>NC_055699.1:26870853-27238353 GCF_017639745.1 Melanotaenia boesemani
CACGTTGAAGCAGAATTCAGACAGAAAGACTCTGAGTTTTCTTCAGCCTCCTCATCACCACATCCGGCCCGTTAGTCATTTATCAAGGTAAAATTTACCTGGTTTTACCTGGTTAGTTTTATCTGGTTTTACCTGGTTAGTTTTATCTGAGTTTATCTGTGTAACAATGTCCAACTCAGTTATTTAGTTTCTACTTTTGCTTATTTACTCAACACACATCAGAATCAGATTCATTGTTGTTAAAGAGAACAATGAAACTGCTGCTGCACCTCAAGACAGAAAAAGAAAATCAAGGATAAGATCAGTAAAAGAAAAATATAGAATAAAATACAATAAAGTAGAATAACTATAATATCAAAACCAGTGGAGGAGGAAATATGTACATGTGTGCAAATCTAAAATATGTAGAAGTTTTTATAATACCTAAACCTTTAAACGTGGATTTCACTCTAACGTATGTATTGTGTTGTTTTGTTTTGTTTTTTTTGAGAGTGCAGATTGAAATATAAATCTACTGTGAATTCCCTCTGACGTAATAATGCTTCCTCTTATACCAACAGTCAAATCTCTGGGAACAGACGCCACTTTACGAACTAGACCCGTGTCTCTACTTCCACAATTTTTCAAAAATATTAGATAAACCTTACAGTATTTCTGGAAAAGCACAGCGCACTGACTGTCATTATGGATTCAATCAAGTAGATCAACATCACCTGCCATAACAGAATTAGCTGAGAAGCTATAGATCAGAAGAAATACGCAGTCGGGTTGTTCACTGACTTACAAAAAGCATTTAACACGATTGATAAAACTATTCTAGTAAACAGTCTGGAACAGTACGGAGTAAGAGGTTTGGCATTACTGTGGATCCAAAGTTATTAAAGTAAGAGACGAGTTTGTGGAGTTGGTGATTTTTGTTCATGTTTGGACGTTGGTGGTGTCCCCCAGGGATCAGTATTGGGGCCTAAACTCTTCGCTCTGTATAATAATGTATGCAAGGTTTCTGAGTTATTTAAGTTCATTTTATTTGTTGATGATACAAATATTTTTGTTCTGGGTATAATGAAAACAGCTTTTGGATGATATCAATAAAGAAATGAATAAATTAGAAATCTGGTTTGACAGAAACAAACGATCATTAAACTTGAATAAAACAAATATGATGTTATATGGAAACTGCAGTAAAAATACAGACGTTCAGTTACAGTTAAGACTAAATTTCTTAGAGTAATAATTGATGACAAAATAAACTGGAAGTCATGTACATGCTAAACTGTCTATTTCAGTATTTTACAGAGCAAAGCAAGTTTTGGACCATATTCTTCATTGTTCACTGGTTTCACCATATTTAACATACTGTGCACAGGGTTTGGGGTAATAACTACAAAGTTCATTGTATTCACTAGTCCTTTTCCAAAAAGGAACAATCCGCATGGGCAGCTAGGACATGAAATATTGTTCAAACATACACCAGTTTAAAATAAAGCTTAAAGATATTTAGGAGGTATAAATAGGAAGATTTGTAACTAAGCGCTTGTCTCTATTTAGTTATTTATCCACTTTGAGGGATAATTTGAGAAACAGGACTATATGAGAGTACCGTTATTGTTTATTATAATTATTTGAATTGTTTCATCTATATCAATGAGAAGTTTATGAATAATGGTATAGAAATTTACAGAGCAAAAGGTCAGTTAATGCAAGTGTGTGTGTTGTGTGTGTATGTGTGTGTGTATTTTTATATATATATATATATATATATATACAGATTTCACAGGGTAATCGACATGGTTTTCACATATTACTATAAAAATGTTGTAAAACATGTACAATTTCTATGTACAAAATGTGTTTTATATGTTAAAAACACACACACACACACATTGGGTTAACATGTTCTGAAAGGATGTGAAAGTAAATTTAATTTATTTTGACATGAAGTAGAAATAAAATCCTCATGCTGCAGATGTTAAGTAATTAGATGATTAATGCGGGTGAAAATGAAAACGTCCTCACATCCTGTTTCCTGGATTCAGTAAATATTTGACAGAAGAAATTTCATGTCTGATGGGAACAGATTTATGTTTTCAGTCTGCTCTCAGGATGGGGGGGGTTAATAATGAGGAAAAGAAGACTAAGATTAATCAGCTGATGTTTGAAACATAATAGTTTTGTATATTTTTTCATTTTGAACATTTTTGTGTGCACAAAGCTGATCAGCTTCCCTGTTATATTTCTATATTTAATGTGGGTTTAACCTTTATGCTTAATTCTAGATTCATGTTTATGTGATATTAACTATAAAAACATAATTTTTCTGTAAAGATATTGGAATTATTGTCTTTTTCTTTAAATAGCAGCTAAATGATCCTTTTCACTGTCGGCCAGACAGAAACAGAAGGGCTTGTTTCATCTTCATGTTGCATTAAAGCAACTCTGATAATTACATGCTGCAGGAGATTTAAAGTCATATCTGTTGATTCATGCAGCTCATCACTTCTTCTGTTATAAAGTGCTATGAAGACAAACTGTGGTGTGGAAAGTAAAGTCCTGCCAGCAGCGTGGAAGCTCCCCACACATCATAGTGGGAAAACATTTCTCCAGTTTATGATGGTAATTAGCTCTAACTGTGCCATCATCCCTGAGTCATCATGCCTGGAGAGAGGCCAGATCATTTGACGGTCGGTAGTTTCTCTCTCTCTCCTCAGCCCTCTCATTTCTTTCTGCTTCTCTTTCATGTCTTCTGTTGTTTCTGTCTTTATCACTCCGTTTTGTTTTTTTTTTTTTTACTCCTCTCATTTCAGCAGCTTACACTCTGCTATTGTTTTCCTCTGGCTTGTCTGGGCTTATTCACGACATGATGGCTGCTGCTGTAAAAAACACATTTCATAAGGAGTTTGATTTTAGGCTGCAAAAATCTCTCAGCCATGAGTTGGTTAAGCTGCCATTTGAGTGCATTTAAATGAAAATCAGAAAGAGGTGGTTGTCTTTAGCTGTTGATTCTGTCTGGACTGGCGTAATGCCTCGGCCTCACCACAGAACAGCCGCCATGTGCTGACATAGCATACTTGGCACTGATACGCCACCTCATATGGAATAATAAAATTGGATGAAGGAGCTTAAACGCTCGCCGTCCCTTCTCTCGCCATCAGACTGGGTGCTTATTTGAGATAACGTTAATGAAGGGGACTTAAGCCAAGAAAAGACACTTCTTATTGCAGGGGGCTGGACAAAAAGGGGTGGGTGCTAACAGCATTTATTTAAATTAATAAGATAGAGCATTTTAACAAGAGGGCCTCTCCAGAGACCTCTCTTTGGAGGGTGGGTATATCCTACACCTGTGTTTTACTAAGTGGAAATGTAGAGACAGTGAACCAGGTCTTTTTCACCTGAGAAACTTCTTTTAATCTTCATCTGCACAATTAAAACTGACGACGACACAGAATCGCCATCTTTTATTGGTCATTCCGAGAAGCTAATTTTCTGCTCTTCTAACACTATAGTCCATTATCACATAGAGGGTTAGCATGAGTTAGCTTCTAGTTCCAAAATGAGTTAGCTTGTAGTTCCTACTAAACTAAGCTTAGTTCCAAAACGAGTTAGCTTGTAGTTCCTACAAAAGTTAGCTTCTAGTTCTTTCATGAGTTTGTAGCTCCAAAAAGAAACACAAACAAAAGAAAAAATAAGCCTGTAGTTCTTACATGAGTTAGCAAAAAGGTGAACATGACAAACAGTATATATTTACACCTGAAATCTTTCCTTGTTTTTGAAGCAGCAGTTGACAACAGAACACAGTTTGCTAGCTGAGCCTGCTTGCAAAAATTAGCGTGGCTCGTGCTAGCTAAATGATGAAATTTAGGCAGCACAAGCCACACCCTGGCTAGTGAATATAGCGTATAGTTAAACAAGCTATATGATAAACTGCATACTAGGTTTTTTTGAAGTGTTGAAAATAGATTATGAAGATTTTACATTTAACAACTTGAGGCTAAAGCTACGTGTTCCCAGAAAAAAAAAATATATTTTTAATGATATGCTGGAAACAGAAATAAGAAGCAGTGTTTTTATGCAAAATAATTATAAAATGAAAAAGAAATATAAATCAGATTTATCTTTATCTCCTGTTGAAGCCAATAAATATAGAATGACTGTTTATTATTTATTATTTAATAAGACAACAGAAGTAAGCAGACAACCGATGTAAAATATTACAGTTTTTCTTTTACTCCAAGGTTTTTGGTGCCACCAGTAAAACAGAATAAACTGTAGCTCTGTTATTTCACATCACTCTGTTGGTGGGGTCAAGAGCATTCTGTCCTCACTATGCAAATACATCTGATGGCGGGTGATTTGTAGTCAGTGGTAAATACACATCTCATCCAGAGTGTTTTAGACCCGCGTGGCTGTTAGAATTGCTTAATGGCAGATTATTGCATTGATAATGATGAGCAGGTGCAAGAGCGCTTCCTGGCTGCCTCATTATTCTGCTCACATGCAAGCATTAAATAACAGTTTTTCCCCTTCTTCACCCCACAGTAAATCCTTCTCTCATCCATCGATTCCATCATCCTTTAGGGGCTCCTCCAAGTAGAGGGAGACAGGCTTATCTTTCCCATCCATCAAAAAGTATTTAAAAAAATCTTTGCCTGCATTAACTGTGCAGATCGACACAAAATTTACCGACAGTGGTCAAGTTGCCCCCCCAAGCTGATCCATGAGATATGCGAGGTCCTGTTTTCCAACTCAGTCACACGCCATCATGTTTATTTTCCTCCGTGCTCCCCTGATTTTGATTTGTACAGCTTGAAGTGGTGAAGCGTAATAGATGTGTTTGCATTTACCTGAAAAACTCTGAGTTCCAATCACTCATCCATCACCTCTGATAGTTTAGAGTATTTGGCTTCCCTGAGATAAGGCCTGAGTATACATCAGTCGGATTCAGTTGAATTGTTTGAACACACATGGTGCTTTGGCATGGGTCTGCTTGGATGGGCTTTGTCATAATGGAGAGTTTTCATCCCCACCCCCTCCTCTGCCTCCCTGTCAGTGGTGCTTCAGAACCAAGTTGTTGGTGAGGGGTGAAGGATGTGTAGCACCAGAGGGCTAAGGATGTTGCCTGGCGTAAAGGACAAAGAGGAAGGATATCTGGAGGCTGAAACTGTCCCTGAGATACAGGAACAGATGGACAATTCAGATTTAAATACGAGGTAGGATGGAAGTCACTTTGGAAAACTCCTGCAGTGGATTAGCTTCAGCTTTTTCTCTCTAATCATCAACACCTGATTCAGCAGTTTGCCTTCATTGAACCTGTTTTCATGAGCACATTTAGACCCAGGCATTAAGTTCTAGCAAAATCTGCTGCACAATGCAGTTTAAATTGGGAGAAAAAAGAAAGCCGTTAGAAACTAGTCTCAGATTAAATTTAATAAAAGATTTAATCTGAATATGTCCATGTAAACATGCTCCTGATGTGCAGGGCTGGCTCCAGCCTTTATGGGGCCCAAGCAGAATTTCACTGGCTCTGGTTTTAAACCTTACTGGGGCAACAAATTTTGAAAAATGGTTTATGTAAATGTGTTTATAGCTTCTGAATTTTACAAAAAGTCAAATGCAAATTAGTGTCAGTGGTTTCCAGAATTCACACGATGTCCAGAATAACAGCATGGAGCTGATCCTAGAGGCCTAACCCTACTGTAAATTCGGGGGGGGATGATAATTGCAGAGATAATCCTCCTGCTGTGGACTGCTTGTGCTTTGTTCTCTGCTCTCTCTGTTAACGTGATGGAAGTTCATTTTAATGTGAATGGACCATCAGGTGGATGAGGAGGGAGGTGCTCATCTGAGTCTGGTGTGGAGTCGAGCATCACACAGAGGGATGCAGGAACATGCGTGTGTTGCATGTGCACACCGTGCTGTCAGACAAGACCACGGAGGAGCTCGTGTGAGTCGGCGTGGCCACCTCCGGGCTGCAGGTGTCGGCCGGAGCTTACAGACACAGTCCAGTTCAGTCTAGTCCAGTTAGAAACAAATCTGTCATATAACTTGCATAAAATAAGATAAAAAATGAATGAAAATGAAAAAAATAAATTCAATTCACTTTAATTAACAGACCCAGACATTAACTCTGCCTCTGCTCTTTGAGCTGCAGGAAGGGGCCGACAGATTTAGATTTAGGTTTTCTTGTAAGACGTGACCCTGCTTGGAGAAGGAGCTTGAATTCGTGGGCTTCAGGCCCGGATGGTTTGATGTCTGATTAGTCTCCAAACTGGGTTATATGAGTTGATCTGGATTGTTTCTCAGCTGTGGTTCAGTATCTGCCTCATGTGACCTCAGTGACCTTGTGGAGACAGCTTCCTGTTGGTAGCTGGTCCTGAGTTGGTTCTGGTTCCCTGGGTTACTGTTCAGGTCTGGTGTTGAACCAGGAGGCTGAAGGATGAACCCGGCTCTCTCCGTCTGGGTCATTTGTCACGTCTTTGACTTCAGGGCCATCTGAAAAGCAGCAAGTGAGTGTTTCATCATCACATCCATCCTCACCGGTGTGAGAGATGGATGATCCACCGGTCCACCGGGTCGTGAGTTATTACCCAGCACGGGCTGATGGTTCATACAGAGGTCAAAGGACAATTTTTCTTCAGACAAGTATCTGGTGCTGGTGTACACACAGATACCTGAGGATCAGATAGGACACATCTGTGTCTGAATCTGAAGACAAAGTGGTGCAAAGAGGCAGATGAAAACTGGTCTCTTAGGAGGACAAGCATTACCGTTAACAGCATATAGTTAAATATGGAAACACTACAACACTGAACACAATATTTTACTTTTTAATTTCGTTATTTACTTAAAATGTGAAAATGTTATTTTACTGGTCATATGTCTCCAGACATGTAGAAAAGTCTAAAAGGTTGAATCAGACGTACGTTATTGATCCCACCATTATTACACTGTTACAGCAGCTTTACAGATTAAGAGTCAGAGTAAAATTAAATTATTAACTCTTTCTAATAAATTGTGTAGGCATTTATTTTTCTGCTATACGTTCATGATTTATAGGCAGTAAAAATACAAATACAAAACGTTTATAGAGGAACAATAAATCTTAGGGCTAAACCAGAGGAAACTTCCTGTTTAATCTCTGGTCCTCATAGCCAGTCAGCTCCATCTTCAGTGTGACTGTCCTCATCCTGGCTTTCATACTATGGTTGTTACCGGAGGATTGCAGCAGGGGGCGCATTAGAGAACTCAGACCAGATAGAGATGCTGGATGGGTCTCTCCATCTTTACCGCTGTCCACCCTGTGACCTTCCATCTGGTCTAACTGGGCCCTACACTGCCCCCTACTGGTTACTGGAATACTGCAGCTGCATAGTGTTAATTTCTGAGGACGAGACAAACAATTCTTCATTTATTCATTCATTCATTTTCTATACTGCATATTCCATTTGTCTGGAGCCTATCCCAGCAGATAGCAGGCGACTTGCAGGTACACCTGGACAGGTCACCAGTCCAACACTTCAACCATAAAATTCACAAAGCACCATGATGAGCACATGTAATTGAAGTAAACAATGTTTTGGTCTAAATTAGACTAATGTGACAGACATATTTCTGTTCATGATTTAAAAAAAAACCCTGAGGCTAAACTGAGATAATATCATTTAAAATGCTTCTTTTAGGTTTTTAAAAAAAACCTTTATCCCAAATTAAATAATGAAGTAAAAATTATCAAGCTCAACAAGTTTAATCTGCTGTAAGACAATTTAAGCTAGCTGTTTTATAGCTTCATGCTAAATTAAGCTAGGCTAATAAGCTGCTAGCTGTAGCTTAATTTTTATCAAACAGATATTAGAAAACTGTTTGTCTTCAACATGACTCAGAGAGGGAAAAGAAAACCAGGATTCACTGACATGCTCAATAAATTTTGGGAAAGTGAAAAAATCTGTTAGATGTGTGAATTAGCATCCCTGTTAGCATGTGGTTAGCATAGGTTAGTTCTGTTAGCTTGTGGTACAACTAGCTTTGCTAACACCAGCCATACTTTAGTTGTAAAAGACGGTAACCAGCTGCTGCTTCATGAAATAATAAATTCATCTAATTATCCTTAAATATTCTCATCTTATTTTATCTGTGGGATAAATAAATATTTGTAATTTATTTCATTCATGTAACTTACATGTCCATTACTGGCGTTCAGGGTCTTATAGTAGATTGAAACATTCCTTCACCTGCAACTCTGAGAAAACAGAACATGGAAAGTTTAATGAGGAAAAAGATCCTATTAAATTAAATCATAACAATTAAAACATGAACTAATAAAAAAAAGTAGAAGCTAAAATAGGATTAAAATTAAATAGGTTATAAAATCAAATAAAATACAAGGTAAATTTAAGCCACAATGCTTCCCATGTAGGAAACTCTGAACCTAAAAGTCCAGACGGCCGCTTCTGCGTTTAGAAATAACTGCAGCAGGAAACATCATTGTCTCTGAGCTACGGTGAGAAGGCGGAGAGGAAGACGTGGTAGATTTTAATAATCTATTAGCTTTTTTGTTTGTTTGTTTTAGGTCAGGTATGTTAATTACTTGATTTAAATATGATTCCAGCATCGAACGGGGCCTGAACCAGAGCCTGAAAACGATGAGTCTGGTAACTTCAGCGTCAGAGCTTAAATGTGCATCAATGACAGCGTTTGTTTTTTATTTTTTCATAAGGCCTTTATTATAACAGGATAAAAACACGAGGTCCAGAACAAAAGAGTGACACATGAAGACGGAGATGAGTTTTTAACATCCAGGTTGTTATGTAATGAGTCAGAAGGCATGTGGATGGGAGTTTAGTTAAAACAGGAGAATGTGTCATTAGTGAACACAATGCAGAACCAGCCGAGCCTGAACAGCCAACACATCCATCGTCTTTCATTTCCACTCATTAGACTCCTGTAATGAAGACGGGTTTGCTCCCAGCCAGGAGTTACCAGCAGCCACTAACATCACCTGGAAAGATGAGATGAAATGACATGAAGGTGTAATGATCCGTCAGGAAACGAGTGTTGCAGCTGCAGACACTAATAACAGAAACACAGAAGAAGAGTGGAATTACAACGGGAATGTTGGCCGAGTGGGATTCACTAGATGAGCTCAGACCAGTCGGATCTACTGTTAATATGTTGGGCACATTTTACCTAAAACAAGTTGTAATTAATGATGACATTATTCCAGGGGGAAAAACAACACCTGCAGACTATAAAATTACCTGAAGTCAAGATAGAAAAACAAATCAACATATTTTAATGGTCTTTACACCAGCTTCCTGTAAATATTCTGACTCTGTCATGCATACGGAGACAAACATAAATGAACAAATAACAAAATAAACTGATAAACTGTAGCTGAACACAACACCTTTAATTAGGACCTTTATTATTAGCAGATGCTTCTTTATCCTTGCACATTTTTTACAGTGTCAGCAGGTAGGTAGGCGTTTCTACAGACCTGCTTCCAGATGTGTCACCAGCATTGAACAGGTGTGTTTGCTGCAGCAGACACTCACTGTGTCCATATATGGACATGATGAAATATTTAAATGAATGAACATATTATTATTCATCTTTTCAGTTCATTTTTAACAAGGAATTGTCACATTAATTTGTGTAAATTTATTTTATATAAATTTATATCTTTATGCTTTTGATGGATTCACCTTCTAAAACCAATAAATCCATCCATCCATCCATCCATCCAACCATCCGTCCATCCCCCCGTCCATCCATCCATCCATCCATCCATCTATCCATCCATCCATCCATCCACCCATTCATCCATCCACCCATCCATCCACCCGTCCATCCATCCATCCAACCATCCGTCCATCCCCCGTCCATCCATCCGTCCATCCATCCATCCATCCATCTATCCATCCATCCATCCATCCACCCATTCATCCATCCACCCGTCCATCCATCCATCCAACCACCCGTCCATCCACCCGTCCATCCACCCATCCATCCATCCATCCACCCATCCATCCATCCATCCATCCATCCACCCGTCCATCCATCCACCCGTCCATCCATCCATCCAACCACCCGTCCATCCACCCGTCCATCCGTCCATCCATCCATCCATCCACCCACCCATCCATCCATCCATCCATCCATCCACCCATCCATCCATCCATCCATCCATCCACCCGTCCATCCATCCGTCCATCCATTCCTATCCATCCAACCACCCGTCCATCCACCCGTCCATCCATCCAACCACCCATCCATCCGTCCATCCATCAATTGATTGCAGGGTACCGGGAGGTGAAGTCTATCTCAGCAGCTACCAGGTGAGATGTGGATACACCTGGACAGGTCACCTGTCAATCACAGGAGCATAAATAAATACACGCATAGTTTAATGAAAACAACAACAACATGAACAAATGTGCAGATAAATAAACTAGTTCATTAATGCAAGGTCACAGAATCATTCATTTCTAAATATGATAGGTTAGGTATTACACGCATTTTCATGTATTACTCATAGTAACAATAAATTAATAAATATATTAAAAACCACAATAAATGCATGCAGATAAAAAAATGCTAAATTATTTTTATATTAAACGTTTATTATTAAGGCATTTCTGCTTCTTCTTGCTGTAATTTTAGTTTCTACTAAACATGAATAATATTGTTTTATTTCAGTGTTTTATATAAAAGTAATAAATGAATGTTTTTAAATAAATACAGTAAAATATGTATTAAAGTTCATATCTTTTATTCAAATGTTTGGATATATTTAAAGCTACTGAGGATGTGTGAATATGTAATATCAGCATGTTATTTATGGTTAAACATGATTTGAACTAAACAGATCTGTTCATGGATGATTCACAGGTGGAGTTTCTGTAAATTTCTGGATAAAAAAACTAAATGTTCTCAGACTTACGGAGGAAAGTTTTTATCAGCCGTCTCATGAGTAATCAAAACTTTCTAAAGTAACTCTGAGAGTAAGTGGATGTATTTCTACAGCCAAGCATTCAGCAGTAGGCAGTAATCAGAGTACTTCTGGTTCATCTGCACACCTGCTCGGCCAGACAGAGCGGCGGCCATCATGGCGCTCTAAGCAGCATAGCTTCCTGATCATGATGCAGATCGACGGAGACCAGAAATCCATTTTTCAGTTTGGCCTGGTGCCTGAGATAAAGGAACAGATGTGGAGTGATTCTCCTTCCTGCGAGCCTTGTTTGCAGCTGACGGCCCGGAGCAGAAAACCTGAGACAAACGCACCCTATGATTAGCATTTTTTTTAATTAGACTCACAATCGACAGGAGACTCAGCAGACACTTACTCTGACACGTTTTACCTTTCGTACTTCTTTGTTCGTCGCTAATCAACAGATGCTTGAAGACGAGCTGCAAGAAGCTATGTCAGAATCACACATGCAAACATTTCTGCATACTGCTCCTCTGCTTCATCATCCTTTATTAGAAGACTGAACATCATTCTTCATTGTTCTGCTTTCATGCTATGCTTTAATCATCCTCACTGTAAAGAGGCCTCAGACTCCCCCCCCGAAGGTTTTCACAGCCATCTCCGTTCACCAGCTGGTTATTATTGCTAAAAATACGCTAATAAAACTGCTGTAGCCTGGCACCATCGCACCCTAATGACGGGAGTCAAGTGGCGCGCAGCAGATATGCCCTCACGCGCGTGCTGTCACAAGCCATTTAATTGAAGCCGAGGAAATAGGAGGCAGCATTGTTTGGCTCTAAGCACCTCCTTCCAACCCCCACACCTCACCACAGCACCCCCCACCAGTCATTAGACACTAATATGCTGTCTTTATTACTGTCATCCAGGCCAGTTTCCACAGACTGATGATCTGATATGATCAAATATGTGTTTCATGAAATCTAAATCTGATAATTACTGGTTTAAAAGAAGGTAAAAAGAAGCAGCCAGAAGCTGCTGATCAATACACATGATTAACCCTTAAAACTCTGCTAGATCATTTACATCATCACATCATCTCAGGAAGGGTAGCGTTTAACTCTGTGTATAGGGTCAGGAGTGTCAAACTGGTCCTCAGGGGCCCTTATTCTACAGGTTTTAGTTGTTTCCCTGCTCCAACACACCTGATTCCATCCAACAGCTGCTTTTCAGCTTCCTCACCAAGACCCATTCATTTCAGTCAGGTGTGTGACTAAAACCTGTAGTGGCCCCTGAAGACGTTATCATCAATTTAAGCTCTCTGATTGGTGGAAAGTCTGACAGGAAGTGGCTTCATCATCATTTCCAGGTCTATATAGACGTCTCTTAGCAACATAGTAGTGATATATTTATGATGAAAATGTGGTAAATAATGCTTTTATCATGGATCATTGTGGATTTACCAGATAGTCTCTGAATAAAACTACATTTAGTGGCTGGATTGTAAACATCTGAAGATCACCTAAAGGGTAAAATATCCCTCACAGTTTACCCCACAGAGATACACACTACCGCTCCTGAGACACTGCTGATGGTAGAAGTGGTATTGTTCTGGCATCTAGTGGAGTCTTAAAGGTTAAAAATCTCACCTGAGAGGAGTGTCTCCATGTTGGGGTGTGCTGAGATGGAGGAAAGTGGAGCACAGTCAGGTCAGACATGGAGGTGGGATGGCTGGAGGAGCTGGACCAAGTGATGGATGGAAAATGGAGCTGATTTCCAGTATCGGGGTGTCGGTGTGCTGTAAAGGAGAGGACGTTTGTATTTGTGCCAACAGGGCCGGCTTCCCCAACTCAGAGGTCAGCAGGTATCGTACCTGAGCAGCCTGAGGCCAAATGCTGCCAAGTATCCAGGCCAGGTGCTGGGGATGATTGAGCAGAGGGAGAGAAGAGGGGTTAAGCACCGGGGTGACGAGCTCTCCATGTTCAGAGAGTGGCAGTTTGATGGATGAACACCAGGAGAGGAACCAGAGGGAAGGAAAAATGCAGTACAGTGAGAGCACACAGAGTCTGATAGACCAACAGAGGTGTGGTGGTTTCACAGCGCCTCCACCCCCCCGGTGTTTCACTGTCCGTGAATACAGCCGTCACAAGAGGGAGGAATAATGGCTGCAGCTGGTGTTCTTCTCAAGGTCCACTGAGTGCAATTACACAGAACAATAAAGACAGCATGGATGCTAGCTGGCCGAGCTAAACACCGACTCCAGAACCAGTGAGCCAGGTCCAGATGTGAAGCCTCCTCCAGCCTCTTTGCTCTTCCTGACGCCGCAGCCAGGACACCAGCAGATTGTTTGGCTGGTCTGAGCCGAGCGAGGAGGAGGAGGAGAGATGTCAGGGATTATTAGAG
This sequence comes from Melanotaenia boesemani, assembly GCF_017639745.1. Taxonomy (NCBI): domain Eukaryota; kingdom Metazoa; phylum Chordata; class Actinopteri; order Atheriniformes; family Melanotaeniidae; genus Melanotaenia; species Melanotaenia boesemani. The sequence continues at coordinate 26,884,178 of NC_055699.1, forward strand.
GGCTGGGAAGCAACACAAGGACAGGATTAACATATGTCCTTGCTGGCTCTCAGTTTCAACATGAGACAGTCTCACCCACATGCCGGCCTGGCTGCTGACCAGACCTCGGAGTGGGTGGTCCGAGTCTCCTGCATCGTGTCTCCTGGTCCGTATCTCCTGATCCAGGTCTCCTAAATTGGGCCTGCTGGTCAGGGTCTTCTGGTCTGGCTCTCCTAGCCTGGGTCTCTTAGTCCTCCTCTGAAGGTCTGCAGTGGCTGTTGTTGTAACGAGAAGCCAGAAATGAACATGAAGCTGGAACAGCTCAACGTGTTCGTGAAGCTCTCGGTTGACTTTACCCTATAACAAGAAACGTGCTTCACATGTGACATGACAACAGATTGTGTGTGACATGTAGATCATATATGAAACACACGTGGATGTAAATGTTCCAAAACCACATTTTTACATGTGAGTCACTTGTGATGCTTGTATGATCCATGTTAATCACGTGTTTTCTGGAAGGGTGTTATATAACCCTGATCTCGAGAAAGAGGGGCCGCTGTGTAAAACGTTTATAAAAACAGAATGAAATTATCTCATCGAGTCAGATTTTATTCCCAGTAGAACTGAAACAACATTCCAGATGATCTGAATCTGCTGGCAGCAACACATCTCAGATGAAGTTCCATTTTTACTTCAGTTGTTTGTAAATGGAAAACCGGAATCTTCTCCAGAGCTGGTGTGAAGGATGCGGGATGTGGTTCAGCATTGTCTTGCTGAAATCTGCAAGGCCTTCCCTGAAAGAGACGTCATCTGGATGGGAGCAGATGCTCCTCTAAAACCACCCAGACTTCCAGGGAAGGCTTTGCACACTTCATCAAGTCAATACTAAATGAGCTTCATGTCTTTTTCTTGCCATCTTGCATCTTCTTGTTTTCTACTTTCAGTCATGTTCTGTTATTGTCTTCTTGTCGTTTTTTTTGCTGTATTCTTTTCTTTTCGTCTTCTCGTCACATTGTCCTGACATAACAAGAGTTGTAAGCTGCCAACGGTTGTTTTAGTTTTGAGGCTTGAAAAGGTAGAACTAACCTGCAGTTCAAAGGAAAAAGAAAACAATGAGGCGGAAAATGTCAGTGCCTTCTTTCCTGCTCTGTCAATCATCTCCCGTCTCTTCAGATTAACTTTGCAACCTGATTAATGGAAGCTCAGCCTCCAGGTTTAATCTTCTGCTAACAGAGAAACAAGAACAAGGAAAGAAGAGCCTGTTCAGGTTGTTTTCATATCAGCAGTTTTGAATCATGAGAAAAAAAACTGGATTCATGTTTGATTTTAATCCAAGACAAATTTATTTGTACGTCACATTTTATGTACAAAACAATTCAAAGTGCTTTACATGAAACAATAAAAGCATTAAAGCGTGGATGAAGGAAGCAATAACAAGTGCATTAAAAACAGACTAAACTGAAATTAAATAAAAACAGAAAGAAAAAAGATAAAATAAAATAGATAAAACAGAAATAAAGGTGCAGTGTGGGGCATTAACAGTTGTTCTGATAAAAGGAGGCAAATAGAAAACATTTTTAACCCTGATGTAAAACTGCTGAGTCAGCAGACCTGCAGTTTTCTGGGAGTTTGTCCCACATGTGAGGTGCATGAAAGCTGAACGCTGCCTCTCCATTTTTCTTTCTGAGTCTGGGAACAGAAAGTAGACCTGACCCTGATGACCTCAGGGATCTGGTTCTTAACGAACCAGAAGATCCTGAATGTATTTTGGTCCTAAACCATTCAGGTCTTTGTAAACTAACAGCAGGATTTTGAAGTCAGTTCTTAGACAGACGGGAAACCAGTGTTAAGATCTGAGGATTGGAGTTCTAGGATCTACTTTCTTGGTCTTAGTGAGGATTGGAGTTCTAGGATCTACTTTCTTGGTCTTAATGAGGATTGGAGTTCTAGGATCTACTTTCTTGGTCTTAGTGAGGATTGGAGTTCTAGGATCTACTTTCTTGGTCTTAGTGAGGATTGGAGTTCTAGGATCTACTTTCTTGGTCTTAATGAGGATTGGAGTTCTAGGATCTACTTTCTTGGTCTTAGTGAGGATTGGAGTTCTAGGATCTACTTTCTTGGTCTTAGTGAGGATTGGAGTTCTAGGATCTACTTTCTTGGTCTTAGTGAGGACTCGTGTTGCAGCTGCAGCTGTCTGATAGACTTTTTAGGGAGACCTGTGAGGACAGCATTACAGTAGTCCAGTCTACTAAAGATAAATACATGGAAAAGCTTTTCTAAATCCTGCTGAGTCATCAGTTCTTAAATCCTCGATGTGTAGGCGGTGTCACAACTGTCTTAATATAACTGCTAAAATTCAGGTCTGAGTCCAGGACTACTCCCAGATTACTGGCTTGGTCCAGTTCCACATGAAGCCATGGAAACAACAGCTGATCAATGATCAGAACTTTGGTTCAAACTGGACGTCACTCAGTATTTATTTATTTATTTAGCTGTTTGATTACAGGGTGGAAAAGATCAATGTTTTGTGGTGGTTTTTGTGGTTCTGGTTCTGACTTTAGCTCTTTTTCCGGTTCTGAGTTCAGCTCTGGTTCTGGTTCTGACTTCCGCTCTGGTTCTGGTTCTGATAGAGATGGGCACAAGTCCTTTTTGCAAGTCCAAGTCACCTTTAGTTGTACTGAGTAGCCTGCTCTCTGGTCTGCCTAGAGGACTGCATTATAATGGTAAATGATCGCCTGACTGGGAACCGCCTGACTGGGAACTGTCTGACTGGGAACTGCCTGACTGGAAACTATCTGACTGGGAACTGCTTGACCGGGAACCGCCTGACTGGGAACCACCTGACTGGGAACCGCCTGACTGGGAACTGCTTGACCGGGAACCACCTGACTGGGAACTGCTTGACCAGGAACCACCTGACTGGGAACTGCTTGACTGGGAACTGCTTGACCGGGAACCGCCTGACTGGGAACTGCCTGACTGGGAACCGCCTGACCTGGAACTGCCTGACTGGGAACTGCTTGACCGGGAACAGCCTGACTAGGAACTGCCTGACTGGGAACCGCCTGACTGGGAACTATCTGACTGAAAATCCTGGAATGTTTGTGTTCCATTTCAAAATGTCTAATTAATTAATATGATAATAAAAGTCAGTTTGCCTGAATGGAGGTGCAGACAGACTGAATTTTGCATTATAATAATGATGGATGTTCTTAGAGGCCCTATCACCCCTCTAAAATTGTGCCAAATGGTTCAGTCCTAGTTACACACAGGGTGCAGCCAGACAGCCAGAGGAGAAAGTCACGTTTTTCCCAAAGAAAGTGAAGCCTGGATGCCAGAAAAGTGAGAGAAAAAAACACATAGGATAAGAAAATGAAGTGAGGGGCAGCTTCTTATTAATTTCTTAGAGAAGAGAGGTGAGCAGCACCTGAACTAAAACAGAGTTTGAGCTGATATCAGCAGCAGTTGTCTAGGCAACATGTTAGGATTCATTTGGGGACAACAGATTGATTACTATCAGAAATTCATCCAAGTTGTTTCCGCCTCGCGATAAAATCCAGTTTCACCTTGTATCGATATTTTAGTCCTTTCCCACTGATCAATCATGACTTATTTGGTATCCGTGGATTCCTTGTAATTGCAGGATTGTAAAGATGCTCTTGACATCGTGTTATCTGATAAACTGAATGCACCAGACCCCGAAGTCTGTAATGCTGATAACAAATGATCTACCATCATTTTTAAATTAACAAAATAAAACAGGTCGGCTACTGTTGGTGCTTCTGAGTCCAATTTAATACCTTATAAAATATCTAACCTGGGAAAAGGGAGAAAGGGTTGTTTCATATTTATTATTGAATTAATTTATTCAGTACATTAAAAATAAGGGAGTGACATGAATCAGAAAGCAGCCCTGCGAAGGACTGGCGACCTGTCCAGGTGTATCTGCCTCTCACCTGCTCATTCTGGATGGATGGATGGATGGAGGATGGATGGATGGAGGGATGGATGGATGGATGGATGGATGGATGGAGGATGGATGGAGGATGGATGGATGGATGGATGGATGGATGGATGGATGGATGGATGGATGGATGGAACAGAAAGCTGTCCAGCCTGCATTGTCTAAGATCCAGAGTAGAATAAGTTCACAGTAAGACAGGAGGTACGATATAAAACATGACTCATGTGTTTGTTGGTGTATCCTAGCAACTGGCTTATTGCATAACAATCATATATACTGAACCTTTCAGCACCACTTTAACATGGTAACATCAGTGTTGGCAAAGATTAACATGAACCACATGGTCCTCAGGTTCAGACCCAGCAGCAGCAGCAGGTCCATCATCACATCCAGATGAGGCTGAAGTTCTTCAGTTACAATCAATCATCTGCAGCTGGTTCAAACAAAATGATCTCAGTAACAATGACATTAAGTTTTATTGTACTGTATGTTCTGCTGTAAGCAGGTTAATATAATCCTGTATTTATCTAGCTTATATGGGGTCGGTCCACCTTGTAGCAGAGAGTGAAGCTGTGCGATGAACTGGGTGATTGCATATTTAACCAGAAACTTTGTCCATGGCGGGCGGGTCTGAGCACGCAGCAGTGTCGTTATTTTCCACGTGTATTCATTCTCATACGTTCCCACCATCTCAGTCAGCTGTTAATTAAGGCCTCAAAAAGGCCAAAAGCCAGTTCGATAAGGCTCACAGATCTAGAGAAATTATTATTGTGAAATTCCCTGTGTTTTGTCTTCGTGTCACTTCCTTTGTGTAGAGTTGTTTTCCGTTTTATTTTGAAGTTCCTGTTGGTACTTTTAATAACTATTTTCAAACTTTTTTTAACATTTTGTTACTCCTAGGTGCTGTATTTTATGGTTAAATTTGCACAAAATGAGACAAAATGAGCCGTATGCCTTGCTGCCGTGTAAGCGGCAATATTTTGGTTCCACCAAATCTCACTCCGAGGATTATTGAAAAGTTGGCGGCCCTGCAGTTTCCTGTACTGGTCCCTTCTTATTAAGTTTTTATTACCTAAAGTTACAGGCGCTGCAGCTACAGATGTTCACCTTGCTGTCAGTGTTGTGATTGGTTGTGCTACGTCAGCGTTACGCCTGGAGAGATGACAACAGACAGGAGATCACAAGTCCGAGTCGAGTCGAGTCTCAAGTAGCTGGAAATGCGACTTAAGTCGAGTCCAAGTCCCAGACTGGAATCTGTTTCTGGCTCCTGGAAGGGTGGGATAGAAGAATCCAGAAAACCTGTCTGTCTTTCAGATGGAAGTTAGGGAATTATAAAAACCAAGACGGAAAAATGAATAAAAACGCGGCTGTGTGCAGACGGAGCAGGAAGAAGGTTTAGCTTCGCCAAAGCTCCTGTAGCTCACCATCAAGAGGATTTCAGCTTTTAACACCAAGCTTCCTGCAGACCTTCCTGCAGCTAGGTGTTTACATGTTGAAATGTGATTAATCAGATTAATCATTTCAATCTTTGACAGCCCTGATTTTTTATCTGTTGGATTCCTGGAATCATGTGATGTGCAAAGTCTCTTTCTTGAGAATTTGCTCAATAATGAATCCATGTCTGAGTTGTATTTGCGGCGGTCACGGCCTCCATGCTCGTACCTGGCTGTGCTTCACTTTTCCTCTGCTCTGTAAATAAGCTGTAATATCAGTAAACACCTTGCCTTCATGTCAGGTGTGTTCCACTTCCTGAAAGGAAGCGCTGTCTGCAGCATATGTTGCGTTTTCTCTCTTTCTTTTTTCTAACCCAGCAGAGGAGTTTTGGAAGCTTGTAGCATGTCATCGCTCGCAGCGGCGTCCCCCGACGCTGACAGAGAAATCAAACGTAAAATGGAGCACCAGAGCGAGCGAGCGCGCGGCGATACAGAACAGATGTTCGCAGGAATGTTGACTTTTTGTTTGGCCCTTATCTTCGACGCTGCCATCCTCCGCTGAAGTGAGTGACGGAAGAAGAGAGAATAAAGGCAGAAGGAGGAGGGGATGAGTGAAAGGAAACAACGGGGAGGATAAAGGGGAAGCGTTGCTGTTGGTGGATTAAATGAAAGGAGGGTTGGCAGGCGGGGTGTTGGATGGCAGGAAAGTGGGACAGACACACAGCTGTGTTTGGGCGTCGAGGGACCCCCGAGATTGGTGTCAATGTATTTCATTGTCAGGGAGGAGAGTGGGAGAGAGACACTGGAGACATGTTGATGTGAGAGAGAGAGAGAGAGAGAGAGAGAGAGAGAAGTTCGGTGCAAGGCAGGAAAACAGCAGTGAGAGTCGTATCACCTGATGTTCAACCACAATTCCTAAAAAAGTTACAACGCTGAATAAAATATAAGTAAAACATTTAAACAGGGTTTATGAATAACATCAGGTGATATTTTATCCCCAGTAGAAGATAAATATGTTAAAACGGAGACATTTTAGCATGTGATGGAAAATATGAGCTGATAGTGAATCTGATGTTTCTGGATTCTGTTCACATCTGGCTTCTTCTTTGCATGATGGAGCTTTAACCTGCATTTGTGGATTTCAGGGTGAATTGTGTTCACAGGCAGTCGTTTCTGGAAGTTTTCCTGAGTCTATGCAGTGGTTTCCGGTAGAGAATCATGTCTGCTTTTAATGCACAAGATCACAAGCATCCAGCCTTGTCCCATGCACACAGAGATTTCTCCTGATTCTCTGAATCTTCTGATGATATTTTACACTGTAGATGGTGCGGATCTTCAGTTTTTTTTCTAATTTTTAGACAGTTTGTCTCAGGTTGGTTAACCTTTGTCCATCTTTCCATCTGAGAGACTCTGCCTCTCTGAAATGCTCCTTTTATATCCAGTCATGTTATTGACCTGTTGCTAATTAACGTTATTAGTTGTCAAATGCTCCTCCAAGTGTTTCTGATTTGTACCAGTTACTTTTCCAGCCTTTTTGTTGCTCCTGTTTTCCAGACGTGTTGCTGCAATTAGATTCACGATCTGCTCATATTTTCCATCACATGATAAATGTCTCAGTTTCTGAGTGTCTGGTGTGTTGTTTATCCTCTACTGGGAATAAAAGATGAGTTGATGGGCTTCTAGCATTATTTACATTTTACCCATTGAGGTTGTTCCTGGTGGTGTATGAAGGAGTATGGGTGGTAAATGGCCTTTTTCACTAGCTGCAGGGTGACCCGGTGACTGAACTCGTCATTTGAACTCGGACACGTCTCCAAAGATTCAGCTGCTGCTGTTTTTAAGGCGGCGCTGACATCTGTGAGATCAGCTTGACAGTTTTTCTTTCCACCTCACAATAAATATCCCTTCTGAGTTATATAAGACCAGCAATGATCAGTAAGAATTTATGATCGGCTATTATTCCATCCTTACAGGCTGATAAGGTGATAAATTCACTGCGGGGTCAGGCTCTTTTCGCGTTAGCTATTTCATGTTTATTTTGCTCTAAGTTGTCCTTCAAGGTGAAGTGTCTGAGTGATGCCCTCCAGTCTGACGGTAAAAGGAGAAAGAGAGAGTGCAACAACGTGACAAGCCTGGCTGTCAACCTGCAGGAAAACACCGCCTTTACTGGCTGATTCAGGCTCTTCTACAGGGAGGAAACATCAGCTGCAGATCCATGTCTTATCGCTCAAACAGCACCAGAAGCAGCCCACAGAAGACGTAAATGTGCTGCCATTGTGGCCATGATTGCTTGCTGCAGAGCTTGCGTGGTGGAGAAAGTCTGGCAGAATGAGTGATGGCCGACCTGATTCAGGCCACCAGCCTCTGTCTGCATGGACATGTGGAGGAGCAAAGGTGAAAACGGATCAACTCCACTGAGGAGAGCCTCTTCAGATCTCCTCCCTGCATGTTTCTTCCTGAATCATCCCGGTGGTTTCTGAGCCTTCGGCAGGACCCAGGAGATTTGCTCGGCTTCCTAAAAGATAAAAAGCAGTTCTGTCATGGACTAAAGAAGAAAACCAGGCAGAAAAGCAGAACAACAGCAGATGAATGTGAGAAAAACAGCCCTCCCTCTCTTTTTTTCCCCTCCTCTGCTGGTAAACGGCGCGTGAACGAGCGGGCTGCACTCCTGAACGCAGCTTTATTTTCCACCGTTTATTTAAGCCCAAAATGGGTCCTGATGGAGTCATCAGCCCTCACTCGCCAGCTAATGGTTTAATTATGTCCATCTGGAGGAGGCTGGGAAGGGGAGCTCGCCTTACTCTCTTGTCATTCCTCTGATAATTTGTCTTCCCCCGCACCCACCGACTGTAGCGCTGATGGCATCGGGATGCGGCGAAGCATCCTGGAGGTGGATCAGCCTCCTGCCTCCTACCCAAAAACTTCTCTCAGATACTTTTTTTACGTCTGCGGCGCACGTTGAGGCCCTGCAAGCTGTTTTTCTACATGATCTCTGCGCTTAACCAGGCTGCTGAAAAGCCAGATAATATCCAGTGTGATGTAGAACTGGTGACGCTACATCAGGCTTAATGTGATTACTGCTATCTTTTGCATAATAAAGCTATAATCTCCAACATTTCCATGTAAAAAAAATGGATTTCTGCTTCTCTTTGGTCAGTGAATGCAGCACAACGGAGATCCAAGCTAATGTGGGAGAATAAAAGTCAGTGTTGGGGTTGATCATATTGATTTCCAGCAGTGCTTTGCTGGTTGGACAGACCCAGAGTAGGTCAAACTCACAACCATCATTATTTGATTGACACCTGTCCCATGGGAAGTGTCATCCATCCACCTGCTGATTTTCTATACCTGTGTTATCCTGTTTGAGGGGTTGGAGTCCGTCCTGGGATCCACCCTGGATGGGTCACCTGTACAGGGGGGCTCGGCTCCCCTGAAAACGCTCACCTGAGACGCCAAAGCCCCGTTTCCACCAGCAGGTCCAGGCCAGTGATGCAGTAATGCTGGGCAGTTTGACTAAGCTATTCCAGTTTCACATGATGGTATTTTTTCTGTGACCGGATGTTAACCTCATTTTCCACTGAAGGGGGAAAAGATGCAGATTAACGTGTCTGTGAATGCAACAGAGGATGCTCCGTGGCAGCGGAGAATTTTCCGTTAGTGGATTAGCAGACGTGTCCGTACACCAGTTTTCTGAAAGGACATTCCTCGTGTTTTTACCGACATTTGTCAAGAGTGTAGCTTTGTCTGAGAAGCCGGTCATCAGACTTGACATGTCACTTTGCAGGTTGAACCTCATCATCATCATCATCATCTCCACTGTGGACGTTCTGGCCAGCAGAACAAGCTGTGTTGTTACTGGAAGATGAGTCTGAATCTCTGGGTGAGGATCATTAGAGTGTCAGCTGCTGGTGTGTCAGAGCTCAGAGCTAGACTTTCTGGGGTGTCTGATATTTCTAATAGAAAGTAGGAATGTGTGATGGTGGTTGTGTTTTGGTGAGATTGGGTAGATCTGGGTCAGAATGTTGTGTTCACATGGCTGCCGTCATTTCAGCAGAGCAAACAGAAAAAGCTCGTTGCTCCTGTTGGATGATTTTAACATTTAAATAGAGATCTGTTTTGCACAGATGACCTAGTTGCCTTTTTACCCCTGAAAGCATTTAGAATGTAGACGTGCACGGATGATGCATGGATGTAATATGCTGTTGGAGCATGAAGGTAAACGACTGCACAGGTTTTATCAGCTTCTTTGTTGTTCTTTAACCTCAGATCAGCAGTTTGATTTGTTGATGCCACCAAGGAAACTGGAGGGAGGATTTACAACCCACCGAGTAAAATGTAAATAAAGCAGAACCTCATCAGGTCATGTTTTATTCCCAGTAGAAGATCAACAACACATCAGATGATGAAACTGAGACATTTTACCATGTGATGGAAAATATGAGCTGTTAGTGAATCTGGTGACAGTAACACGTTGGTAAAAAGTAGTTCCAGGGTGATGTTCAGCATGGTGTAGCATCCCCTTTTCTTCTAACAACTGTCTGGAAACATCTGGAAGTAAGGAGACCAGTTGCTGGAGTTTTAGGAGAGGAATGTTGTCCCATTCTGGTCTGATGCAGGATTCTAGCTGCTCTACAGTTCTGAACCTTGGTTGCTGGATTTCTGCTTCCACGATGCTCCAGATGTTTAGTATTGGTGAAAGGTCTGGTCTGGCAGGCCAGTTCAGCAGCCGGACTCTTCTCCTGTGAAGCCATGATGTTGTGATGGATGCAGGATGTGGTTCAGCATTGTCTTGCTGAAATCTGCAAGGCCTTCCCTGAAAGAGACGTTGTCTGGATGGGAGCAGATGTTGCTCTAAAACCTCCATGTACTTTTCAGCATTGATGGAGCTTCACAGATGTGGAAGCTGCCCACGTCATAGACACTAATGCAGCCCCATCCCATCAGAGATGCAGCTTTTCACCTGTCCGCTGATAACAAGCTGGATGCTCCCTCTCCTCTTTAGTCTGCAGGACACGCCGTCCATGCTTTCCAGAAACTAGTTCACATTTTCATCCAGGTTTCCACTTTGCCTCAGAGCATTTTAAATGAGCTTTGGTCCAGAGAAGACGGCGCTGTTTCTGGATTCTGTTCACATCTGGCTTCTTCTTTGCATGATGGAGCTTTAACCTGTATTTGTGGATTTCAGGGTGAACTGTGTTCACAAACAGTGGTTTCTGGAAGTTTTTCTGAGTCCATGCAGTGGTTTCCAGGAGAGAATCATGTCTGCTTATAATGCAGAAGATCACCAGCATCCAGCCTTGTCCCATGCATACAGAGATTCCTTCTGATTCTCTGAATCTTCTGATGATATTCTACACCATAGATGGTGTATCTTCAGTCTTTTTTCTAATTTTTAGATCCAGTTTCTCTCAGATTGGTGAACCTCTGTCCACCTTTCCCTCTGAGAGACTCTGCCTCTCTGAAATGCTCCTTTTTATACCCAGTCATGTTACTGACCTGCTGTCAATTAACCTGGTTTGTTGTCAAGTGCTCCTCCAGGTGTTTCTGATTTGTAACACTTACTTTTTCAGCCTTTTGTTGCTCCTGTTCCAACTTTTTTCAGCCGTGTTGCTGCAATCAGATTCACTATCAGCTCATATTTTACATCACATGGTAAAACGTCTCAGTTTCATCCTCTGATATGTTGTTTATCTTCTACTGGGAAATTCTATTTTGGAGTTCAAGTTGTATCATTAGCAGTCTTTTGGTAATAGATGAGAGCAAAGGCATCGTTCAGCTGTTCTCACCTTCACTGGAACCTCAAAGACTTTGTTTCCTGTCTGACTGTTAACGGGATCAAAGGAGGGAAAGCACTGTCAACCCTCAGTCTGAGCCTTTGAAAGTTCAAATCACTTCTTTTTCTTTCCAACAAAGGAAGATGACTTTGATTTCAGGTGCGATTGGGGGCAAATATTTTTGCAAAGTCTGAAGAAAAAACAGCCAAACTAATTTACTAAGATCTCAAACATAATGAGACCAGTTGCCCCATCATACCCACTTACCAGATTCCATAGTTAAAAATAAAACCCAGAAAGAGGCTGAAGATCAACTGTTAACCATCACCGAACACAGAGCTGCTGTTTCTTGGAGGGAGGAGGGTGGTAGTGGTGTTGGGGGTTAGATATGAAGGCAGAGACAGATGGGCCGGCCTGGTGGAAGTGTGGAGCTGATTGGTGATAATCCGTGAGATGGACAAACCAGTTAAAGAAAAGTTGGTGGAGACAGCTTCATTCTGCTTCCTAGACCAAACGCGTCATTACTGGACCACTCTGCGTCGTGTTAATTTCTAAGAACGTGAACCAATGATGCTTCAAACAAACAAAATACACGAAGCGGCCATGATGAACACGGATACACGTCATTAAAACCGAGTAGATTATCAGCCCTAAACTCACCACAGGATGGGCGTCGGGCTGTCGTCATGCATCAGCAAAACTTTTAAATTCCAGAAATTCCTTCGAGATTCACCTAGATGAACTGCTTGATTTTCAAATGGGAAAATAGTACTGGACATTTTCAGATGGCGTTGCCATGGCGACCTCTGGTCTGTTTCTGATGTCAGAAGTGGGTTTTTGGCCAACATGCAGACATGGAGTGCAGATCTGGTTGCTGAGCATGGACAAACATGTTTCAGATTTGCAGTTGCCAGAGCGAGTTCACAGCTGTAGCCGCCTTCTGTCTGTGCAAATGAAGGATGTCCTGCTCATATCTGACAGCCTGCCAGCGAGGCAAAGACAGGGAAAGCGTCCGAATCTGCTTCGCTGGCCTTTCCGACCTGTCTGTGCCGCGATAACACAGGACTCCATGTTTCCATTAGCAGGAAACCTCTGTGAACAGAACATGGGCCCGATCCTCGCTGTGCAAACCAGCTGCCTTTCCTTAAACTTCATGTTTCATAAGCACAACAAACAACCAGCTTTAGTCTGAATAAATTCACCGTGACACTGCCTGCAGCAGCAAACAGAAAACTTCTGGTCCTTGATGTTGTTTTTCCCCAGACATGAATCATAGGAGAGAAAAGTCAAATAGCGAGCATCAGTGGGATAAGTGGTTTGGTTTGAGGTACGTGATAATAACCGTTTCAAGAGCTCATCAAACAGTTATAACCCTGATAAAGTGAAAAGCCTGGAGACGCCGAGGGATGTCCCAAACGACCAGGAGATTCTGAGAGCAGATAAAGTCATGAAATGCTCCTTAAAATAGAGTTTGTTTTCCTGTGTGACAGCAGGCTTTTCTCTAATAATCATGTAGCATTAACCCTTTAGGCACCAGAGTTTTTAAAGTTTTTAATGCTAAATGAGCTAAAATAATGATTATGAACCAGAGATTATGATGGCAGTAATTTCATATTGTGGCGTCACAGGGTGGCAGCTGTATTCGCTATGAACTATGACTTGGTCTATTTGGGCCACTTTATTTTTTATTATTTTATTTTTCCATTTAAATTTAGTATTTAATTTAGTTAAAGTATCATTTTATTAAAATGTAGCTGAGGAGAGAAAGAAACCGGAGATGGACAGTTGCTGCTGTGATTCAGGATCTCCTGCATCAGTATCTTAAAGGTCCCATATTATGCAAAATTCACTTTCTAAAGGTTTTCTAACAGTCATGTGTCCTCATAGCCTGTGTACGAGGCCCAAAAATGAGTAAATTCTATCTTCTCTCTCACTTGTTTGCTGCACTTTTCAGCGATTGTATGCTCAAACGAGTGAGTCTGATATTTTACCCTTTGTGACCTCACGAAGGGAAATAACCACTGCCCCCGGTAATGGATACTGTCATTGACCCGACCCCTTGGCTAGCTTAGTCTGCTCTCTAAAATCTTTGAATGGGCCAGATCCTCTTCCAGAGAGGGACGTGGACAGGCACCACTCATGAACATTTAAAGGGTCAGACACAGAAACAGCCTGTTTACAGTAGAGCTCACTAGAGCCACGTCTAGAATGGCTGAGATTAAGGACCAAGGCTGGATTTGGGGTAATACACTTAGAAAACAGTGTTGTTGGACCTCTGACACCTATATTTAAGCAAATATTTGTGCACAACCACCGATCCAGATGAGGTGGACACGCCAGGTGAAAAACCTGCCTGCTAACAAACCTGATGTGTGCTAAATGCTACCTGTTCAAACCAAGACCTGAGGTTTCTGGGGACTTCTTTATGTGTGTGTGCTATCATCGTGGAGCCGAGGTGCCTCATCACAACACAGATGCGCCCTGATTAAGGCCGAGCACAGCAATGACAGAACTGCATTAGTGTGATGTATGTGTTGTTAGCCAGCAAGCAGCTAATTCCAAATTTAACACCTGATTCACACAATGCAGTCACACCTGAGTGCAGGCCAAGATTTACTACCCTGTCACGCTGCTGATGGCTTTTATAAGTAATTTTTTGGACTCCCTGATTCATTTTCTCTCTGCGTCAGTAGTAATGAATTATGATTCTGGGTAAAAATTCAGCTTAAAAGCAAAATTAGAGTCATTTGGAAAGTGGGTTGGTGTCAGAGAGTCGCATCTCTGGAGGAAAACCCCTCCCCACTCCTGTGAAGACCAAAGGCGCACACCAACGTTTGAAAAAGACAAATTCATCTCTGTTCCAGCAGATGCACGATGAAGTGGGTCTGATTGTGCCACTTTATTCTACAGTCTGAGCCAAAACTGGAGCTGCAGAAGTGACATTTGGCAGGTAGCTTGCACATCACAGAGAGCTCAGAGTTTAACGCTCATTGACTCATCACATGATTCAGGGATAAAAAACATGGAACGAACCACCACCGGCTTTGTTTCCTGACAGCTTGTGTGATCTTCTTCCATTTAGCCTTCTGATATCTTCCAACATGCAGTTTGTTTTGTTGCTATGTGTTGGTGTATGTTTGTGTTTGAGGTTTTTAGTGAGTATAAAGTATAATCACTTGTATGATGACAGAAGCCTAATTAAAACTTTATACAGGAGGCAGCATGAGATCTCTGAAGTACTGAGAATCGTTGCAGACAACAGAAAGAAGCACTGCTAACATGTAGCATAGCAACATGACGGAAGAACTCAGCTAAAAGACTCTACCAAGCATTGATGTCTAAACCAAACACAGCTCAAACCCCAAGCAGTTACATGTGAATGTAGAAACCATGAGAACAGCTCTGTCCACTTTACAGCATCGGCTAATCTGTCCACACAAACGAGTCGTATGAAAGCAGAGACTCTGCTGTTTACAAAGATGTCTGTCTCATTGCTGTGGGACAGAAACTCTGGGAGCAAGCAGCCAGAACCAGAAATCATGTCTTACTGTTGCTGTTCTGTTTACTCATTCCTAGGATTACTTTACTCATTCCTAGGATTACTTTATTCACTGCAAGATGAACTGGGCTGCTATAGTTTCCACTGAAAGTAATATGGTTTACTTTTACGAGGAGATGACCACTTTCTTTTTCTACTGTGTTCCAGGTGAATTTACTCTGACACAGTAACACACATGTTGATTCTGACATGTCTGTAGTAACGTCACATGTCTCAGCTTTCTGTAGAGACCAGGATTATACACACAGCGCTGGTAGAGGGGAAGATAAACTTTATTTTGGGGATGTCATCTCAGACAGGGGGCAGAAAACATGAGTCTTGTGATGAAGAGGTTAAATCAGTTCAGTTTGTCATCCCAGTCAGTTACTGGTCTTATTATGCTGGATTCATAGTTGAACCAGTGCATCTGTAACTCCTCAGAGTCTGTGGTGTTATTTAAAACACATAAAAACCAATGAGGTAAATGATGACAGTGGACGTTTTGGTTGAAGGATACTGGATGATGAAGAGTAGATCCTGGGTTTTTGCTGCTGTGCTTTTATTGGGTGTGCAGCTGCATGTCTCTTGATTGCGTTCACACACAGAAACACTGCGTTTCCTGAAAGATGGCGCGTTTGTCTGAGCCTGTTTTTGTGACAGAATTAGCAGCTTGAGTGTAAAAGTGTGTGTGTGGATTTGCCTGAGGACAGCAGTCATGCTCCATTAATTAGCACAGCAACCTGCTGACTTTCAAGTGGCAGCGGCTAAATTAACCCAGCTTCACTGAGAGACCCCTGAAAGCCCTGATTTCCACTCCTCCTGTGCCTCGCTGTACGTGAGTACATTTCTGCATTCAGACTAAACTTTCAGGCAACGTTTGCGTCTGTAGAGTTTGAACAATTGAAAATTTGAACAATTTAATAATATAAATAAACTTCTCTTAGAATGTCTAAAGATTTTAGCAGCAACATGACATTTTTTCTGAATTCTTTTTTTTCTTCTTCTTTGTTATTTGACCAGTTCCACCGATTTTCCCACAAGTGTTGGATGTTTGGTTTTTAGAAGCTGCTTCGGAGCTGGATAGCGTTAAGCTAGGTACACACATGAGGATTTTTTAATCTGAGATGTTTTATCTGTTCGAGACCTCACACAGGAAGATAACAGTGTCGATGGTACCATGTGTGGCGACTCCGATAATCTCAGCACAGAACAAAACACAAAAATGCTGTTTCGCATCCGATCTTTAATCTAGTCCTCTGAGCCGGAAATCTCACATGATCAAACGTGATCTAACAAAACGAAGAAGAAGAACCATGGCAACAACGGGAAAAGACAAAACCCACCATGGAAGAGAATCTACAAGATGAGGGAATGATGGTGGTCTTATGGCTATTGTTAACATAAAATAACATAAAATAAAACAGAACTGAAAAAATAACAGAGTGGCTTGAACACGGACTTAATATCCTTCCTGGCTCCCCACTCAGCTCTCTCTCTGATTGGCTACGTTCCGTTCCACGTCACAATCCACACAGTCCCAACTCAGGAGTCGTCGGCTTTCTCCACAAGTGAAGATTTATGGTCTTAAATATTGAGCATGTTCAATACTTCCAATTGTCGGCCTTGTCCCGTTTCCGAGCCGATTATCGGGATGAATTCGCTCTTAACACACCTCAGACCACAGGATCATTTTATAGGAAAATCTTATAAGACTCAAGATAATCAGGCGTTTGCTGTCCTTGGTTGGGAAGGGCAAAATCAGGACAAAAACAGCCTGATAACCTTTATGTGTGTACCTAGCCTTAGCTAACACTGGAAAGTGTTACAGGCTAGCTGAAGGTCTGCTTGTTAAACAACTGAATGATACATTACAGCCACCAGGTGGTGAGAAGTTTTATAACACCTTTTCGCAATGTGTTGTGTCTAAATATTTATTGTAGCACTCCAGGTTGTGCTGGGGGTGCAAGCAAGGCCCCATACAGGGTTCGAATTACGAGGGGAGCTAAGGGGAGTTTGGTACCCTGAAAGGCAGAAGAGCTCCCCTTAAGAGATTCAGCTGATACGTTCGGGGGAGCCCTCTTCCAAACAACGTGGTGATCCGTTCTGCTTCTTTCAGCACCATGGGCAGCCAGCATTGTTTGTCCGTTGTGTGCTGTGAGCGTCCACATAACCACCTGCTGTGCTTCTTTTTGTGGTTAAAGAACTCTCCGTCTCGGTTTCTGATTAAACAAGCTGCATACAGTAGTTTTTTTGATTAGTTACCATATTTTTGATCTACGTGAATTAATATAAATGTGCATGCACGTGACATGTGAAGTCACGGTGCACGTGCGAAAATAAGGCTCCCCCGAAAACCCCAGAATTACTGGTTTAAACCATGCTCAGCTGGCACTAAAGGGTCCAAAAGTCATGCATCATCTTCACATTGAGTGAGTAGATATTTGTGTTAACGAGCATTTTAACTGGTGACCTGATGAAGATTGTCAAACACTGCTGCATTAAGATTTCAGATTTTATGGAAGATTTCCAGAAAGATTCTTCCAGTTTTCTGCAGTTTTACACAGATCCGCCCTACACTGATGGGAGGTTGAAACATGAGGGTCAGCTCAGAGTCATGAGTTCTCACAGCTGTCAATGGTGTTTTGAAGTGCGTCTCTCTGTTCTCGTTCTCCTCCCTCGCAGCATTTGGCTGCCTAAAGTCTGGTGAGATGTCAACCTGCATTATGGCGCCCTCCCACACCTCCCTCTGGTACAATTCCTGACAGTCAGTATGCAGACTGACCTCTTAGTACAGAGCCGAGCCCATGGGCTCCATTGCCTTGCATCACACACAAGGAGGCGGCGGCACGCTCGCGGCACTCCAACCTTCTGTGAGGAAGTAGAGGATGAAGAATGCAGACAGCAGCTAAGGTAGAAAAGCAAAAGAGAAAAAAATAGGTTCATATGAAACAAACAAAACCTTTTTTCAGAGTGCTGGGAATGGGTTTATTGTTTGTCCTCTCGGGTGGATGCTTCTCTGTGGGGGAACCAGACAGTATTACCTCTGATGCAGAAAGGCAATTTGGAGATTTAGGAAGATTTAATGCCTTATCGTTTAATTTTTCAAAAGTAGAAATAACAGATCACAGGTAGAAAGGTTGAGTAATTAGAAAAGAAGTAATCCTATTTTAAATGAAAAGTATTTTTCATTTAGATTCCTGCTGCTACGACTTCATCCAGTTTAGTTTGAGCAGATTGTCTGATGTAAGCCACGTGAATGGCAAGTTAGCATTAGCCAACATTGGCTGACATTGGCTAATCAAAGTAATAGGTGAGCAGAAAGCCAACGTTAGCTAACGTTAGCTGCATTAAACAATCGGTAAGCAGAAAGCCAATGTTAGCTAACGTTAGTTGCATTAAACAATCGGTAAGCAGAAAGCCAACGTTAGCTCACTACTCCACATCATGTAAAACTACTCCATTATTGTACAAACTAATCCAGACGATGCAAGCTGTCCCCTCAAGTGGTTTCCTGCTGCTGGTTTAGTGCCGGTAAAAAAAAAAAAAAAAAAGAAAACAGTCTCCTCTTGCAAGTTTATAGGCAAGTTTATTTCTACATTACATTTCATGTACAAGACAATTCAAAGTGATTTAATAAAAAATCAAATGCATTACAGATGGTGTAAAGAAAGCCTTAAAAAGTAGTTGCATGTTAAGTGGTGCAGCAGTGAAAAGTGTCACCGTCCCTGCTGTTCCACATTCCTAACATTTAGGCTGTTTAAACCCACATATTTAGATCAGAACAGAAATAAAAAGCAGTTTTCAGTATGAACATGTGGAGCTCCCAGCACTACTGCAGACAAACATGGAAAAGGCTTGAGAAAAATCCTGGTGAATGTAACAGATTTACGATATTTTATCAGTTTATTTAAATTTTTGTGGAAATGAAACACATCCTGAGTATCAGAGCTTCATGCTTCTACCTGAGCTGCTTTTCATCCTGCTTTGTTTGAAGGACTCCTGCAGCGCTCTGTAAATTGGCAGCTACCAACAAACAAATGTTTTTCTCTCTGTAAATAACAGATTCTCATTCTATGACGGAAGGCTTTGAATGCATATAAAAGGAGAAAGGAAAGGAGTTTGTGCTTGTTGGTGTTTGGCTGCTGTCGGCTGCCATCAGTGTGGCCTGTCAGTGAGCGGTGCTGACAGTTCAGCTGGCCTGGATGCTGTCACATGTCCTTGTCAGTCTACTCAGAGTTTGGGGACGCACCTCGCTATTGTCAGCTTCTGTTACCTCTTCACACACTCTCCAGACCATGCACAATATACAATATCATCCACACAAACACACACAAAGGCTTCAGCTCGGGCTTCATGCCAGTGCTGCTAACTCTGCCTAGCTTCACTTTGCTCACAGCAGTAGACTTGAACACTCACTTCCAGGGGAACCTTGTGACCTTCCCTGTCTCCCCCATCCTCCCTCCATCCATGTTAAGTGTCAGATCTCTGATGCCACCTTCCCTCAAGCTCCGACTCCCCCAGGCTGGATTCGAACCCCAGCCAGCCCTCCCGGCTCCACCATCCTCCCCTCAGAAAGCTGTGCCAGCAGCCTTCACATAAATCCTCTATTTTCAAACGGAGGAAGAAGGAGGCTGTGCCTGGAACAGTGATGGAAACAACTGGAGGGTGCGCCTCCCTGTCGCCCAAGACGTTTGGCATTCAGTCAGCAGCTCAGATCAGGCTCGCCTCCGGTGGAAAATAAAATGTTGTCTGGGCGACAGCAGACGAGGGAGAAGTCAAAAAGCCTGTGGAGTGTTTCTGAGACACCAGCCGTCACCAGAGTCTTTAAATCCAGAATTGGACGTCAGTGTTTTCTCATTTTGATCAGTCACATCTTGTGAGCATGTGTTCATGGCAGAGTGTTATCACGGTTCGGGGATCTCCAAAGCTTAGCATCCAATTTTCACCAACATACAAACACATTTCTGAAGTTTGGTCCACAGCGTTGTTTTTCCCACTTCAGGAATTTCTCAGATAAATCTGATCCACAACTTCTGCATGAATGGCACCGCTCTGTCAAGCTCCCACACAAACAAACTAATTACATTCAAATAATTCATCCGTTCGACTGTTTCAGCTCTGGCTGAGTTAACATGGTCATGGGTTGTGTTGGTTGATGCTCTGGATGGTTGGTCCCACAGAAAGCATCTGGAAACCTTTACAAACCAGTTGAAAGAGAAGAACCCCTTTAAAAAAAAACAACTAACTTAATCATAATGGGCCGCTTTAATTTACTACCTTTCAGGTCATCAGTCCTAATTAAAACTATCAATATGTAATTCAAGTTATTTTAACCTTTGAAAATATGCTCTGTGTTTTCGGACAGTCTCAGCGGGCGGTCCAGAACTGTCTTACGATATTCCACAGTTTTAACGAGTTGGCCTTCAAGTGAGACCGGTTCTACCACCGTATCTGGTTTAATGCAGATCACCAACTACATAGATCTCCAGCTGGCTGGACAGCATGCTTTTAGAGCCTTAATGTGGGGAAGCTTCACCGAAGGCCGACTACGGCCGACTATGGCCGACTATGGCCGACTATGGCCGACTATAGCCAGGTCATCTGCAGCTTTGTGCATGAACGAGTTAAAAAAAAAGTTTGTTTTTCTCTGATTGTTGAACTGAAAGAAACGGATTTGCAGATAAAGAACGTGAATATGAGCTCATTCAGATCACCGCCTACATCTCCCTGAGTTACGCTACACCTGCTTTACCCATGATGCAGCACACTCCAGCATAGCAAACCAGCAACGCTCCACGGCAACGTCCATGCAGACAGCGTGCACGTCAGACAGCGTGCACGTCAGACAGCGTGCACGTCAGACAGTGTGCACGTCAGACAGCTCGTCTGCTTAGGGTTATTTACAGGAATATTACATACTGTCTGAACATGAAATGAACATTTCTGTGTAAATAATGTCGCCCTAATTTAAAAGTGAGTCAGAACGCCAGCTTCATCAACGTCTGACTGGACGTGGAGCTGAAGCGTCGTAGCTGTTCAGCCAAAAATGAGCTTCTGTTACACTGAAACAGGTGGTTTTTGTTCACACGCATCTAAGTGATGTCATTGCAAAACACTTTAATTTCTTTTCTTTCTCAATTTCAGTTAATTTTCTTAAGTTCAGTCTTCTCACTTCTAACCTAGAAACACGTAAATGAGCAGAACTTTAGTTCATGAGAAGCAGGAACCAGCACAACACTGGTCATCATATTTAATTAGTTCATTAATATTATTAAAAGCAAACTGATTAGTGAAAAGAGAGAAGAGCAAGGGTGAAAGAATTATTAACTGACCATCTGCAGCTGAAGGAATCTACTGGGCGTAAAGGAGAGTGAATTCAGAAACCTGAAGCTTGAGTATTCAGACGCGTTGGCGCCATCGTCCTTGTGATGTGAGAGCCGACTCACCGTCACGGCTTACAGAGCATTTCATGGAGGTGAACCACAGTTAATGAAATTTACCTCACCTGTGCTTTCTGAGCAGCAGGTCTGCCCCCTGGTTCTACTTTATTCTTTTTATGACTTCACAAAGGTTCCATTCGGTCTTTTAAAGGGGACTTGTCCAGGAATGCTGAACTAAAAAGTGTTATTTCATTTAGTTTATGTAAACCAGTTAAAATGAGTCCGGATGGGGATGGAATCATCTGTGTTCCTACTGTCCCTGAAGGTAAAATGGACATGACGTGGTGGGTTAATACCTGGTGGGTTACTGCTACTCAGAATAATTAGTTGAGTCTTTATCGCTGGTAAATACTGAAGTCTGATCAGTTTTTCTTAGTTTGATGAAAACATTTAAGCAGGAAGGTGGAGAGAGAGCTGGAGGAATATTTAGATCTAGATCTGTGACTCTGCTAATAACGTCTTCAGCTTGTCAGTCATCAGCCATCGCTTCGTTTAATCATCGCTGATTTATCTGGTAAAAGCCAGTTTTGATGATTGGATAAGAAATGATATCAGATGCAGCTCATGGAGAGGAGAGATGTCAGGGAACATAAAGAAAGAAGAGAGAGAAGTCCCCTCAGAGCGACAGCACAATAATTAGCATAGCTGGAGGGATAATCATAGCGCCTTAATGTCTGCTCAATGCTATTAATCAGCAGCATTACCCAGAGTGCCCGGCTTTCCTCACTTATCTCACCGTGCTGGGTGATGATGAGCCTCGCTCTTCATCCTCCGTCACGTCAGTGGGATGGGTCCCAGTGTGGTCTGTTAGTAACTACTTCAGTAACTACTAGTAACTACTGTTAGTTACTTTACTAGTAATTAGTAAATCTGAACTTTCTCCTGCATAGATCTGCTTTTACTCTCTCTCTCTCTCTCTCTCTCTCACACACACACACACACACTAAACTAAAAAAATGTATCTAATTAATTACGGGCTTTGTAATTAATCTCGATTAATCGCATTTTAATCGCATAATAAAATTTGCCGATGAAAGCAACATTTATGAATTTAAATGGATTTTAATGGATGACTGAATCAAATAATGGACCCAGACATTAATAATGTAAACCCAGCTCTAGTAATGTCTGGAAAAATGCATTTAATTACATTTCAGTTCCAAACAGTAGAAAGAAAAATAGAAAATATCGCTGGCCCAAAATGAACAGACTGAAAGTGTCATTTTAAGTCCTTTAACTAGCTGCTCCAGCTGTTCTCTGATTAAGAGTCTACATGTTAGAGAATTTAAATTTTGTAAATGTTTCCTCCACACTCTTCATTAATAGGCATCAGTATCTGACAGTGAGCCAGGGCGGGATCAGCCAACAGCAGCTTCCAGTCTAGTCCTGGAGCAGAGGTGGATGTCTCCGGATCTAGAGCTGGAAGCTGGGACTGATGCTGGGACTAATGCTGGAAGCTGGTACTGATGATGGAATCTGGGACTAATGCTGGGAGCTGGGGCTGATGCTGGAAGTTGGGACTAATGCTGGAAGTTGGGACTGATGATGGAATCTGGGACTAATGCTGGGAGCTGGGGCTGATGCTGGAAGTTGGGACTAATGCTGGGAGCTGGGGCTGATGCTGGAAGTTGGGACTGATGCTGGGAGCTGGGACTAATGCTGGAACTGGGACTGATGCTGAAAGCTGAAATAGATGCTGGAAGTTGGGACTGATGCTGGGAGCTGGGACTGATGCTGGAAGTTGGGACTGATGCTGGGAGCTGGGACTAATGCTGGAACTGGGACTGATGCTGAAAGCTGAAATAGATGCTGGAAGTTGGGACTGATGCTGGGAGCTGGGACTGATGCTGGGACTGATGCTGGAACTGGGACTGATGCTGAAAGCTGAAATAGATGCTGGAAGTTGGGACTGATGCTGGGACTGATGCTGGGAGCTGGGACTGATGCTGGGACTGATGCTGGAACTGGGACTGATGCTGAAAGCTGAAATAGATGCTGGAAGTTGGGACTGATGCTGGGAGCTGGGACTGATGCTGAAAGCTGAAATAGATGCTGGAAGTTGGGACTGATGCTGGGAGCTGGGACTGATGCTGGGACTGATGCTGGAACTGGGACTGATGCTGAAAGCTGAAATAGATGCTGGAAGTTGGGACTGATGCTGGGAGCTGGGACTGATGCTGGGACTGATGCTGGAACTGGGACTGATGCTGAAAGCTGAAATAGATGCTGGAAGTTGGGACTGATGCTGGGAGCTGGGACTGATGCTGGAACTGGGACTGATGCTGAAAGCTGAAATAGATGCTGGAAGTTGGGACTGATGCTGGGACTGATGCTGGGAGCTGGGACTGATGCTGCTAAGGACCCAGGCTGATGAGTGCTTTTGGATGGGGGTGGGGCCTGATGTTCCACCATCCTGCTGTTGTTGTCTGAACAGAAGAGAAAAAAACTGAGATCACTGAGATAAGAAGACAAAATGAAAATTTTTGAGTTATTACGATTAAATGTGTTCATTTTTTTAAGGTGTTGATTTTTTTTATAAATAATTAATCATGAAGTACCGCCCCTAATAAACACACAGACATATAAATACACAAACATATAAACATAAAGGGGATTCCCAGAGGTCCTGAGATGGTTTTCCTTTATCTCTGGAACATTGATCCGGGTAAAAAGTTCAGTAGGAAGATGGTTTTCGTGTTCTATCGTTTAATTTAATTCATTTGTTTTATTTTCCATATTCCTTTACTTATTCATTGATTTTCTTTTGCAATATTCTCATTATATATTACTATTTTCATTTTATATATTTATTAATCATTTTATTCATTTTATATATTTATTTTTTTATTTTTGGTTTATTTTTCATTTCACATTATATATTGTTTATTTATTCATATATGAATTTCCTTATGTAATATTTGAATTATTTTCATATTTTTATTTTATTTTTAGATATTTATTTATCTTTGTTATTAACATCTTTATATCTATTCATTTTCTGTCTGTAACACGTGATTTATAATTAATTCATTTTATTTTAACTTCTAATGCTGCCGGGGAAATCGTTGAGTTAATTAATTGATTTCTTTGTATTTATATTTGATATCATTTTCATATAATATTAATTTAATACTTGATTTTCTTCCACAGTTTTAAATTTTTCCTATAATTTTCGTGATTTCAATTACAGATTTTTTTTTTTTATTCCTTTGATTTTTTTTTTATTTATTCTTTTTTCATTTAATTTCATATTTATTTATTTATGGATTTTCTTACTTAATGTTTTAGTTATTTTTCTATTTTTTATCATTTCATTTTTATATTTTATGCATCTTAATTCAAATTATTATTTTGATCTCATTTCTATGTTCTGTTTATTTTTTCAGATTTATTATCTAATTATAGTTCCTGTTTAAGTTTTTTAGTGTCTTTTCTGTTATACAATTATGTATTTCTTTTTTTTTTCTGTCATTAATAATTAGGTCTTTTTGTTTCTGTTTACTTTTTATATATTTATTGAGTTAGTTCATTTATAATATAATCATTTATTTTTCTACTTTTATCTAATATTTATTATTTTTTATTCACTGTTTTTTAATGTCTCGTCTCTGTCTACCCCTCACCGTACTGAGGTATTCTACATTGTTTTTTTCCTTCCTCTGCAGCATTATTTAGTCTGTTTCTGACAATCGATGCAGACGGATGTCGGGAGTTTTTATATTTAACAGAAACAAAGCTGTTTTCTGGCTGCACTGACTCCAGTCTGTGGAGGCTGCTGTCACGGGGAAACTTGACATCCTCTTTTATAATGCATCACTCCCACTTTCATTGTCTGTCAGCACTAAACAGTGGAGGAGAAGTAAAAGCTTTGCTCTTTGCTTTCAAGGCAGCGACATGAAAACCTGCCAGTCACGGCGGAGGGCAGATGATCTGAAACTCATCTGGGAGATCAGACTCGACAGGAAGTCGTGTTTTCTCTCTGTTCCACCAAACATCTGCAAACAGTCTGCAGCTTAATGAGCTTTCTTTAATCCTCCTTCACGTTTTACAGGCGACACCAGAAAACAAAGAAGTCAGAGCCGCAGACTGAGAGGAGACAGAAAACACGGAAACACGTTAACGTCTGTCTCATCCTTTCACTCCATGACGGGGTCGACCTCCTGATGGAGGCTGCTGTAACAATGAAGGATCACGTGAAGCTGAGACCTTAATGGTGAACAGCAGGATTAAAACCATCATTCTGGTACCAGGTCATCCTCTTCATCTTTCTGGTACCGGGTCGTCCTCTTCATCGTTCTGGTACCGGGTCGTCCTCTTCATCGTTCTGGTGCCGGGTCATCCTCTTCATCTTTCTGGTACCGGGTCATCCTCTTCATCTTTCTGGTACCGGGTCGTCCTCTTCATCGTTGTGGTGCCAGGTCGTCCTCTTCGTCGTTCTGGTACCGGGTCGTCCTCTTCATCGTTCTGGTACCGGGTCTTCCTCTTCATCGTTCTGGAACCGGGTCGTCCTCTTCATCGTTCTGGTGCTGAGTCGTCCTCTTCATCGTTCTGGTACCGGGTCATCCTCTTCATCTTTCTGGTACCGGGTCGTCCTCTTCATCGTTCTGGTGCCGGGTCATCCTCTTCATCTTTCTGGTACCGGGTCGTCCTCTTCATCGTTCTGGTACCAAGTCATCCTCTTCATCGTTCTGGTACCAGGTCGTCCTCTTCATCGTTTTGGTACCAGGTCGTCCTCTTCATCATTCTGGTGCCAGGTCGTCCTCTTCATCGTTCTGGTGCCGGGTCGTCCTCTTCATCGTTATGGTGCCGGGTACTCCTCTTCATCGTTCTGGTGCCGGGTCCTCCTCTTCATCGTTATGGTGCCGGGTACTCCTCTTCATCGTTCTGGTGCCGGGTCCTCCTCTTCATCGTTCCAATGCCGGGTCTTCCTCTCCATAGTTCCGGTGCCGGGTCGGCCTCTTCATCGTTCCGGTACCGGGTCGTCCTCTTCATCGTTCCGGTGCCGGGTCGTCCCTCAAGCAGAAAGTCATTTCCTGGCAGACGTCAGAGGCAGATGAAAGATAATCTGATAATGTGAACTTAAATCACGTGTGAATCTGTTTTCCAGAACTTTCTGATATTTCTGTGGAACCTGGAGCAGAACCCGTCCGATTTGTGTTCCTTCATCTTGTAGCCGGTGATGTTTCCTGCATTCAGGGATTCCAGCGGTGCATCAGGGCCGATCCATCTCTACACATCATTTATCACTATAAACATTGCTCATTGCTCCCAGCAAATATGTTTATTGTTGTCATTCACTCAGGGGCCATTTATTTAATGTGTTTTCTCTCTCTCCACGTCTCTGTTGACTGAGGACTGAGCGCATTGTGTGAAAATCAAACGCGTATTTAATGATAATGGACTGATGTGGAAGTGAATGGAGGCAGAATGGAACAGGATGGCGTGCTGGAAAATCAGATCCCAACATCTCCAAGGTGCAAACATAATAGGAAGTCAGAAAGAATGCCTTCGCGCTTCAGCTGTTGTCAGTCCTCCTTTTGTTGGTCGGGGCCGGCCATCTCTGCCTTTGTTACACTGTTAGAAAAGGAATTGGATTTTTTTTCCCCGCCTTGTTGGTGGCTGAGTCCCCTCCCTCACCAACGGGCAACTTGATTAGGACGTTTCTGACTGATTTATTTACAAAAGGACAATGCTGTAGCTCTCACCAAATCATTTTGAAAAGAAGAGGACAAAGCCGTCCACAAGTCGCTAATAGCATGTTGGTGAAAACAAACTTCTGGGCCGTAATCTATCAACATGAACTCAGGCTTTAGATGAACTACAACCTGTTGGGTTGCATCTTATTTGTTTTCCAATATGCTTTGATCATTTTAATGAAGTCTGAGGTCGGTGGGAAACCTGGAAGTGACAGACCTGCCAGCAGGAAAGAGTCTTTCCGATTTCTTTTCCTCTGTTTTCCTTGTAAGGTCTGCTAATAAACACTGAAATGGTTGATACTGTGGAAGCGTGTGCGCTTGTGACTGCATACATGCACACACTTGAACTCATTCCCTAAAATGGCATGTTGCCCTTTACCTAATCACACTGCAAATACTCCATCATGCTAACCAAGGTGTGTTTTTATGGCATTTTCCCGGCACACACACACACACATGCATAGCTATCTTCTCAGAAAGGGAAAAGGTCAACGTTTTAATGGCTCGGCTTCCCTGTGGTAATCGCCTTTTTGGTTAGCTGTGCAAACTAAATGAAAAGATGTCAGCCCACGTGTGGGGTTAACCTATGCTGCTCCATTTCAATAAGTGACGTGCCATTAGCCTCGCCCTCTGCTGTGAGCTTAGAGGAAGCGGGAATGCACTAACTCATTTTGTTGCCCATCAGTGAGCAGCAGTGGAGATTTCCCTCTTAAATTCCCATCTCATCATCGTGGCCTCAACATGACTCTTCCCAACCATATGGCTGGACATTGTGTTAGCTCATTATGTTTTATTTTCATCCTTTGATAGAAAAGTGCCAAAATGGGAAGATTAGCTGATTGTAAATCAGTGTGAAGCAGTTAAACTGATGGCAGAAACAAAAGAAAAAGACAGTTTGAGTCACAGTTTGTTTAGGAGAGTTTATGAAGGTACAAAGGATTATGGCTGGGGTGCAGTTCCTACCTTATAAAGACCAATATTGTTAGATTAGGGTACAAGACGGCCACGAGGGATACATTACTAGTAAAACAGCAGTACAGGCCCTACAGCACTGACTAAATGACCACCACATGTGGCCCACAAGGAACCTGCCATAAGGAAGGCTTACTGTATTAGGATCACTTTTGGCCCACAAAATTCTAGCTGTAATTCACATCCAGGCTGGGAACTGACATCTGGACCACGTCTGGCTCACACAACACTTGCCAGTGCCATACCTGAGCCATAATTGCCAAAAGTAGCCCGGATTTGTCCCAAACATGTCTGGGCAGTGACAGTTCTTCGTACCCCCAAAGGTACCATTAGGTACTTTATTGTCGGAGAGTACATATTTAGTACAAAAACTTATCATTTGAAAAACAAAAACCAGCATATTTGAGTGGACCAACAATGTTGGCTTAAACAATGGTGGTAAACATGGATGGATGACATAAAAAGTTTAAGAGCATCTGTTGAAATTCTCCAACGCTCCCCCTAGTGGAATTCTGTGAGTATGAAGCTCGTTAATTATGCATGTTTGAGGTTAAAAGGCACAAAAACTTTTGGCTTTAGAGATCTGAGTATGTTTTGTCCATAAAATACTTTAGATTTAGTCTTTTATAGGCCCATAAACATGTTTACCATCTCTTTTATTTCAGCACAACAATACAATTCAAACTCAAACATTCATAGAATAGCATCGGCTGATTAAACCACTTTTTTCCCGTTCTGTAAAATGACTAATTTACTCCTGGTCATCCCATTGTTAGGCTTGGATAAATTTTGTCGTAGGATCAGATTAAAACTCATATCTCCCGTTTTACTGGTCTGTTAACGTCAAATATAAACTTGGATCTGATCACACCAACGAAGAGCTCTGAAGGTTAAACACTGGAAAAGGAGGAAAAACGGAATCAGGGCCAAGAAGGAAATTTTAAATTCAAGAGAACAAAAACCTTTTATTAACACATTAGAGTTATAGTCACAGGTTCCCTCTTGGTTGGTGTTATTACATGTTGCTGCCACTTGGCGGCAGTCTTAGAAAAATGTGGAACAACCAAATGTGGGTCCATGAAAACTCAGGCAGTTTTTTTTTTTTTTTTTTTTTTTTCACACAAGGTGTGGAAAACTAGAAAAGCTCAGCTTTGCTTTCCAAACCAAAGTTTTAAAAGAAAAAATTTGTTTTATTTTTAAATGGCATGTAAAACATTTTTCCGTCACGTTGCTTCCTTAGCTTTAATGTGTTGTAGATAAAGAGGGTGTTTGTAAAACATTTTGTGGTTATAGTCAGTTTGACGTTTACCGTCGTACGTCACCGCAGAGCTGCACAGCTTTTAAATCAGTAAACATGTAATTGTTTTGTTTAAAAGTTAGAAAACTTGGAGGAAGGTCTAAATCTGGAGCCTTTGACATTCGCTGCTAATCTGTGTGGACTTGACCTCCATTATTCTCAGTCTTTATGGAATATTGTCATGATACATGCAGCAAACTGCAGGTTTTATTTCTTTATTCTCTTTCTGTCTGGATTCATCCAAACAAGGTGGAATTAATTTGCATTCATGTGTTTAGAAGTTTAAAAAGCCGACAGGCATGAAAATGGGACCGTGAACTGCTGCTGATTGGTTGAAAAATGCACGCATGCACCGATAATCAGCCTAAATCCACGTGGAGATGCTCTGCAGAGTCCATGAGTGTGCCCTTCAGGGGAATGACAGAGATTTCCAGAGTCAATGTTGTTTCCACACTAGCCAGCGCACGTCATGTCCTAATCCTTCCCCTGGAACCCAGGCAGCGTTAAACTAGCTGAAATGAGTGCCATGCAGAGAGTAAATGGAGGGAGACGAGCGTCCACAATGGCCCTGGAAAGTGGCTGTGCTTGTAAACGGAGGGATTAGAGGGAAAGAAATCCTCCTCTCCCAGCGAATGCGAGTCCACAGAGACAAAGCCCAATGTTTACAGGCTTTCTGTGCACGTAGACACAGAACTTCCTCCACATTCAGATCCTACACCTGGTCAACCGAGCGGACCGGGAACTCCAAGAACCTGAAACCTAGTTGTTTTAGGATGTTAGCAACTCATCTCTGGTCAGTCAGCCGGGTCACAGTTTGAGACAAAATACAAGAAATGGACCAGTGGTACATGCATGGTTCCTGGAAGACAAGTCTAAACTCTGCGTCCACTGTGGTCCACTGTAAGGCTGTAACATATAGGGCAGGGTCCTGCAGGTTTTTGATGTTTCCTGCACCAGCACACCTGATTCTAATTAAATGAATCCAACTGCCTATGAATTTTGCACAATGACTCATTAATCCTGCTGTTGGAGCAGGGACACAATGAAAACCTGCAGGCCTGCGGTCCCTGTTTTTATTAGAGATGTTACTCTGAATAATCACAGGCAGACTGCATGGATTTATCTCACTGATCATGCTGGGTTTTCTGTGAACGTTTCACTGCACACGAAGAACTTAAATATACTTAAAACTTAAACGTGCACGTCAGATGCGTCAATGCAGCATGCACGTAAGAGACAGCGTCCAGGTGAAACGCAGCGTGCATGTCAAACGCAGCGTGCACGTCAGACCATGCTCTGGTCTCCCCCTTGCTGAGGATGTTGTTGGTGTTCTCCTCCCATCGTTGGGACAACAGGAAAACAGGGTCGTGGTCAGAGCAGATCCATCACCTCCAGCTCTCCTCGTGTTTCTTCACACAACACTTCATGTTGCGCGACTATTTTATGTTCGCTCTGTTGCACTTTGACCTTTTTTTTTGTTTAACTCATTTTTATTTTTATGTTACTTTTCCATCTTTACTTTGTCCTCACGGCTTTTTGTTTTCCTTAATGAGTTCATATGAGTTTCGTATAATTTTCCTTCTTTCATCTTTAGATTCTATCAAACAGGTTGAATTTCAGCGTTCAGGTTGTTGTACATCTACTCCCACGTTGACCACCTCAGGATCTATTCAGACTTAGAACTCCATTTTCAGGTCTGCAGATTCTGATGAGGCACAACCACCCTGCAGATCTCAGAACACATATCTAATGACAGGTTCTGAACCTCTGGATCCCTGACACTGCAAAGCTTTCTTAGCTAAAAGCAGGGGCGGGTCTAGAAAGGTTTAGATGTGGGCCATGATGGGGCTCAGACTGGACCAAGACTGGCACAAACTAATGAGACCTTAAAAATACAAAAACAGGGGAAACAAAAACTCTAGAATTTAGGAACTGATTAATAAAAAGAAAATATGTTTGGAAAAACAATTTCTACAAACATTGTCAATTTAGGACGATTGTGCATTTTTGTCGTCAAACAAATACTTTTACTTCATTAATAACAAAAAAAAACTTTTATCAGCCAGTTAATCCTCTGGGGTCCACCGACTGCTTCTGTTTCTACCTTTATACCCGTCAAATTCCACAAGACATTTTTTGCCATCTTTATTTATATATATACATTTTTCTATATTTAAACTAGTATGAGCTGTTTTGGTCTCACACAGCAACAGTATTCCTAATGAAAAGCAGCAAATGTGGCGTCTCATCTGCGGCGCTTCTCAGACGTGGTCCAAGATTTCCTTCCAAATGTTGGAGCTGCAGAGCACGCCGGAGCGAAACGTCCAACACATGTTCATTAATAACGAGTCTTTGGTGTAAATATGGAAGCTAATCAGACAAAGCTCGCCTTATGAGGTAATCAGAAGAGGTGTGTGCGTGAAGGGCCATGTTTGTGTGTGTGATCGGGCTCCCAGGTAATTATACCAGACAGCTGCCATGGCATCCCTGATCAGTCCCACATCAACAAGTCACAAGCACACTCCCACATGCACGCACGCACACACACACACACAGGAAGATCCCTGATCAACACGGCAGTGTTATTAGCGGGCTGATGCCCAGATTTGTGTCATTTTATTCCAAGTCTCAGATAAGCCCAAGAAAATGGTGCCTGCATCCGGAGATGAGATGCACCTGCTGCTGAGCCAGAGAAGAGAAAATCCATCTCCACAGCATCTTTCATCCATGGAGCAACACCAGGAGGTGATCAGAGGGAACAAAGAGAATGAATACAGTTACAGATGATACAGGAAATACATCATCACCATTACCATCATCATCACCACCATTACCATCATCACCATCACCATTACCATTACCATTACCATCATCACAATCATCATCACATTACCATCATCATCATCACCATCACCATCACCGTTACCATCATCACCATCACCATTACCATAACCATCATTATCACCATCATTACCATTACCATCATCATCATCACCATTACCATCACCACCATCATAATTACCATCATCATCACCATCATCATCACCATCATCATCACCATTACCATCATCATCACATTACCATCATCATCATCACCATCACCATTATCACCATCATCATCACCATCACCATTATCATCATCATTACCATCATCACCATCATCATCATCATCATCATCATCATCACTGTATATCTGAGAGAGAATTTATTCAGAAAGAAAAAGAAAGCTAAATCTATCTTAATTAAAAGTTGTGTCAAAAGAGTTTCCAGGTCTTTTCCAGTTTATTTCGCTTTGGATCAGACACCAGGTTTTCGCGGACTCTCTGGGCTTGGATCAAATGTGAAAACTTTGGCTGGTCTTTGGGAGGACAGAAGCAGCAGCATTCTGGGTTAGGTGTACCTGTAAAAACAAAAACAAAACAAAACAAACAAAAAAAAAAAAAATAGGGGGAGCATGTGGGTGATAAACAATAGGGGACTCAACATGGAGCCTTGGGGGACTCAACATGGAGCCTTGGGGGACTCAACATGGAGCCTTGGGGGACTCAACATGGAGCCTTGGGGGACTCCACGGCACCTTTGTTTGACTCAGACCCAGACATTTTATATATATATAATATTGATGATTATTACAATCAGTTCCTTTGGGTGAGAAAACTAAGCTCGAGATATTTGCAAGTTGTTTTCTAACAATATGTTTTCTAAATTATGGGGATATCTGGTGCTCAGTATTGACTAGCTTCTGTTACCACTTCCAACAGATTGATTATTCCAGTAAAATAAATCGAGACCTAGCGAGATAGCAACCACGGTGCATGTGTCCCTTGTCCTCTTCCTCTCAGGTGAGGTATTGATCGTTCCACCACAGTTCCTGGATGTAAAAGTTTGTCCAGTGACCAGATCATAATGAAAACGTCGGTGCTGTTTTTGGTGCTGAACGTATCTCATATCTGTCTAGCTTCTTTTAATAACCGATCTCTGTTAGCTTTACAGTCTGATTATTGGCTGGGACTGTAGGACTGACTTCGCTGTTTATAAATGAAATGTGGTTTCTGTTGAATGTATCTCAGCTGATGTCACCTTTTTGTAGTATTCTCTAACTAATCTAAGTTAACTTGTAAACTAATATGGGCCAAATATTGAATTATCAAACTAGAACTTTGTCCTTTGAAGTCAGAGTTCCCTGAAAGTCAGGACCCTACCAGAATATCCCGGCCTGGCTGGACTGGTTTAACTAGTTAACTGATAAAGTTTTTCTGAGTCATGCTGAGCTATAAGTCCTCTAAGTATAAGTATTCTAGATATATTCTGCAGGCATAAAAAGCTGATTTGGTTTCTGGCTGTTAAAGCTGATCTCTGCTAACTGTGAAGGTGTTATGTAGAACCTCATCCAGGAGACGGGTCAGTCTCAGCTGGCTTCTCCATCTATATTCACTCTTCTCTCCACACCTGATCTTTCCCTTGATGTACCCTGATCTGTCAAACCCTCTCCTCTTCCCCTCCTCTTTCCTTCCCATCCATCTTTCTCTCTCTCCAGTCGTTTCTGTGCTCGCCAGCCATGCTGTGGTATCATGCCTGCATGCATCATGGACCCGCTAACAAATTACATAGAGTAGCCACTCTGCTTCCCCTCTCACTCAGCTGTCAAGTGGAGCCACTGAAGCATTTTCTCTACTCTCCTTCCCACCTCCATCCATCCCCCATCCCTCCTTCCTTTTCCTGCCACACTTCTTTGCCTCCTCACCTCATGCTCCCCCTATTTGCTCTACCTTTACACCTATCAAGGCAGCAGAGGTGATCTGCCTCCCCTTACATCCATGTATCCATCCTCTTCTCATTATCCCGTCTGTCTCCTTCCCAGATAGCATCTCGACAGTATCTACACAGAAAGCTTGTCGTCACTTTTAAGACATAAATCTCAGGATTCACCAGGCGACACTAATGACATAAAATCTTTATTTACATCACTTGTTTGTTTAGTCCAGAGACGTAAAAACAGCTGAGCGTAGCTGAGTTTACACAGAGAGGTCCGATCCAACGTCCAGTCGGGGTAAAAATGCACCATGTAAACACTTCAGCTGATCCCATCGATCTGGTGGTTTAAACCTTTTCCTGATCTGATCAACTGGAAAAATTATCATGTATGTTCTTTCTGCACATGCTTGAACCACATGGTGTTTGCTAAAATTCGTCATAAGGACTAAAAAATGGTGAAAACAACATTTTTATTAGAGACTGACATAAGGAAGTCATTTGCTATCAAGGATGGCAGTTAAATTTTTTTCTTTATTTGTAAAAAGATTTTCCTCCTGCATCTACTCACATTGTGCCATCTTTACTTGAAAAGAACTTGTCACGTGACCGCCTACGTCACGTGTAATTATGAAAAAAAAGGGTTTCCGTTACACTTTTACGATATACTTCTATATCGATACGTCTGAAAAGCCACCTCATGAGAGCGTAAAAACGTTTTAGTCATATCTGAATTCTTTCAAAATTCAGGTGTTTTCATTACCGTTTTTTTGATTGTGATATAAAGGTTTTTTCAGTCAAAGGGCTTAAGGGTTCCCAAACTGGGGGGTCCCAAATGAGGGTCCCAAGATAATTTCAGGGGGTTGCAGCTCATTGTGAAGAAAATATAGATGTATTAATTTTTTTAAACACATTAAAGCATAAATAACAAAGTTATTACTCAAGACATATAAAAAAAAATCCAAATCTGGCATTATCTAAGTGAGAGATGCTGATTTTGGACATGTAGGTGCTATTGAATAAATCCTGCAGGGTGATTATCTTTCAGCTTTCTTAAACAACTATGTGGAAAAATACATCTGTGGTCGTAAAAAAAGATTTTAGTCTGTTTAAGAAGGGTCAGATCATTGGCATCAAGCAGAGAAAACATCTAAGGAGATGCAGAAACTACTAAAATTGGGTTCAGAACCGTCCAACCAACATTAAAAACTGAAGGATAGTGAGGAACCATCGTCTTCCAGGAAGAAATGTGGTCAGAATAACATCCTGAATGACAATCGGTGATCACTTAAACATTGGGTGGAGTCAGATGGAAGAAAGACAACAATGGAACTCAGGACTATGTTTAATAGTGAAATTAAGAGCATTTCCACATGAACAATGTGAAGGAACTCAAGGGACTGAACAGCTGTGTAAGAAAACCTCTAATCAGTGAAGCTAAACGGAGAAAAAGGCTTCAGGTTGCTAGGGAGCATAAAGACTGGACTTTGGAGCAATGGAAGAAGGTCGTGTGGACTGATGAGTCCAGATTTACCCTGTTCCAGAGTGATGGAGTATCAGGGTAAGAAGAAAGGCAGATGAAGTGATGCAGCCATCATGCCCAATGCCTATTGTACAAGCCTGTGGGGGCAGTCTATGATTTGGAGTTGCTGCAGTCGGCCAGGTCTAGGTTCAGGTCTAGGCTCAGGTCTAGGTCCAGCAACATAATGTGTCCAAAGAATGACGCGAATGATAGCTAATACATGAATTTTACAGAATAAGCAGGTCATACCATCTTCCCAGATGGCACAGTTCCAAGATTCATGGGGCTCAGATTGTGAAAGACTGGTTCAGGGAACAGGAGACATCATTTTCACACATGGATTGGCCACCACACAGTCCAGACCTGAACCCCATGGAGAATCTTGGGGATCTGCTGGAGAAGGCTTTGTGCAGTGGTTGGATCATCATCAATACAAGATCCTGGAGAGAAATTAATGCAACACTGAATGCAGAAAAATCTTACAGAAGCTCCTAGAGACGATGCCACAGAGAAGCTACTGTAATCAGAGATAAAGGTGGTCCAACCAAAACAAAAATCTTTCTTTGGCCAGGCAGTATATTTGTTCATTCATGTAGCTACTGATTACCTAATCTAAGGTTTTATTGTCCACATCAGAGGTAATCAATCTTTAACAACCACAAACACTTTTTTTTTCCAGTGGACCAAAGAGAAAGTGTGTTAATTTTTTTTGTCCCTCTTCACTCTGAGAAGGTATAAATCTGCAAAGACAGCCACATTCAGGCAACAGGTTTTGTATCTGACATGGATCGTGTTCTTCTGAATCGTTTGGAACAGTTTAGTATCTGTTTTTCTTCAATTATTATCTAATCACATTTACATTTGTCTAAACATCCCACTTTCCTGAGAGATGTCAAGAATCCAACGGACCGAATCCTGGAGAGAATAAAAAAGAAGCCTTTCCTCCTGATTAACCATAATTATGGGCTAAAACGGGATGCGGTGCAGCTCATCTTGAGCTCCTGATTACTTGCTGGGGGATTTGTTCTCTGGTGGAGCTGCAGCGTGGGCAGTGAGCCCGACTGGTGGGTGTTTAACCTGACATTCACACATGTTCAGCTTATCCAGCCCGTCTTCATGGCGGCCGAGGAGCAAGACCAGCTGTGATTAACAGGCTAGTGACACAGACTCAACTTCTGAAGGTTGCCAGGTTTGACCAACCACACTGCACACGCACTCTTGGCCACAAATACGCACACACTACCTGTTTGGTTCACAACTCCTGCATCATTTCCACTAGCATCATATTCTCTGTGTTAACTGTGAAGTTCTGATTGAGAGGTGTTGAACTGATGCTCCTCTTCTTCAGTCACCACAAGCTAAAAATGTTCTGTATTTATAAAATTCATATTTAAAGTCTCATCATAATGAATTTTGAGATTATGCAGAACTCTGTAAAGTGTTGCAGTCCCTTACTCTGTAAGGGAATGCAGCCTCGTGTAGTCAGTCATAGATTATAGTTTGCCCTTAGGGATGTTGGATCTGACATGGGAGCTAAATGCAGCCCGAGGCTCCCCCCTCCGACCGTGCTGTCCAGTTATGTGCTGTGATGTTTGAGCTTTTTTTTTTTTATTTTTTTTTATCAGTTTCTGTTTTTTTGCATTTAAAGTTTTCAAAAATGCAAAAAATGACTTTAATTATCAGCTAAAGTCAAAACATTTCTGTCCTCCTGAGCTTCAAACTTCCAACATCTTAACCCTTTAAAACCCATTCTGAGAAAAAATGGGAAGAAAATTAAAATTCTTTTAATATGAAGTCTTTTTTTGGCCCTGTAACAAACTAACAGAAATATTCTTTTTATTTTTATTGCTTATTACTGTGATGTCAAAGGTATTGTAGTGCAAAAGGTATCCACCAGGAGGCAGAAGACAAGTACCAGATTGTGTTCAAGAGGGTTTTGAGCAAAGTTTTTACTATGAAGTGATGCAAAAGGTCTCAAAAACTGTATGTATCACACGGCATTAAAGGGTTAAATATCTAAACATGACTTATAATTGTGGTGATCTGCAGATAGAAATCTCTAATGCCTAAAATGCTTTTCAAATAAAATGATAAAGAAAAGGGAAATTTTTAAGGTAAATGAATAGAAACATTATAAATGCCCTAAATCGGTGATACCTGGTGATTTATTAAGTTAGCTTATGATTGTGTTTGTTATGTTCCTTATCTTAATCAACATTTTCTGTTTTGACAAGCAAAATTATCATTGTCAGTATGTAAGAAGTTATATTTCCACTGAAGCTAACAAGCTAACAGGCAGCTATCCATGAGGAACAGCATAGCTGTTAGCTAAAGTGAACAACAAGCTAGTAAGTAACCTAAATTTGTCTTAAGTACATACATTAATCAATTTCTGGCTTCATGTAATCGTGGCTAAAGAAAATCTCCATCACTAATTATAAAATTTATTGTTGAGGTTAATTGTGTAAGATTGTGAAACTGTTTAGTAGCTAGTAGCATACGTATACCAGTTTCCATCCAGTATAAACAAAATGCCTGAACTTAGGTGGCATTTATAAACCAGTGTTGCCATGGTTACAGTTAATGAACCGTCCCATTTTACCATCAGAGTTGCATCATACAAAGAGCGTCATCGTTCCTCTGCTAAAGCTACCATGCTAAAAGGCAGATATCTTGTCATGATGATCAGTTCAGTCTTGGATTTCTCTTCAAGTTAACGTGTTGTCTTATTTAAGGGAGTCATTGCCCAGAAATTGCACTTTTTCAAATTAAAACGTGTATTGGTGTTGGATCAAAGTATTAACTTCTCTGAAAGCCTTTCTTTTGAAGATAGTCGAGTTTTTCCATCTGGGCCCTTTGTTCACAG
Organism: Melanotaenia boesemani; assembly: GCF_017639745.1. NCBI lineage: Eukaryota > Metazoa > Chordata > Actinopteri > Atheriniformes > Melanotaeniidae > Melanotaenia > Melanotaenia boesemani. The sequence continues at coordinate 26,922,414 of NC_055699.1, forward strand.
CAGAACCGCCAACAAGGGTAAACTCTTGCAAACGTGTGATTTTAATTTGCTCCCGGGATTTCATCATCACAGGAGCCCATTTGATACATGAAAAGACCAGGTGATGGCACTTTTAAATAGATCAGATACAAGAATAAGTTCTAAGATCTAAGTTTGGGAACTTCTTCTCTAACATTTCTCCATAAAATCTTCTTGCATTGAGGAGGCCAACTACCTATCTGCTGAAGGAAAATACTTCCAGGTGAAGCAGCCAAATACTATAAAAGTGTTTATGTGTCACAAGGAACCTTTCAGCTCTGTTTAACTGTTAATATTTATTTATTAAGCGTTTGTGTGTGATGCGGCTCTGGTGAAACCTCTCAAACCACCTGATTTTTTACCAGGTTCTCTGTAACCTGCCGTTGTTGTCCCAAGATGGCTGAGGCTGTTCTGTAGCTGCAGCTGCAGGTAGTAATTACTGATTAGGCTACAGAAAGTGGGGACAAATGCACTGTATAATCAGAGACCCGTCGACAGTGGGAGCCCTTCACAATGGCTTGTAATTAACAAGATAATTGGTGAGAGATGGTGAAGATTTCTGGAGTCCTTTCTTATTTTCATGTCATTTTGCACCAAGTTCTTTATGACTTCTTTTCATGTGTGAAGGTTGAAGCTCTAATGATACTCCAACCGCGTGACTTGCTTGTGTTGCGGATTCAAACTGTGCACGTGTCTCAGATGAGAGCACCGTGCATGCCGTGCACACCATGCATGCCGTGCACCTGCACTCTCACAAGATCTGATATTTGTTTACTGGGGTCATTCTCTGTACAAGTGCTACTTACGCTGTCACTCCTCACATTTTCATGCAGCCTATGATCATGCAACAAGCGCTTTTAACTCCGACTTTATCCTGTTAGACGGCGTTAAAAGGCTGTTTGTTCATCAGAATCCCTGTTTTAGCCCCTGAGGATGTCTCTCCATATGTATTCATTAGTCTTATTCTGACAATAACTTCAGTAATGAGTGCTCGGGAGGTTTCCTTCTGAATGCTCTTCACTACATCATACACTCAGACAAGATGTTTATTGCTTCTTTTCCAATTATATTTCTCCAGATTAAGGTGTCACTGTGGCACTGGTTTCCTTGACAACGCCTTCGTTTTTTCGCCCTTCTTCCAAGTACCCTTAATCTAAGCGGATATGAAAACTCTTCATGTGCATTTTTCCCGGTTAGTCTCAGTGGTGCTTTCTGTCCAGCATCTCCAGCCCACATCACGGGTTCTGATACAAGCAGCAGGACTAGTTTCTCCTCCTCCTGCCTCCTCCCGTCAGCATGTTGTGAGCTGGAAGGAGCTCCCTGTTGGAGTTCAGACGTGGCGCTGGCTGATAATATGTTGAATTAAAAGGAGCTTAGATGCTCAGAACAAACAGCATGCTTATTGGATTTTATCAGACTGAAAATAGAAGAACAAGAGGAGGGGTGGGAGTGGGGAGGGGGGGTTACCTTGGTAAATTGATGAAGCATGAAGGATGTTAATAATGTATAAGGTTTTCAAAATTCAATCTTGAAAATGTGAGTCGTTGTTGGAAAAAAAAGGGAATGACATGGAACAGAGTTTATTAGACAGGTGACATGATTCTTTTTCTTGTAATTGATTTGCTTTGCCATTTGTTTCCTCATTTTTCCACCTTTTGTGGCGCACAGGAGGCAGCTAGTGTGATAGATGAACCTCGTGGAGTTCATTTCTCCCTCCGAAATGCTGGTTAGCCTCAGGTGCAATAAACAGGGGTGCTTTCCTGTGCAGGTTATGGCAGAATAGTAATGTTGTGCTCTTACTGAACATGTGGCTCACATCCATGCAGACTGTGGAGGAAGGAAGGAATGCCAGCTTGGGATTTTTTAACAATAACACAATGTATTATTGCATATTGTACTATATTAAAAATCATCTAAACTATCAAATTACTAATTACGTTATTATTTATCCTTTTTTTTTTTTTACATGTCTTCCTCGACGTTTCTTCAATCAGGTAAGAACTCTGTTTAAATTTTTCAACCCTTACTCCAAAAAATTGTGTAAAATGTAAATTAAACCAGAATCTCATCAACATCTTTTATTCCCAGGAGCATAAACAACATATCAGATGTTGGTTAATTGGCAACGGGTCAGTAACATGACTGGGTATAGAAGGAGCATTTCAGAGAGGCAGAGTCTCTCAGATGGAAAGATGGACAGAGGTTAAACCAATCTGAGACAAACTGGCTCTAAAACTGTGGAACAGTTTCAGATAAATGGTCCTCAGACTTTGAAGATCCTCCATCGACAGTGTCGAATATCATCAGAAGATTCAGAGAATCAGGAGGAATCTCTGTGCGCAAGTGGTATAGTATCTCAGATATGTTATTTATGTTCTAATGGGAATAAAATATCAGTTGATGCAATTTGGAAATAATTTCATTCTGTTTTTATTTACAATTTATTCAGTGTCCCAACATTTTGTGGTTTGTGGTGTAACACATGAGCTCATCCTTGTTTCATCATGTCTAACGTATGAGTCCATCTCTGACCTCTCCCCGTAAGGTCAAGGGACCCAACTTATTAAACCCAACTCTCAGGTCAGCCTCGTGTTGTCATATATCAGCACCTCCTGATGTGTTTGTCAGCTGCTCAGAGTTTAGCAGCCATGAATCAGGAGATGCATCAGCAACTCCAGGAAGAGTATCATTTTCAGTTCCTCCTTCCAGCTCCAGCCTTTTCCTCCCGGTCCTCAGTGAATGCTTGTTATCACATGCCTGTTTTCTCACCTCTGTCTCTGAGAAGTTTGTGGCAACCGTTGCCACCACAGCGGCATTGAACACCCGGATGTTGGAACAGATCGAGTACTTTGACAGTTAATGCAGAAACGGCGCATTGTTCAGGCCCGCGGTCGGTGATAGCCTCGCTGTTTGACTGCTCCCTCACTCCACGTTTTTTTCTTCCTCTCCTCCTCTGTTCATTTGCTTTTTTCCTCCAGAATACTTATTGAATTTTTACGGCGGTGTGAGTCTGAACAGCTTGCGGGGCGGCGGCGCAGTAATTACCACAGTTATGTCAGACGGAGCTGGGAAACGTAGCCTGGGGAGGAGAAAGGCCACCGTGCAATGATGGCCCCCAAAATTAATGGAGAATTGGAAATGAATCAATAGCTAATGAAAATGTGTGTTCACTCTATTACTGCTTTTATGATGGCGGTGGCGGCCTCGGGCAGGGATGCTTCGTCACCAGACTACAGCGCTTCTCCTCCATCACATCCATCTCTCCTTGTTTCACTGCTTTCTGCCTCCATGAATCTTTTTCTGATTTCAATCTTTGTTTCATTTGTGGGGGTAACAAATGATCAGCTGATGGAGGGGAGCCTCGTCTCTTAACACCAGCTGCTCCACTGTTATGGCAGGAGTAGTTAATTTCAGCTCGGTCTGCATCGTCATTGTCACCTCAACATTTCAGATATGTCCTAGTCCAGAAAGGAGGGACGCAAAGCAGAATAACAGAGGAGATGAAGCCAAGTCAGAATATCTGGCTCTATAATTATGAAAGTCAAGAAATAACTAATAATCCTCAGGAAGAAAATGTTTAACACAGAGAACAGAGAAATATTGAGCAGCAGGTGAGGCAGCAAGACAGACCAGGTGTGATGAACAGCAAGTGAACAGAAAGGGATAAACCTCCAAAATAAAACAGAAAACAAGACAGAGGACTAACAGACGGCAAAAGAAAACCTAAACACACAGATGTGAGGATAAAAAACTATTCTGAGGACGGCATATTGACTGGAACGTGGAGGGCTATCTGTTAGGGACTGGAAACGATTTTCATTTATTTCCCTCTGGGATCGGATGCACCACCATGTTCATTCGCATTCCGATTTAAGATGACATAGTAGCTCGTCTCAGCCAACCAGAGGCTCCCTTTCAACTACTGTCCACAGGGCAGACTTCACATTTTAAACATACTTTATATCACCGTCACGTTTGGTGCAAAAAGAATTCCGATTCGAAGAAAAGTGCTGCCAGCAAGAAAAAAGCCTAAAACCCATGAACCTCCTCTCATATTGGTGGAAAAATGCACCACATCAACCAATCAAAATATTCTATGACAACAATGAAGTTGTGAGGGAGACCAATATCCTCCAAAAGCAGGTTGAAATGCTGCCTCCTGGTGGACAGGAGGACTAACACACCCTGGACACGTCCAACCTGGAAATCAATCAGTATGACTTAAAAATATAAACATATTTTAAAATATTAATGTCATATATTTTATGTTTTATTCTTTTTTTTAGTGTACCAACATTTTATTTTGTAATGTGTATTCTTTCTTCACCTGCCTATTGGGACTATGGATGCAAATTAGCTTTTTAGCTATAATCCAGCACGTTTACATCTGCTTTTGCAGATTTTGATTAATGTGCCCTGTCCCTATCTAATAAACTAAAAGTTGAGACATTTCATGAAATTTGAAATTGAAAACAAAATGTTTTATTTAATGTAAAACTCTTATTTTTTTCTTGTTTATTTATTTAGACGTCTTGTATGGTGTTAGCTAATGTTAGCTAACTTCCACTGAGGCTCTGAAAGCCTGAAGCTCTGGTATTTATTTCCTTGTGGCTTTAAAGAGAAAACTCTAACAGGCTACAGTTATAAATAAGAGGCTGTTGTAGAAGAGGGTGAATGTTTTAATGCAGTCTTGGTATGGAACCTGTCAGCCAGCAGCCGGTTGTTGTTAGCTTTGCAGCCGTCGTAGATGCTGCTGTTAGCTTGACTCATGCTGCATCAGGTTTCAATCTCCCATTAGGGTAAAAGCTGCAGTTCAGCATCCACAGCTACCATCACGCTGACATTTCAGCAGTTTTTGGAGAATCAGCTGAGATATGTTTGACTTTGTTGGAGAAAAGGTCTGTCTGTGAAGAGGAATGGAGGCGAACCTTTTCTCCCACTTATCCATGTTGTACAGGAACACAGAGTTCAGTGCACATTAGCTGAAAACTCCCTGAGGATTCACACATCATTTCTCTTCTTGACATGGTACATGCAACCCTGCCCTAGGGGGTCCACGGCGCGTGACACGGCCACAGTGAGGGAGCACCGAGGGGTCTGAACCTCCACCGATCACCACCTCCTGCAGACTGGAAACCCTCCGGGTCCTTTTAACTTAGAAACCTGTCTTTGTTAACACTCTGTAGGAGACTGTGGACACGAAGCACGTCCTCACCATGGTGCACCAGCACAGTCCGGTCTGCTGTCCCAGGTTTTACAGGTTTATTACGACTGTGACTCATCATTGACTCGTATTCAGACAACAGAGAGCTGACTGAAAACAAACTGCGGTGATTCACAGGCCCGGGCCATAAATCAATTTTATTGACTGGATCCAACTTTATTGTCATTACACATGTACAGAGTAATGAGCCAGAAGTCAATAAGTAGTGCAGAATATATAAATATGTGAGAAAATACAGACATAGGTTTGCATAAATAAAAGATGGAGATTATACAGATATTTATATATCTACAGATATTTCCAGAGGTTATGACAGATCAGTTTAAATATTCAGGCTGTTATAGAGACTAAGGTGCAAATACAGAGATGTCTGGATATGAATGATAAGGACATAATGTACAGATAAGAGGAGACAAGACAACAGGATTAAAATATAAGAATTTTATTGATTAATTAGAATTAGCTGTTTCTGAAGATTTACTTTTATGAAAATCAGCATATTTTTTCCCTTTAAATCAGCACCATCTACGCTCTCTTTGGTCTTCTCCTCGCCCGAATCCCACTGAATCCTGCTGGTCAAAGCAAACCTAGCTGCCAGCAGGAGGCGCTCATTCCCGCCAAGGTCCAGTTTTATCAGGTATCTGCTTCGGTTTTTCACCACCTCAGACTCAGAACCAGTAAGCACACGTTAAAATGACCGTCTGTTTACAAAGTTTTAGTTGGAAAATATATTCCTCACTAGCATCTGAGCAGGGGTCAATGTCCAGCCGGAGAGGTCCGTCGTGGGCGAGACTAATTCAGGGACGTGAACAAACAAGCCAGCTGGACATCTGCTGGCACAAGGCAGGCAGAGACTGGAGAGAGTTTATGTAGCGATGCACACAGGTGGGACAGGGAAGCGACCAGGAGGAGCCTGGGTGGGCTGAACAAGGCTGATTGGTCACCAGGCTTGGCATGGACAACGTGGTGAGAGAATCTGAAGTGAGAACAGACACGGCAAGGCAGGAACTTGACAAACTTCCTCTGGAGGTGGGAATGAATGAATGCAGGGCATTGTGGGTAAACACAACCAAAACCTACAGAAGTCAGATGTGGAAGAACTGATCAACCCAACACCGCTAGGGTCTGATGCAGCGCCATGTTTTCCACTGATCCTGCATCAACCAATAGATGAACCAGCTTTCTTCTTCGTTGGTTGTCACCTCAGATATAAGGAACCATGTTCCACGTTTCCACAAAAAGGAAGCATGGCGGCCGTCTGAAACCCTCTTACTTCTGAGTTTGCCCTCCTGATCACACTGCAGAAACCTGCAATCATCCTTAGAGAGTCCGAGTCCCGTTCCCTGCTGGAGCAGGTGGCTTCCAGCATCAAGTACAACACGCTCGTCCAGTCCATTAACAAATAAACGTCTTCAGCCGCATGAGGAGGTCATTGCATCTTCTTCTGTTTTAGACGGGAAGATGGAAGAGGGGCGGGATGGTAGACGACAGGGACTGAAGGAGGAAGATGAGATGGGGGGATGAAGGAGAGCTGAAAGGACAGAAGAAGAGGAAGAGTGAGAGGGATGATGTAGTCAGCAGTTCATCATATAACCTGATATTTTATTGTCAATCAAATGTGAACACAACACGCTGCAGAGTGTAAAAACCCAGAAGAATTCCCATTTCCTGTTTATATAAATAGTTATAAATCAGATAATGTGGATCATGTAAGGGATCTGTTTTAACTGGATTATAATTGGACTACAATAAATTGGATCGGATCTGTGAGATGACTGTTGTGAATCTGTGCAGTATAAATGAAACTTTATTGAATTGATCATTTTCAGCCGTTAATGTTGTAATTAGCTTTTAAAATACAGCACATGAAATCAAATTCAGGTTTTTATTGATGTTTAATGACCTAGAATATGACAGTACCACGTTGACTCATGTTGGATTCACGCAGAACTTTTATTTGTAATTGAGTGTTTTTGCATCATTTTACACTCCAGTCCATAAAAGCCAGGACAGCATATAAAATGGAAATAAAAACAGATTTCAATCCTTCCCAAATCTCATCAGGTCATATTTTATTCCTAATAGAACATAAAAACTGATCACATGATGAAACTGAAACATCTTACTATTTCTGAAAATTGAAATTGTTTCTCTTGTGATGGATGCAGGATGTGGTTCAGCATCGTCTTGCTGAAATCTGCAAGGTCTTCCCTGAAAGAGACGTTGTTTGGATGGGAGCAGATGTTGCTCTAAAACCTCCATGTACTTTTCAGCATTGATGGAGCTTCACAGATGTGGAAGCTGCCCACGCCATAGACACTAATGCAGCCCCATCCCATCAGAGATGCAGCTTTTCATCTGTCCACTGATAACAAGCTGGATGCTCCCTCTCCTCTTTAGTCTGCAGGACACACCGTCCATGCTTTCCAGAAACTAGTTCACATTTTCATCCAGGTTTCCACTTTGCCTCAGACCATTTTAAATGAGCTTTGGTCCAGAGAAGACGGCGCTGTTTCTGGATCCTGTTCACATCTGGCTTCTTCTTTGCATGATGGAGCTTTAACCTGAGTCCATGCAGCGGTTTCCAGTAGAGAATTTTAATGCAGAAGATCACCCACATCCAGCCTTGTCCCATGCACACAGAGATTCCTCCTGACTCTCTGATGATATTCTACACTGTAGATGGTGGATCTTCAAGGTCTGAGGAACATTTTTCTGAAATTGTTCCACAATTTTTGGATCCAGTTTGTCTCAGATAGGTGAACCTCTGTCCATCTTTCCATTTCTGCCTTTCTGAAATGCTCCTTTTATATCCAGTCAAGTTACTGACCTGTTGCCAATTAACCTGATTAGTTGTCAGATGCTCCTCCAGGTGTTTCTGATTTGTACCAGTTACTTTTCCAGCCTTTTGTTGCTCCTGTTTCAACTTTTTCCAGACGTGTTGCTGCCATCAAATTCACTATCAGCTCATATTTTCCATCAATGGTAAAATGTTTGAGTTTCATCATCTGAGATGTTGTTTATGTTCTACGGGGGATAAAGTATGAGTTGATGGGATTTTGGTTTTATTTACATTTTACTCAGCTTTTTTGAGGTTGAGGTTGTCTGAATGTTGACTTCATCTCCTGCCCTTCAGAGACGATATTCCTGCAGTGGACGTTTCTGTCTGTACTTCTTGGTTCTGTACTTCTAACTCTAATAAATGTGAGTGATTTATTTATTGGCGTCTCCAGCTCTGTTTTCCCTGGAGGACAGCAGCTTCACACCTCTGCTTGCTCTTGTCCAGGGTTAGTCTTCCTCGCTGACCTGCTGACATGTGTTCAGTAGCCATGATTTTCCCCTTCATGAGGACCAATCAATAACCAGCCTACCGTCACCTCCCAGGTGACCGTTTTCATCTGAAATTTCCTCCATGTTTTGGATGAACGCTCGCAACTCTGAGCTTGGGGCCACTTTTCTTCTACTCTGATTTCTCCGGCAGATTTTCCTTGAAGTTGTTTTTATTGGAAGTGTTTAGAGACAGCAGCTTCTGTCTGTCTGAGCAGCTAAAAGAAAGAAAATCACTGCAGCAGACTCTTATTAGCATTCATTCCTGGGGGTTTTCTCTCCTTCTGATGCTGAAGTATTCCTCCTCTAATCATTTTAGCTCCTTGTTAATATTGTTTAAACCCAGTTGAAGTTAATTTGCCTAAACTTCTGTGGCACCCGGTTGCTTTAACCTCTTTAGTAACGACTGAAACTAAATGAATTATTGTTTTATTTCACAGCAGAGAACAATGAATGAGGAGAAGTGAAAATCCGTTTGTTTCCTCAGGTTTTAGCTGAATGGAGCAAAGTTGTATTCCTATAATCCTTTTTCTGTTCAAGCTATTTGACCAATTAGTTGTGGCCTGGTCATTGATTAGTGATTTCTTTCAGGGTTAAAGCGGGTGGTTAGCAGGCGTCTAACCAAATCCCTTCGTCTTCATCAAGCCCTATTTCCTCCTAATGAGGCTTATTAGATTACAACTCTACCTCCCACGTTTAACAAAAGATGAAACTGGCAGAACTCTGCAGGGAAAGCAGCGTAATGAGTGAAAGTTGAGGAAATGTGAGGAGCTGAGCAGGAATAAGTCATTGGACACGCTGAACCAGGCTGAGAGCACTCAAAGAGCCGCGTAATGCTGTGGGATCGCTCTTAAATGAAAGTGACGTGACAGCGTTAATGAGACAGCTTCACATTACGCGCCTCTCCCGCCACAGGGACACATTACAGCCGACTTAATGAGAGGAGATATTGTACACAGGCAGGGTTGTAGCTGAGCGATGAGACCGCCGGCCTTGCTGCTGAGGAACAAGCCATCACAGCAAGCCAGCGGTTTGTTAAAGAGGCTGACAGGTGGAGCTACCAGCAGCGCAGTGGACAAACGCCAGGCCAAAGAGCTTCTGCTGCCTCATTTCACTCACATTTCACATTAAAGGGTTTATTCTAAGGACAACAGCAGAGTTACTGATGGTAAGGACCCCAAACCTCCGTCTATTATTATTATTATTATTAACAAGAAGAAGAGGGGAAAGGCAGACAAATGATTATGTGCTGTTGGAAACAACCAAACATTCAATCATTTTGGTGGATTTTAACCCTTTAAATGCCAGTTTGAATGATTTTAATTATTAATTTTTAATAAAAAAAACACAAAAAACATTGTTTTCTATATGATAAACATCAAGGGGATGGCTCTTTGGTGGTGAATATTTGTTAAAGTCTTTGATGCTGATATTGTTGTCATTATCATTCAGTGGCCAAGCATAAATATATGATTAACACGTGAAAACAATGATTGCCACAGAACTCTGAGTAGTAGTAAACTGAGTAGATAAACTCAAATAAAAAAAAATCTATTAAAAACTATCTTGGAATTGGACTTGGAGTGAAGGTTTACACACTGTGTTGTATGTCATGCTAATGATGGAAAGTGGCACGCAGCAAGCCAGCCAGCTAGCAAATGTTAACAAAACAAGGAAAGAAAGAAGCTACCTGCTAAAAAACAATCCAAGAGCTAAGAGATGAAGAAAACAGCAAAACCAACCTCAAAATGACACCACAAAAAGCAAACCCAGGAGCTGAGGAGATTAGGAAAATACTCGGATGAACTTTGCTAAGTTGCTAAACAACAAGTATGCTACATGACCGGATGGATATGTAGATAAAACGACTAAAAACCTTGATTATGGAGAAGAAGAAGACAGACGGCTTGGAACAGCGAATCAAGGACCTTGAACAACAAACCAGAATGGATGATTTAGTCATAAGTAAACTGGAGACGCGGGACTGAACCTACGCAGGGCTGCAGCAGGCGGGATAAAGCCGAAGAGGATGCAGAGGAGCTGCTAATAGCAGCAGCATGGCACACGCTCCCCAGGAAGGACAGTAAAACTAAGCCGACAGTTATTGTTCGGTTTGCGAGTCGTAAGATAAAGACGGAGTTACTGAAAGAGGCTACGAAGCTAAAGGGGGCCGGTGTGCATTTAAATGAACATTTAACGCAGAAACAAATATATTAAAAAATAATACTGGCTATGAAACAGTGAACTTTCTTTAAATGATATAAATGCTCATCTACCTGTTTTTGCAATTTTTCTAAATTATTTTGGGATTAAAAATTAACAAAAGTCTCAAGCATTTGAGAAGATAAGACCTAGAAGACTCTTGTCAATTTTAATCTCACTATATGAGATTTAACGGTAATCACTCAAAAGCAGATCAAATAAAACATGGATCACATAAGAAATGTATAAAACAGAGGACCAAAGGTGCTGACATAAAGTACAAGTTATATAAAAATAAATTAAACATAAAAACAGGTAAGAAAGAATTTTACCACAATCTTTTGGAGCTGAGCAGGAATAACACACACGTGCCATGAAGGCCACAAATGTCCCATTGATTCCCATTAAAACTACATATTTAAATCTCACAGTCATCCCAGTTTAAAACCATTCATTCTTTAATGTCAGCATTTCATTTGGAGGAAAAGTTATGATTTTTGACATTTTTACTGGATTACACCAGATTCAACTGGTTTCCTGTTGAAGGCAGATAAATCTGGTATTTTTAGCAGTTATACTGTGGAGTCACAGGACCACCACAGGACCACCAGGGGGCGCTAAGGTGTGTGTGTGTGTGAAATTAAATCTGATTTAGCTATTAAAAAAGAAATAAAAAAGGCTAAATAGTTTCTAATTTCTAAACATTATTATTTTACATAAAACTGTTTTTTCTAAGACTAAATATGAGACATTTAAGATATCAGACAAAAGGAGCATAAATGATTTACATTCTAGAAAATTCAACTGAGGCGCAGCTATTTTCATTTTCCTGTGGAAGGAGAGAAACTACTGATTTAAATTGTACTACCAGCCTATAAACTAGGACACTCGGGTGACCCCAGATCTATGCTTAAGGACAGGAATGCCATTGTGTAACAGGGAGGCAGCTGAAGGTGATCGGTGGCATCTGTGATTTTGAATCATTAACATGGTGTTAGCATGGTGTTAGCATGATGTTAGCATAGTGTTAACATGGTGTTAACATGGTGTTATCTGTCAGAGAGAGAAAAGAACATTTCTCTAGTGTTTTATTGTAATTTACTCAGAAATAGTAACAGACATGTTTCTGACTCTAGGAATCTATTCTCCATGGTCTCTACATATCTTTTGGTGTCCCTAGATTTCCCTAGACACCAAGAAATAAAGATGAGCCTGATTATTGTGGTGTTGATGGTCCATGTCAAATCTTGGCTGATGTTTACTGCTTCTACCTTCTCACTACTGCAGACAGGCTGGTGATCTCCTGATATCCTGGAATCATTTTTAGAGGAGAACCTGAATGTTGCTGTGTTGTTCTGTTTCCTGGTGGCCTATTTAAATTTCAGCAGTCTAGATCAACAGGACGGTTTGGTAAACCCTGGTCTCTGTTGCATTTCCATAGCAACCGTATCCTTACCATGTACACAGGATATCAGTCAGAAAGGGATAAATGCATCAGCTAGCTAATGGCATGATGTCATTGCGACGCAACAACTTCCTTGAATTCAAAGGATAAACAACACAATCCAGAAACAAAGGAAGAAAATGGTGGACATCCTGCAGATTGCCTTATTTCTTCTGGGCACGGCAATAATTTCATCTATGTTGATTAAAATTAAATACAATTTCCAGTAAATATTATTTTCTTTTTTATTTCTTTTTTTATTATATAATAATTGTATGATAATAATTTTACTGTCAGTTCCTTAAATTAGCCTAAAATGTAAAATCTACACAAAAACATACAAATTTAATCCTAAAGACAAAAAATGTCCTGGTGAAAACCATGTCAAGGCCATTTTTGATGCCACATTTATCTAAACATAAACAAATACATTCCTTTATGTTAACATTTCATTTTGGACTACTGACCTTCTGTTTTCCATTGTTATATTTCTCCACCAAATGGCGCCACCTATGTCATATTCAAAATATGTAAAGCTTTTTATGGCAATTATTTTATTTTTTCATGAAAAAAAACCATAGTTTTGTCAACAAACTTGCATTTAATGTGTTAAAACTACTAATAATTATTGTTTGACTTGTGCATTTCAGGCTGAAGTCATTTTAAAAGACAGATTCATTTCAAGTGAAAAAAATATAAAAGATTTTATAACAGAAATATATAATAGTATTTTACAGCAGTTTTTTAAGGGGACATTTCTGTCCTTAGGATCAAATGTGTGCATTTTTTTGTTCCCATTGCTGTGTTATGCTGAACAAATTTGTTGCCAAGGGGAGCTTTTTGAGTATAAGGCTCCTCTTGATAATCTGATTTTTAAATTATTTATTTATTTGTTTGTTTATTTATTTATTAAATGTATTTATTTATTTATTTTCTTTATTTTGAATTATGAACTTCGTGTAATCTTGTTGGACCTGACTGGAGGGGACATAAAAAAAGGAGACTAGTGATGAGAAATAAGAAAAGTAGAGAAAAGGAAGAGGAGACAAAGACACAGCAGATAAAAATAGCGACTCTTCAGTCCAACCTAACACCAGACATCCAACTGCTACACCTGTACAGAAACACACCAGAAAATTTCCTACAGCTTTCACAGGTAAACTAAGCAGACAATCATCAGGAGTTCCTAAAATAAATAACAACAACAAAAAATAAATTAATTATTTTAAAAATGGTACTAAAGTACCAGAAACACACACAAAAATACCTAAACCATAGCACCTCTTGCTGTATAAACCCACTGGACATCTCAGTGACTGTGTCAGCATGCAGAGAATGAGGAATGAGGAGTGATCAGAGATCAGTGTGATCCTGCAAATGTGACCATGCCTCGACGAAGGCTAGAGGCAGACTAGGGTGGCCCAGAGACCCGGGCCATCAGCAGCAATCCCGGACCATGAACCCAAGCCACCCCACCACGAAGACCTCCCCAGACTCAACTAGAGGGTGGCAGAGAGAGGAAAGCCCCAGCCAGAGCCCCCCGCAGTCATGGGCCACAGGCCCTGGCAGGCCAAGATCACCAGCCGCTCACCCCGCCAGGTCGGAAGGGTCCTAAAGGGTAAAATGGATCAAATAATCTGGCATCCTTCCCAGTTTTTACCTGTGTAAATGCAAAAAAAAAACAAAAAAAAACTGTTCCACACCGATCCAGACCAGAACTGTTTCTCTGGTGGAAACGAAGCTTATATCAGCTGGTGCTGACATTCTAACATCTGATTAAATTCTATCGATGATGATGTAACCATCAACACTCAGGACCAAATCTCCCACATGTTGATGTTTTCTTCCAGTTTGGTTCTGGTTAAACTGGTTTGAACGTGGACTGGTTTGCCAGAAAAAACCATAACGGTGTGTGGTTTTGGGTTTGAGAGGGGGAACTTGGCTGTGGTTAATGCAGCTGTGAGCAAAATGTTGACAACCTGTCCACCATACTCCGGTCAGGAATCAGACTGATGGATCTCTGGCATCTATTAACTGGAAAAGCAAGCGGGGGTCACTGGGAGTTCTGTGTCAGAGGACTGAAGGTCCAGTTGTCTGTTCTGCTTTCCTCCAGACAGAAGTCACACCTCATTAGTAGGTTGTGGAAAAGAGAACAGCAGTTATGTTGGCAGCGAAGGCAGCATCTCACACACATAAACACACACACGCACACACATGAAAACACACACACACACACACACACATAAACACGCAGTTTTCTACCCCAATTACCCCGATCCGTCCCTGCAGCTGACGGGCCGAGTTATGCTGACAGCCACCCCTCACAAAGTGAGGAGAGGAAGTCAAAAGAAAGGGATGGAGTGAGGAAGAGGAGAAGGGAAAGCATGATGGAAGGGAGGAGAACAGAGGGAAGCGTATGACGCGACACGAGGCAGAATGAATCATGTCTTCCTGTCACCTGCCACACACTGTAAATGGATGAGACCGCAATCTGCCATCAGTGACTTATCTCTGCAGCCCCGAGAAAAAAGGTGAGCAAAACCAAGAAAAGGAAGCAAGAAAAAGGTTGAAGAGTTTCTTCTGCTGCAAACTCGCAGTAATTTGTTACATTTTTTAAAGACAAATATGACAGCAGGGAATTACTCTGCCACTATGGAGGCAGCCATTTGCAAATGCCATAAAGTGAAGGTATAAATCTCCCACACAGATCCACTTAATCTCCGACTTCTGAGCTCTTCAGCAGCCGTCTGAGTCAACCTTCCAGCACAAGTCCTTCCCAGTTCTCAGCTTTAAAAGTACCAGAGCTGAGCTGACTGATGTTTGCTTTTCATGCTGCAAATAGGGTTGAAAGCTTTGCCTGCTCCTCCATCATTTACACACATCTGCTGCAATCAGACCACCAGGAGAAACCGCATCAGAACCGTACAGAAAGACTGCAGCTGGTCAAGTTGGAGAAATATTAGGCTATTTCCACACGGCACTGAAGCCGGTTCAGGTGTGTAAACGGTCGCAAAAACTAGGAGAAAGGCTTCAACATCCCCACGAAACCGCTGTATTACATACTACAAGGCTGTGGGGGGCGCTATGATGATTAAAGAATAACACTCCAGATCTAGAACAAGATGTGGTGCATGTGCAGATGATGACATATCTGCTTGCTCCCGCTGTGGATGGTACAGTTCATTTTGGTGCTAAAGCTGTACACATCCAGGATGTCTGGAGCAGCAACACAAACAAGTTGGTCACGGACGCCGTTACTGTTGTTGTGTTTGGCGCACGTTCATCACACTGATGTCATATCCTCTAGTGGTGTGGTTACGCTGGCCTCACAATACTACAGACGGTAGAGGTCTCAAACCTATCCACCTTGGTACCTGGTTTCAGACATGATCAGTTTTATGGAGGCTAATTCCTGGTTTCATGGAGCTAAAAGGGTGGATTGCTAAAATACTTTTACCGTTTTACTGCAATTTGGCGTCATGGGGACGGCCCCTTAGTGTTTTATTCAAACAAGCTTTATTAATACAGCTCCATTTAACAACAAAGTCAACTCCAAGTACTTTTACAGACAGAGTCCAGTTCATCATGGTCCAGCTATAACAAAACCTTCATATGAGCCACATTAGTCCAGTTTCATAAAATTTATTACCTGACTAAGGAAACCTCCAGCATAACCAGAACAGAAAACCTCCATCTGAACCAGAATCAGGAAGGAAAACCTCTACCAGCGGTCAGTTCCAGTTAGGAGGATTTAAAAGTTTAAATTAACTTGACGATTTAATGGGAACTGTCATGCAGCCTCACCTTTAATCATGCTCATTGATATTATTCCTGATGCACGTAGGACATCAGACCTGTAGGACGGCAGATTTCTCTTGCAGAAAAGATGGTCTGGTAAATACAAGAAGAGACAAGAAAGGAACAAAGGATGTTATGGGTTTGTCATGACTCCCATTTAGAGCCATCTGAAAGAAAAAGTTTCAGGTTTTAGACATAAACATGAACAGATGAACAATATGTGATATTTTCTGCCATCTCACTATTAATTCAGCATGAAGAAAACCAAAACTCAGGACCAGAGTGTCAAAAGTTAAATACACACTTAATACATTAAGTAAGTAGCAGCCAGGAGCTGCTAAGCAAATATATTTGATTAAATGATCATCGTCAGTCTGAGCTCCTCTATAAAACATTCAGGTGAGGTGAAGTAACGCGATGCCATGGAGGAAAGACACCAGAATGATCTTAGATAAGCAGTTGTAGCTGGTGTAATCCAGGACTCCATCATTCTACAGAGAGGAAGATTATTCACATGGCGATGTTGGAAAGTGGGCGGAGCTAGATCAGATATTAGTTATTAACCATTGAAACTCCACCATCTCTTCTATCATCAATAATCTCTCAGGACTAGTAGTGTGTAGCTCTGTGGGGTAAACTGTGATGATATTTTACCCTTTAGGTGATCTACAGAAGTTTTCCTGGCATTTCTATCCCATCCAAGAGGTTTACAATCCAGCCACTAAATCTAGTTTTAATTAGACTATCTGGTAAATCCATAGTGATCCATGATAACAGCAATATTTATCACATTTCATCATTAAAAGATCACTATCACACCTATGTTGCTAAGAGACCGCTGCTTCCTTCAAACTTTCCACCAATCAGAGAGCTTAAATTGACGGTAATGTCCAATCAGGAGCAGCCAAAGATCATCCAGTGAGCAGAAAGTTCTCTGTGTGTCTGAAAAGAAGAAAAATAAAGCTCCTCTGTGGCTGGAATGAAGCCAAGAAGACGTTTCTGATGCACGGTGGCGCCAAAAAGCAGCTGAACTGGAGTTGGTTTAGTGAGGATAGCAGGTAAATAGTAGCAGAAATAACTGGAAATGAGGAAAAAGTGGAAACATGGAAATAGTTTCTAAGGACATTAATTAATACTCATTAATCACAGAGCACCACCAAGAAGAATATTCTGGAAACTAATGACTAAACATTGACACCAATGTTTAGGGCTGTCTGTTTCAGTCTGGGAGGGGTTATAAGATCATTTCCAAACTATTTGAAGTCAATCTCAGACTTCCAGGCCTCAGTTAGCATGTTAGCATGTCAGATGTTAAAGTTCATGACAGTTCAGTTAGAAAAAGACTGAACCAGTATGGCTTGTTAGCAAAGGTTGCAGGAGAAAAAAACATGGCAGCATGACTTAGGGGAGGGGGAGGAGGTCTCGGTGTGGTCCAGTCAGAGTCCAGACCTCATCCTGGCTGCAGGAACCAGACAGGCTGGAGCGGGAGGAGGTCTCAGTGCGGTCCAGACCCCATCCAGGTGGACTTCTTGTAACTATCAGCTCCTGTACCCTGTTCGACAGATTTACTGTCTCTGCAGCCGAGTCATTAGCAACACTTCTGTTCAGATTGTCGTCTTTCTGCAGACATGTTGTTGTAAACATGGCACGTGCACGGCTGCTACACTCAACACAGCCGTGCACGTGTGTGCGCCCATCAGAGGCATTAACAGCAGCAATGAGCGACGATCACACGGCGAGCTGTATTATTAGAGTATCAGACGGAGACTGATGAGTCCAGTCACTGCCGTAATTTATGCATCCCTACTCTGTCTTGTCAGAGCTGTTCAGCTGCGAGGATTTTACTTCCAGCACGAGGAGGGACGAGCGAGAGAGCGAGGGCGGGAAAAAACCTGAAAATGTGACTGTAATGCAGCTCGCAAGTGCAAGCGTGGATTTTCTACTTCCTCTCTGACCAAATCCCACCATTTCAGGAGATTAACCTCAGCATGCGATAAATGTTCGACTTCTTCTTCCCTTCCAATTTCCTTGAAGCTAGAAACTCCAGAAGCCGGCCCAGAATGTAAGATAAAAATGATCACCTAATTCACTCAAGCACAAAATACAATTCTGGAGAGAGGAAAAGCTGACAGAAGAGGGAGAGGGAAGGAGAGCACCTCCTCAGAATTTACCTCCATCAATTATTATTAAATGAAGCACTTTTCAGACCTGTGCATAGAAAAGCTGCTGGCTCTGATTGTCTGAGGAATTTCTTCATTTTTTTATCATCCTGTGGGATTAATGGTATTGTTGGGCTCTCCGCTACCCATGGTGCACCTCACATGGCAGCTGTGCTCCAACGCTGCTGATTGCTGAAGGTGCCCTCTGCAGATTGCTGCTGCCACCGAGCCATTTAAATGGATTAGTTAATAAAACGTGGCCGTGATTGCCTTTCACTCGCCCCTCATCTCGGCTCGGGCAGATGGCTGCGACGGGACCGGCGCCGGATTTGGCCCATAATGTTAAAAATGTTGTAAAACTACTGGATAATCAGTCTGAATGTAATTTGGTTTGTTCTAAATTTTTCTTATTTACCATAAAACCTGTGGATGTTTGTTAGGGACGAAGGAGAAAAACAGGTGGTTTTACTGTTTTCTCGTAGTAATTATTGTTAATATAAAAACAAAAACTATTTCTTTGTCTCGTCGCTGATGCAGATTTGTACAAATTTGGAAAAAAATCAATTTGATTGAAACTTTCCCTGCAAATTAAATAAAGAAAGAATAATTTGGTTTTTGAACATCGCTGAAGGGAAAAAATGTAAATTATGTCATAAAAAATCAATGAAAAGAATAATAAATAAAGTTAACACAAATGTGATAAATTGTTAATACTTTTATTATAAATTATAAAAATGAATAATATAAAAACATTACATGAACAGAAATGTAATATTCTATGATGATGATGATGATTCTGTGTGGCTTTATCTGAATCAAACAGGGATTCAGAGTCTAATCTTCTGCTCTGAAATCAGGGAAAATGTGGAAATAAATGGCAGATAAAATATTTACAATATTTCTCCTGCAGAAATTAAAGTTAAATATAGTGAAAAAAACTGAATGATTTTAATGATTTTAATTTCAAATTTAAAATGATTATTATGCTGAAACATTTTCCGCACCTGCATCGGGTTCATATTCCCAGTTTGAGCAGAATATGTGAGGATCTGGATGGATTACTGAGCCAGACTCATTTCTGGACCCACACAACGAAGAGGACGTAAACCAGCTGCAAGGAGCTGAAAATAACTATAAGACACTGTGGGTGATGTGTTCATGGTCAGTACGTTTATTTCAGGGTTGGTATCTTTGGAGGTTCTTCTTGAAAAAAAGGAAAAAGTATTAATTCCTTGAGGGAAATTATAATATAGTTTTCAGACTTTTTAAAAACAACTAAAAACCATTGGGAAGATGTACAAAGTAAATAAAATATTGTCAGAAGGTAGAAATTCCATTATAGTCAAAGTTTACAATATTAGGAATATTCCCTAATAACTTCAGATTAAATTGTAATGTCCTTTTATTAAAAATATTACTTCTGATCTCTAAGAAAATGATTACCATCTCCAGGCTTAAGCCTCAGCCCTCCCACCATTACTCAATGGAAGAACAAATTATAAGAAGTATACCATATGGAACAAATAACAGCGGGATTACAGATAAAAACAGAGTCATTTATGGACTAATGGTCCGCAGTTCAAAGGTACCTTTCAGCTTGAATTGCTTTACTCACCTGCACTTAGGACAGACCTCTCTATCCATGATAATGCTGACTGTAAGATTGAATGTGTATGTGTGTATGTATATGTGTGTGCGTATGTACACATATATATGTGGGTATGTAGGTATGTACGTGTGTGTGTGTGTGTGTGTATATATATATATATGGCTTTTCCTTCATTAATCTTTATTTCATGGACTTAACATAATCAATATACAACATATCTGTTATATTCGACAACTGTGTGATGTAACTTGCACTGGATTTCTTTTTCAAATGATAAAAGTAATAAAATTAATAAAAAAAAAACATTGTATTTAACTGCAGAACTTCATAAAATGAGGCATTTAAAAGCATTTTCAGAAATAAAAATATGTTTATACTCTACAGTGAAGACCTTCATCTGACTTACTGATAAATAAACCACTGAATGGTTCATATGAGTTTTAATTTAGGACTTGTCTATTTGCTGGAGTCCATCCAGCATGCTGTTTATTCTGTTTTACAGGAAGTAACGAAACTTTACAGCAGTTTCAGGCCTGGAAAGAAAAGAACATAAAAATATCCATCCATCTTCTGTACTGCTTAGTCCAGTTCAGGGTCATGGGAGAGCAGGAGTCTAACCCAGAGTCAGGTACACCTGGACAGGTAACCAGTCCATCAGAGGACCAACACAGAGAGACAAACAACTACTCACTCCAAGGGAGGATTAGACCAGTTAAGCATCATGTCTTTGGACGGTGGGAGGAAGGCGGACTACCTGGAGACAACCACCCCACCCCCCAGACGAGGTTTGAACCAGCGACCTTCTTGCTGTGAGGCCGCAGTGCTAACCACCACTAAATGACAAAGAAGTAAATAACATGTCATGGTGTCTCAGCTCCATGTCCAAGTCCCGGCTCCGTGTCAGTTGGTGTGTTTTGAACCCGTCTGAATGAAGCAGTCTTCCCAGTCTGCTGGCTGTCTGAGTCTGAGCGTTGTCTGGGCAGCTCGTTACATCAACATTTCATCCAAGATGTTTGATTTGGCCCAAATCAGCCTCTGATGATCTATTTAAGCATCAGGCTCTTTATTTGCCAACTATCGTCTTCGTTGTAATGCTGCCAGTCATCTGAATAACAAGTTTTATTTACCTACAATAAAACCCCATCAGACTGTAGTTAATTCCACAGCAGCAATCTGGTGTTTTACTAAAGAGGAAGGAGTATTTAGATGTTAATGTGTGATGTTTGATTGGCTGTAAATGACTTCATATGGAGGTGAAAGCTGAAGCAATCACATTTTACTTTCTGTGGCCAAAATAAACCTCCTACACAGCTGAATAATGCATATGGACAAATGTTTGACTAATTAATGTTCACCAGCCTACCTCCACCACAAAATAAGCTTCCTTTGATACTAGCAGTACGGAGCCCATCAGTGACGCAGCCAATGTTGTGGAGGAGGCAAGCGATAGTCGGTGGGTGGATGATGATGAGGAGGATTAGAATCAGCAGGTCAAGAGGGTCCATGGATTTGTTATCAATACCTGAGAGTGAGGAAATGATGCTACAGCAGCGCTTCACGTAGCAGTCCGAGCAGAGCATGTGAATATTAACATCCATGCTGGCTGCGTCTTGTTGGCAGAGCCTGCTTGTCCCTGCAGTGTTGAACGTACACCACAGCTGTGTCGGCTGCATGCTCCTGATAAAAAGAAAGAAAAATTACACCAACGCAAACATATTCATTAGTGAGGAATGACTGACGGGGCTGGTTGAAAAGTCTCCCAGGACTAATGACCTCCATGTCTGAACTCTGGGAGCTTTTACTGAACAAATGACAGCTGGATGTGAAGAACAACCACCAACAGACAACGTCAGCAATCATTAACAGCAGGTTAACAAGAATATTAGTCAACAAAACTGAGGAAGTTTGTTTCTCTTTTCTTTGAAATGAAGAAACCAGAAAAAAAAACCTTTTTTTAAACAAAATAGAAGATTCGATAAATGAGCTTTTATCTGTTTTCTGATTTATTCTGAACAAAAAATAAGTGCGTAGAGCTGCCACCCAAGGAAAGAAAATACGCAATAACTTTATAACTTTATTGCAAAAATGTGAAATGTATCATGTTATAATGTGATGAATTTATCATAAAAATAGCAAACATCATGTTATAACGTTATCTTAAAAATGTAAAAATATATTTTGTCATAACTTCATCATAAAAAGGTGAAACATTTAACGTTATAACGTCATAACTTTACTGTAAAAAGATGAAATGTGATTTCCGACAGTGTCCCCAAACTGTCCCATGGTGTCCCGTGATGTCTTCTGCTGTCCCATGATGTTCTGTGTTGTCCCGCGATGTCTTTTAATGTACAGTGATATACCGTGATGTCCCGTGGTGGTGTAAGTCTTCTGCTGAAGGAGCTTAGTCATTAACCAGCACATCATGGAGTAGGGCCTGAGGTGTTGTCCAGTGTGGTTTTTACTTGGACAACGTCCTCCTCTCTAACACCACCATGACAGAGTCCAGTTCCTAAACATGGCTCGTCTGGTCTGTTTATTCAGCCTGTATGTGTCGGCTTACTTCAGCCTGCTGCAGCAGCTTAGATGACACCGTTTGCAAACACAGATTATTGAACTGGAAATAATTCAATAATCGCTTGTGCAAATTAGCGTTAAAGAAAGTGTCTGATATTCCCAAAACCACCTGACGTAGTCCACCTTCTACTGCTTCCTGTTTTCAGACAGGAGGTCTTAGTCTCATAAGAAAGATGTCCCACCTGAAATTAGCGCATAAAGGTCGACCTGAATGTTTCCTGAGGTACCAGCTGGTATTAACAGTATCACACAGCAGTGACTGTCTCTGATTAGAATAGAATAGAATAGAAAATACTTTATTAATCCCTTTGGAGAGTCCTCAGGGAAATTTGGGTATTACTGTGGTACAATAAAAGAATACATGTAAATAATTAAATAATTAAATAATTCTTAGCTTATAGATGGTTTGCAGCTTTCTTTTTCTGGTGTCTGCGGTGGAATTTATGATAAATAACCCTGCTGATCGCATCAGATCAGAAGCCAACATGGCAGCAGCATGACTTCGTCGACATGAGAGCTACTAATGCACCTGAAAAACACTGGTGGCTTGTTCTCCCACTCCGGTGACCGCCGACCACTGCCGCCAGCTCTAATCACACCGTCTGCACCACGGCGCCCCTCAAACCGAGCAAGGCTTTCCAGTTGTTTTATTCATGAGGCTCAGAGTTCATTTGCCAAGTCCTCAGTTGTAGTTTTAAGAAGACAAATAGTGCTGCAAATCCACCAGAACAGAATCAGACTAAATGACATTTTGTTCTGCCGCCTGGATAATCATAAAGAAAACATTGGCGGATGAGTGCTTAAACCTCGTGTCTTCAGGCAGATATCATGGTCGGTATCACGCAGGATCCTTTGATGTGTTTGTTGCCCCCACCCACACACACACACACACACACACACAAATTATACACATGCTTTTCTGAAACACAAGAGCTCTGCCTGAGAGTTAGTTAATGGTGGAGAAGGCATTTAACACCACGCTCCTCTGAGTGTTTGCAAGTAATATCAGCAGCACCACCGCCGAGGAGGATCCCTCTGCTGCAGGATTACCTGTGAGAGTCAATAAAAACTAAAGTACACACCGCTTTGCATGTGCACACACACAAATCCACAGCAGTACAGGAACATATGACAAGTGCACCAACAGATAAAAGACTGCAGATTCTTCTGCAGATTTAACTGAACTGATTGCTCCAGTCCTGAGTCACGTTTGATTTTCTGTAACACGCCCACTCTCTAGAAGCTTCATCCTGTCAGTCTTAATGGATTATTTTGATTAATTATTATAATATTACAGCTCAACAAAACTATCTGAGATAAAGAGTTCTCAGACTCTGACCCGTTTGGTATGACCCATTTGGTAAAACCTGTTTGGTATGACCCGTTTAGTTAGACTCGTTTGGTATGACCTGTTTGGTATAACTCGTTTAGTAAGACCCATTAGGTATGACCCATTTGGCATGACCTGTTTAGTAAGACCCATTTGGTGAGACCTGTTTGGTATGACCCGTTTTGAATGACCCGTTTGACCTGACCCATTTGGTAAGACCCATTTTGTATGACCCATTTGGTAAGACCCATTTTGTATGAACTGTTTGGTAAGACCCATTTGGTATGACCCGTTTGGTAAGACCCATTTGGTATGACTGGTATTGTATGACCCGTTTGGTAAGACCCATTTGGTAAGACCCGTTTAGTAAGACCCATTAGGGATGACCCCTTTGGCATGACCTGTTTAGTAAGCCCCATTTGGTGAGACCCATTTCATATGACCCGTTTAGTAAGACCAGTTTGATATGACCCGTTTGGTGTGACCCAGTTGGTATCATCTGTTTAAAAGGGAAGAAGGAAATTAGATTAATTAAAACGTGAAGAGAATGATGGAAGATCAGTCTTTGCATGGAGGCATGGTCTCTTTTTCAGGTGTGGTATTTGTGTAGAGGTATGATCTCTTTTGGGGGTGTGGTCCTTGTGTGGAGGCATGGTCTCTTTTGGGGTGTGGTCTTTTTGTGGAAGCAGACATGTCTTCATCTGTTATGTCACTCTATCCACCTCCATCTCTCTGACAGAGATGTCCTCCTCTCTCCTGTTGTTTCTGTGGAGCTCCAAACTCTGCAGCATCAGGATGGTCATGCATGAAGTGTCCAATGAGGAGCTGCGATGGCAGCTGGTTGACACCCTGTCAGCAGCCAGATGTTTCCTCCACTGTCTCCCTATGTCAGCATTTTTATGTCTGCTCGCCTCTGTTTGATTTGACAGCAACATTGACCTCTCCCATGTCTTCACACTTTTCAGGTCCTCGCCCATCCATCCATCCATCCATCCATCCATCCATCCATCCATCCATCCATCTTTCTGTTCATCTCTGTTATTTAATGAGACGGCATCAACACATCAAGGTTCATCGGCTGCAGATGAACCCAGATTTTAATTAGACGCCACCACTGGAACAGAATAATGACACATTTACATTTAACCATCTAACCTATCTCTAATTAGTCAGTTGGGTTTTGTTTTGATTTAATGGCAGAAAGTTCAGCAAATGATAAACAGATGTATCTCCAATTATCCTGCATTCAGAACAGCTCATTATTCCTTCGTTTGTTTTTACCTCTAATTTGTAAAACGAGGCTGTGAGTTGTCGCTGGCAGGACCTGAATGGCCCTCCTTGTTTCTCCATTGGCTCAGTAGTTGCACCTCCAGCCAATTGAAATGAATGGGGGGCAGTGGGGAGCTGCAGCTCTGTGTGGAGCAGATGGCAGAAGAATGGCCTCTTCCTCCGACCGTGGAGCGCTCAGGAACATACAAATGGGTCAAATCTCACCACCGGTCACATCACGGAGCCGGGGATCTTCTGCATCGGGGCTGAGCAGCAAGGGAGATGCTGACACTCAGATCTTGTGGTGACTAATCAGCTGATCAGTATTTAAAATTGTTAAAAACTGTTAAAGCATTATGACTGCAGAACAGGGAGAACAAACATGTTTGATTAAATGTCTGAGATCCACTTATATCTCTGTTAACAAACAGCTGTTAGTATGCAAGTACTCATGTATCAGGATATATTTCACCTGATATACAGAATAAATCCATTCAGATGGAACTTTTCTCAACATAATTTATTTGACAGCTTTGGAGACATTGTTTTATTTAAGTCATTTTATAAGTGAGGTGGAACTAAAGAATTGTCTGTATCAGAGTTAATCTTTTTTCAGTTAATGAAAACGAGATGGTGTAAAAATTGGGATTAAACATATTGATTCTTTCATCAACAAATGAAAGCTACTAGAAAACATTGGGGAAGACAGAACAACGAGCTTAGAAGCTGGTGCTGAAACAACACTGAAAAACATTAAACCATGTTAACAAAAGCATTTAGTCTGATCTTCCACATAGCAGCAAAGAAAACATCTGTTACCTGAATGATTGATGGGATGTTAGTAAAACTGTAAGACTGCTGGCTTTTGGTTCATACTTCATGTGAAATTGCATTTCTTTTACTTCTGCAGCCATCAGTAATTATAGCACCGTGTCACTGTTTGGTTTGGCCTGCCAGTTAAATCATGAGAGAGTTACAGCATACAACACTGCAACATCTGTGTTGTAGTGATCTCTGTGTTGAACTCTCAGTGCAGGCTCCAGGAGCCCCAGTTGCACCACAGACAGAAACCAGCAAATATGTCAGCTGAATTTAGGACAAAAGAATCAAATGCTGCTCTTTTCATGATTTTTCTCACAACGTACAGTCAAGGACGGAGCAAAAATCAGTTACTGAAGGCAAAAATAAACCTTTTTATGTTTTCAAACTGTATTCTACTTTTTAAAATACATGTCCGTGATTGTGAAACCCTGGAATTGCCATGAGGGTTCAAGATGGGATTAAAGGCTCTAACTTTAACCACTAACAGCTCCAACATCAGCAGCCAACAGCTCCAACATAAGCAGCTAACAACTCTAAAATTTGCAGCTAACAGCTCTAATATCAGCAGAGACAGCTCCAACATTAGTAACTAACAGGTCTAACATCAGCAGTTACCAGCTCCAACATCAGCAGCTAACAACTCCAACATTAGTCACTAACAGGTCTAACTTCAGCAGTTACCAGCTCCATCATCAGCAGCTAACAACTCCAACATTAGTCACTAACAGGTCTAACATCAGCAGTTACCAGCTCCAACATTAGCTGCTAACAACTCCAACATTAGTCACTAACAGGTCTAACATCTGCAGTTACCAGCTCCAACATCAGCAAACAACTCCAACATTAGTCACTAACAGGTCTAACATCAGCAGTTACCAGCTCCAACATCAGCAAACAACTCCAACATTAGTCACTAACAGGTCTAACATCAGCAGTTACCAGCTCCAACATCAGCAAACAACTCCAACATTAGTCACTAACAGGTCTAACATCAGCAGTTACCAGCTCCAACATCAGCAAACAACTCCAACATTAGTCACTAACAGGTCTAACATCAGCAGTTACCAGCTCCAACATCAGCAAACAACTCCAACATTAGTCACTAACAGGTCTAACATTAGCAGTTACCAGCTCCAACATTAGCCGCTAACAACTCCAACATTAGTCACTAACAGGTCTAACATCAGAATTTACTAGCTCCAACATTAGCCGCTAACAACTCTAACTATAGCCGCTAACAGCTCTAACATCAGCAGTAACAGCTCCAACATTAGTCACTAACAGGTCTAACATTAGCAGTTACCAGCTCCAACATTAGCCGCTAACAACTCCAACATTAGTCACTAACAGGTCTAACATCAGAATTTACTAGCTCCAACATTAGCCGCTAACAACTCTAACTATAGCCGCTAACAGCTCTAACATCAGCAGTAACAGCTCCAACATTAGTCACTAACAGGTCTAACATTAGCAGTTACCAGCTCCAACATTAGCCGCTAACAACTCCAATATTAGTCACTAACAGGTCTAACATCAGAATTTACTAGCTCCAACATTAGCCGCTAACAACTCTAACTATAGCCGCTAACAGCTCTAACATCAGCAGTAACAGCTCCAACATTAGTCACTAACAGGTCTTACATCAGCGACTAAAAGCTCCAACATTAGCTAACAACTTTAACATTAGCTGCTAACAGCTCCAACATCAGCAGCTAATAGCTTCAACATTAGTTACTAACAGGACTAACATAAGTAGCTAACAGCTTCAACATTAACCGCTAACAACTCTTAACATTAGCTACTAACAGTTCTAACATTAAATGTCCAGTTGTGTTTGTTCATATTTCTAGTGGTAGACATGTCAGTTTTGTGTAGTGAAAAGTTTGGATTGGATTATTATGGTGGAAAAAATTTAACTTTACAACAGAAAACAGTTGATAAAAGGTCGACTATGTCAGATTTTTCAGCATAGTGGAGCAACTTGAAGGATATCAGTGATTAGTGGATCAATCAAACACTTTTTGATTCATGCCAAATTTCCATGACAAGTTGTCTAAATCATAAAGCCTCATTGATGGGGACTTGATAACAGCCTTCCTACAGTCATTTGACCTGTACAGTGAGTTTACAGCACACAGAATAATGAAATTACCTCCGTCCTCAACCTGAAAATTTCTGCTAGATAAACTCATTACTTCAAAGCCAGAGACACTGTTTGCTAGAGACATACAGGCCTACATTTATGGCATTTTCCTCCTTCCTCTGGCATTATCATTGTGCTAAACGTCGATAAGGAAAACATGCATTAGGATGGCGACACGCTAGGTAATGATAACCTATGCTAGTCCTAATAGACTGTCAGAAATCTTGATTGAAATCTTCTGCTTTCACTTGCACTAAAAAAAATAATAATAATAAAAAAAAAGCCAATCAGGACGACTGTGTTTCCCTAACATCTCGGCTCCTCTTCCCTCCATCCGTAAGCTCTGGCTTGCTTTTTAGGAGCAGAGTAAATATTCCCAGAGTATGAATCTATTTGTTTAAAACAAAGCAGGTTGACATAATGGGATGCTCTGGGAGGAGAGGACATGGGTCCTGTACAGTTTTAAAGAAATTAGAAATGTAGTTATGGTGAATACAGAGAAGCTATTACGGAATAAATTTATAGGACTTTAGGACATTAGGAATACAAGATTATTAATGAAAATTATTCAACTCTTTGTCTTTGAGGTTATTTATTTGAGTATTAAGATATTAAAACATTGATTTCTACTCTCATTTTAAGACGACTAATTAACTTTAAATGAGTTATTGTGAAATGAAGTCATGTTCTTTCATACAGAGGTTAATACCAAGCATTCATTAAAGCTTAGCAGTACTTCAGCCAACGACAGGATGCTTTGTTGTCTTTTAGATTATATAATAATATAATTAACCAAACTTTATCTATAGCACACCTTTGAAATGTTACCCAAAGTGCTTTTGAGAGCAAAGACAAAACATAATAAATATAAACAGTCAAGTTAAAAAATGAAAATATGACATTAAAAAGAGCATTATTTAGAATTATTTAGAAATCAGTGTGCTCATTTTCTGTAGGTAATACTAATTATCATCAGGGTTTTTTCTGACATGTTCTTTCTTGAACGAGTAAAACTTTATGATCTTTTAACGCTTTAATCCCAGTCCAGGTATTCTCATAAAAACCTCCTTAACATACGTCCCCAAAGTGAAGAATCTCTCTATGATAATAAGGTTCATCTTTGCATCATGTTTGCTGCGCCTAGAGAAATCTAGGAACATCTAGGGACCTCAGAGGTGTCAGAACTGTCTGTTACTATGCCTGAGTAAATTGCAATAAAACAGAGGAGAAATTTATTTCCCTATTTTAATACCATGCTTACAAAATTTTAACACTGTGCTAACACCATGCTAACATTATGTTAACCTCATGTTAACATAATGTTAGCATAGTGTTAGCCCTGTAAAAATGGAGCCGGAAGTTCCCTATTAGCATGACTCCAACTTAACTGCCCTAAAATAAAACTATACACTAGCTGTGTCTCAGTTCAGGGTCTACGCAAAGGGCAGGTTCATTGGCTAAATACGTCTCAGTGGCTCCAAGCACTGTCCCATGTGGAAGGCTCCTCTGAATCCACCCTACGAACCCGCACTCTATTTAGCCTCTAGCGATAGCTGCTGGTGGTGGATCCTTCAAAGCCTCTTTTCTCCCATAATTCATTGCTCACAAAGAGTTTTTGTTTGACTCACTTTAGTAGGAATGTAACAAAACCAAATACATTTTTAAAATGTCTGTTAAATGGTGGCATTAAAATTCTGTAAGACTTCATTTTTGTGGATTTTTAAGAGATTAATGATGAGTGGACCTGCTGGAAAACAATACATAACCTCAGACAGCCTTTTTTTGTTTGTTTGTTTTTGTTTTACATTAATGCTTGGTCGGTGTTAAAGTTCACTAAAGTTTCCTAAGATATGCAAACTTAGTAATTTCAGAGGTTTTAGGTTTTAATGATTTAATGTCATACGTTGCTGCTGTTGGAAATACTCATCATCTAGGTAGGCTGTCCCATTTCATGAGTGCACAGACTAAGTAGGACACCCTGTAGCCTACGTAGTCTGCGCACTCTGAACTGCACTCTGAACTGCACTCTGAACTAGACCCTGAATTTGGACATAGCTAATAATAGCTAGAATGATATTTTTTTAGCTAAGACTCTCCTTTCAAGATGTCACATCGATACAAATCAATGACGTCATCACGTACACTATGTGCGATGCATGGCGCCAGTATAAACACACGGTGGCACCAAGAGGTTGTGAGAGAGTAGGCAAGGCAAGGCAGTTTATTTGTATAGCACATTTCATGTTCAGGACAATTCAAAGTGCTTTACATAAAACAAAGGCATTACAGATGTTTAGAAATAGTAAAAGGCATCAGCACATAATCACAATAAAATAATAAATTACATTAAAATTATTAAAAGCAAGATAAGTTAAAAAAAAGTTAACTTGCAGATTTCATGCATAGGCGCATGAGAAAAGAAATGTTTTTAACCTGGATTTAAAAATGTCTACATTTGGTGAAAGTGTAATCTCCACTGGCAGTTTGTTCCACTTGTTTGCAGCATAACAGCTAAATGCTGCTTCTCCATGTTTAGTCTGGAGTCTGGTCTGGACTAGTGGACCAGAGTCTTTGGACCTAAGAGCTCTGCTAGGTTTATTTTCTCTGAACATATCACAGATGTATTATGGGCCAGAATCCCAGAAAGTAGCTTTTAAAAAAAGACTATATGAAAGTTTTGGCCATGTTGGGCAGTTGGAAACAACTCTATTGCAACGCATTACTGCTGCTAAACTGTGTCTGAAGCTGTTGTCAGCTTGCAGGAATGAACTCTACTCTAAACTTGCTGAACTCAGCATTGCTCACTAGTGGAGGAACTGACTTAACAACACAAAACACACATGGAAGTAAGAGGACAACGACGTATGACAGCATTTGAAACCGACATCGCTATTTACATATATAAAGGAACATAAACTGGCACCATTACATCATTCTAACATCATGCTAACACTATAGCTATAGCTATACTCGTCGGCTAGGTCGTAGGCTGTCCCATTTCAAACAATAATTGGACTTCGAAGTGTGTAGATCCTGAATTAGGACACAGCTTTTGTTAACACCATGTTAACATCATGTTAAAACCATGCTAACACCATGTTAACATCATGTTAACACCATGCTAACATCATTCTAACATTATGCTAACACCATTGTAACATCATGCTATCACCATTACAATTGTTAAGCTAACTGATCCACCTCTGATGGAACGTAGATCACCTTCAACTACTAAATAATTTCCGAACATGAATGACCTAAAACACTTGTTTAGTCTGGTTTTAGTAAAATTAGGGTCTAAACTTTGAGCTGTAGTTAAAAATAAAGTATTCATATATTAGCTGATTATATTTGTCAGTTTTTCAGCCCTTGAGAGGACAGATCTGGTTAAAATTCCTCAAGAGCTGTATGCAATGAAAGTAATGTCCTGATATTTGAATCATTTATTCTTTCTTTTTTCTTGGTATATATGTGTGTTATAACCCACATTTTCCAGCTGACGGCTTGTTTTTCTTTCTCTCTTCTGTCCTGCTGTCTTTGCTGCCGTTGACTCGTGGAAGCAGGTAAGCCTGATATCAGCCCTCTGCCTTCAGCTCTTGTGTTTTCACTCTGTATATGTGCATGTTGGTGTGTGCACGTCTCCTGTGTGTGTGTGTGTGTGTGTGTGTGTGTGTGTGTGTACTTACATTTGCTACTTTAAGGGGCCCAGAGGCAGGGAGCCCACCAACGGTGTGGGGCCCAAGAGCTTCGTGGGGCCCAAAAATCAGGGCCCCACAAAGATTAGCTATTTAAACTAGCATAACAGACCCCCCTGACATGCCTCCTGCTTTTTTTTCACTTTCCCCACAAGGTGACAATTTCTGGAAATGTGTGTGTCAACTGTGTGTGCTCTCTAGCGATCCCAGAGGCTTGGGGCTGTTACTACAAGTATACACACTTCAGAAAGTGTGTATCTTTAGAACCAATAAGAACGCGTTCTCAACTGAGTGACGATGAAACCTCCAATGATGATCAGGGTCACAATTAACAATAAATAACACTGAACTTGATTGGCTGTATGTAAAAACAGCAACTAATTTGGGCTGGATCTCCACTTCCCTAATATGGATATGGTCTGTTTGGCACCGACAAGCAAGTTCGTCATGACAGCACATGGTAAGCTTATTTATTTATTATATATATATGTATGCATTTTTTTTTACTTTGACATGGCTCTTTTCTATGTAGTTTTAACCCAGTAGTCTGTTTCTAACGTTGGGGCAAGAAACTGTAACTTCTAATTAGTCATTTTAGATATTTTAGAATGTACTGCTAGCTTGCTATAGCATGCTTGCCCACTAACATTAGCAACTAACTAGCAAGCAACATTAGCATTAGCATTAGCTTGCTAGTTAGTTGCTAATGTTAGTTGCACAGGTAGTAAATTTTATATATATATATATATATATATATATATACATATATATATATATATATATATATATATATATATGTATATGTGCTTGCCTGTGTGTAAGCGATTGGTATTTAATTATCGTCAGAAATGTAAAACATAAAGACGTAACTAAAAACTCACGTTCTTAAAATAACTGGTCGATATAAATTCATAATATCATTAAAAACTGCTGTGATTTTTATAACAAAAGTTTTAAGACCAGACCAGATTAAGTTAGAAGTGCGTAATTATTTACAACGCTGATTCGCCCCACGTTACTGTGGGCTTTAAACGCACCGTGGCTGTACTGATCACACGCTGCAGTTGATTAAACATCTTGGATAAAATCGCCACAAAATCAGGCCAAGCAAACAATAAATGTAAGTTGGCTTGATTTATGTATGTCTTATATCAGTAACAGGCGGCTGGTAATAAGTTTTTCACCGTGAAATACTTTTGTCAGCTCCTTCGACGGTCGGACAGTTTGTCGGACCGTTTGCCGACAACTAGCTTGCTAGCATTTATAGAAACAGTCGATTTAATGTTCACACTTTGATAAGAAGATGGGTTTATAAAGTGTATTGAACGCATATAATGTACCATATTGCGTGTGGCGTAGGACCGGCTTTTTTTCTGATGATGACAGCCTTGTGTCGATAAACATTCTATTAAAGATGCGGGCTTGAAATAACGTGGATTTTCGTAGTTTCTGGGCCACTTGTCATATTTATTAGGCTGCACAAGTGACGCAGTGACGGTAGTGTGGAAACATTCCAAAGTAGTCGTTAGTAACAGCCGAGCGTATGTTGCAGTTTTAAAGTTATTGGCCGACCGTAGCCAGCACATTTTCAATAGCATCGTTTTAAGGAGATCCCAAAATAGGAAAGCCAGATTTTCGGCCATGGCTTTTTGTGGAGCAGTGGCAGTAACGTCTGTGCTTGTTGGTAGTCACAACCAGGAGTTGAGAGTGATGTGAGCGCCTTTATAGCGAAGACGTTTATAAACAATGTCATGTATGATGAGGATGCTTTAACGCCCACATTTTACTGGTGAGAGGGTCTGCTCTGGTCCTCTGCACACCGCGACAGCCTCGTCTCCCCCTCCCTCTCCTGTTGTAAATCAGCTGATCGGCTTTTCTGTCGCTGGCACCATTGGCCTTTTGCGTGTGTTTATCTTTCAGCTTAGTAGGAGGAAACTCACGTTTCATGGTTCACACCGGCGCATATTTATCCAAAGGTTTTATTCCTAGCTAAAGTGATTAACATTTATCAGTGTCATGTCAATGAGATCCATGTCATTGTCACAGAAACAAGAAAACATCATCTCCAAATCATTGGTGCTGTGTAGATGTTGGAGACATAGGTCTGATCATTTATGGGCCATTAAAAACGTGAGAGAAAATATTAACAATATTCTGAGATTTAAATCAGGGAAGCTCTCCTCTATAATAAAGTAGCTGACAGGTGGTAGAAAAGATTTATACTTCAGATATGCAGGGGCAGGTCTAAAAGTTTAGATGGGGTCCAGGCAGGGACACTGACCAGCAATAGGGTTGCTACAAATTAATCTGATTGGAAAATTTTAATCTCTTGACAACCCTAGTTTACATATATATAGATAAATATTGTATGAAAAGTGTTATGATTTCTGCAATTACACTCTTGTTTGGATTTTTTTTCCCCCTGACTGGCTAAAAGACAGGAATAAACATGCTTTAGACTAAAGTAAACAAATCAGACTTTTGATAACAGTTCATTAAAATAAGATCTATGATGAATATGGCTGTCCTGTAATGATTAGTCTGCTCTTCATTTCAGTTGAGAATGTGTGACAGCTGAACTGCCTAAAGGATAGACAAATATTTTACATCTTTAGATTAACAAAGTTACTGCATTTCTTCATCAGTATTTACAGTTCAGGAAATCAATCTAGTTGTCATGAAGCTGCATGACTGTAGTTATGCTATCTTGTGGAAAGCATTGTGTACCATAGGTTTAGACAGTTGCTGCATTAATAAATAAATCATTAGTTTTAAAAGTGAATCTTTGGATTGATTAGTGAATGATGTTTTCTCTGTAATCACATTAGAATTCTCTTTTTCAGAGCCATAATGATAAAAAGGAAGAAAAGGATCCATCCTACTGAGGAGGCAAAGTTATACATACAGTCTTCTACGGACAAGCCAGGGTTTATAGAAAGATTTATCGATAGTTGCAAAGGTAAGGTGTAGAAAGGCCTTTGTGGATGTGTGTGTGTTTGGTGGGTATTGTGTGAGACTGAATTTCCTGCTCCAGTGTTTGTTGTAAAAGAAATGTTTTAAATCCTCATTTTTGTCACGGTTATGCCGCGTCTAATTGGCAAGAGTTTTTTTTTTTTGTTTTTTTTTAAGGAAAATCAAGTACCAGTATTTGGGGACTGCTTTCCAAAACATTTTCGGTTTAGATTAATGGGTTATTAACAGACTTGTACAAATCTTAACAAGCGTTGAAGAAAATCTGTGTAATTTGAATTAGGTGTGTTGGATCGGGGAACATCTACAACATGCAGGACAGTAACAGTTGGACATTTTTAGTATATATGTATGTTACAGATAAGAATAAGTCAATGCTTTCTTGATCACATCTTAATCTGAAATCTTTTAAAATCTTTTAATCTTTTAGGAATAGGAGTATTCGCTGCCCAGCCCATTGATCCAGGCACCTTTGTCTTGGAGTACAGAGGTGAGCTAATATCTGTGGAGGAATGCCGGTCCAGATGTTACTCAGAGAGAGAGAGTACATTTCTCTTTGAATTTGAATGGCAGAATCGTCGGTGGTGGTAAGCATGTAACAATTGTGGTTTTCTTATTTTTATGTTTGTTTTTTTTTCCTTTGGGCTGGGGGTTTGTAGATTTTCATGTGATTTTCATTTAAGCCTGAAATCAAAATTTTTAGTACCTGATTATGGAATAAAAACTCATCAAATCATTTAAATACACATGCTGGGTCAGGTGTATTAATTTAGTCTAATAAATCCATTTCAGTTTTTCCTTGAAAGTATTACTGCTTTGTGTTGACATTTTGGAGTAACAAGAGAGCATTATCATGGGACTTCATGCTATCACATAATACAGTTTAAGTAGACATGAGTAATGTATATTTTATATTTGAAATTATTTCTTTACAGTGTAAGGTTTGATATTTGAGTAGAAAGTTGTACATCAGTTGTTCTTAACTGTTTTCCTTTTACATTTTATACTGCTTTAGTATTGATGCATCCAAAGAGGATAAATCCCTTGGAAGACTGGTTAATGACAACCACAGATGTCCAAACTGCACCATGAAAAAAATTGTGGTGAATGGGAGACCACATTTCTGCCTGTTTTCTGTAGTGAAAATAGAAGTAGGGACTGAAATTAATTACAACTATGGGGATTCTAAATGGCCATGGCGTAAAAAAGTGAGTGGATGAGTCAAGCATGTATGATTGCATGTTTTCCAGTTTTTCAACCTGACAAAATATCTTGTATTCATTTTTTGATTACTACATGTGTTCTTGTTGTGGATTTAAATTTCAGATGACAAAGATGCAGACCTCTGCAGGGACAGCTGAGACTGTGTTGTCCTCCACAGAGCAGCCTAAAGAGGATCCAAGCACCATTAATGCCAGCATGCAGGTAATGGAATAATGTGGTTCAAACCCAATTTAGCTGCATTTTCTCTATG
This sequence comes from Melanotaenia boesemani, assembly GCF_017639745.1. Taxonomy (NCBI): domain Eukaryota; kingdom Metazoa; phylum Chordata; class Actinopteri; order Atheriniformes; family Melanotaeniidae; genus Melanotaenia; species Melanotaenia boesemani. Next base: position 26,958,475 of record NC_055699.1, read on the forward strand.
TTCATGAGATAGGAAGGCGTTGAGAAAACTAACATCATACATACTCGTGTCCAGTCTTGTTCTTCATGGGGCCCACGTGAACCAGAAACCCTGGAACACTTTTGGCTTCCTTACACACCTGATTTCTCTCATTCGTCACCGTGTGGGGCCCTTCCGCTTAGATTTAGTTCTTAATGATTTTACATCATAGTTGCTGCAACTGGGATCACTAAACCTTAATATATTCTAATGATGGCTGAATACGTCCTGATTTGCTTCATTATTATGAAGGTATCTCTAACATGGTGGACGGTATACACCTGTAAGTTGCTGTGACCCAGCCTAAACCTGCATGAAACATTGTAAAATGTCCTGATTTCAATCTTAAATGCTGTTGGAGATACTGGTCTTCAGCTGAGTGAACTTTCACCTGTAGTAAATTGTAAATATGGTATCAGTGGTCCTTAATTTGTTGTTAATTCTTGTGTAAATTCCAGATGACAAAGATGCAGACCTCTGCAGGGACAGCTGAGACTGTGTTGTCCTCCACAGAGCAGCCTAAAGAGGATCCAAGCACCATTAATGCCAGCATGCAGGTAATGGAATAATGTGGTTCAAACCCAATTTAGCTGCATTTTCTCTATGTTCATGAGATAGGAAGGCGTTGAGAAAACTAACATCATACATACTCGTGTCCAGTCTTGTTCTTCATGGGGCCCACGTGAACCAGAAACCCTGGAACACTTTTGGCTTCCTTACACACCTGATTTCTCTCATTCGTCACCGTGTGGGGCCCTTCCGCTTAGATTTAGTTCTTAATGATTTTACATCATAGTTGCTGCAACTGGGATCACTAAACCTTAATATATTCTAATGATGGCTGAATACGTCCTGATTTGCTTCATTATTATGAAGGTATCTCTAACATGGTGGACGGTATACACCTGTAAGTTGCTGTGACCCAGCCTAAACCTGCATGAAACATTGTAAAATGTCCTGATTTCAATCTTAAATGCTGTTGGAGATACTGGTCTTCAGCTGAGTGAACTTTCACCTGTAGTAAATTGTAAATATGGTATCAGTGGTCCTTAATTTGCTGTTAATTCTTGTGTAAATTCCAGATGACAAAGATGCAGACCTCTGCAGGGACAGCTGAGACTGTGTTGTCCTCCACAGAGCAGCCTAAAGAGGATCCAAGCACCATTAATGCCAGCATGCAGGTAATGGAATAATGTGGTTCAAACCCAATTTAGCTGCATTTTCTCTATGTTCATGAGATAGGAAGGCGTTGAGAAAACTAACATCATACATACTCGTGTCCAGTCTTGTTCTTCATGGGGCCCACGTGAACCAGAAACCCTGGAACACTTTTGGCTTCCTTACACACCTGATTTTCTCATTCGTCACCGTGTGGGGCCCTTCCGCTTAGATTTAGTTCTTAATGATTTTACATCATAGTTGCTGCAACTGGGATCACTAAACCTTAATATATTCTAATGATGGCTGAATACGTCCTGATTTGCTTCATTATTATGAAGGTATCTCTAACATGGTGGACAGTATACACCTGTAAGTTGCTGTGACCCAGCCTAAACCTGCATGAAACATTGTAAAATGTCCTGATTTCAATCTTAAATGCTGTTGGAGATACTGGTCTTCAGCTGAGTGAACTTTCACCTGTAGTAAATTGTAAATATGGTATCAGTGGTCCTTAATTTGCTGTGAATTCTTGTGTAAATTCCAGATGACAAAGATGCAGACCTCTGCAGGGACAGCTGAGACTGTGTTGTCCTCCACAGAGCAGCCTAAAGAGGATCCAAGCACCATTAATGCCAGCATGCAGGTAATGGAATAATGTGGTTCAAACCCAATTTAGCTGCATTTTCTCTATGTTCATGAGATAGGAAGGCGTTGAGAAAACTAACATCATACATACTCGTGTCCAGTCTTGTTCTTCATGGGGCCCACGTGAACCAGAAACCCTGGAACACTTTTGGCTTCCTTACACACCTGATTTCTCTCATTCGTCACCGTGTGGGGCCCTTCCGCTTAGATTTAGTTCTTAATGATTTTACATCATAGTTGCTGCAACTGGGATCACTAAACCTTAATATATTCTAATGATGGCTGAATACGTCCTGATTTGCTTCATTATTATGAAGGTATCTCTAACATGGTGGACGGTATACACCTGTAAGTTGCTGTGACCCAGCCTAAACCTGCATGAAACATTGTAAAATGTCCTGATTTCAATCTTAAATGCTGTTGGAGATACTGGTCTTCAGCTGAGTGAACTTTCACCTGTAGTAAATTGTAAATATGGTATCAGTGGTCCTTAATTTGCTGTTAATTCTTGTGTAAATTCCAGATGACAAAGATGCAGACCTCTGCAGGGACAGCTGAGACTGTGTTGTCCTCCACAGAGCAGCCTAAAGAGGATCCAAGCACCATTAATGCCAGCATGCAGGTAATGGAATAATGTGGTTCAAACCCAATTTAGCTGCATTTTCTCTATGTTCATGAGATAGGAAGGCGTTGAGAAAACTAACATCATACATACTCGTGTCCAGTCTTGTTCTTCATGGGGCCCACGTGAACCAGAAACCCTGGAACACTTTTGGCTTCCTTACACACCTGATTTCTCTCATTCGTCACCGTGTGGGGCCCTTCCGCTTAGATTTAGTTCTTAATGATTTTACATCATAGTTGCTGCAACTGGGATCACTAAACCTTAATATATTCTAATGATGGCTGAATACGTCCTGATTTGCTTCATTATTATGAAGGTATCTCTAACATGGTGGACGGTATACACCTGTAAGTTGCTGTGACCCAGCCTAAACCTGCATGAAACATTGTAAAATGTCCTGATTTCAATCTTAAATGCTGTTGGAGATACTGGTCTTCAGCTGAGTGAACTTTCACCTGTAGTAAATTGTAAATATGGTATCAGTGGTCCTTAATTTGCTGTTAATTCTTGTGTAAATTCCAGATGACAAAGATGCAGACCTCTGCAGGGACAGCTGAGACTGTGTTGTCCTCCACAGAGCAGCCTAAAGAGGATCCAAGCACCATTAATGCCAGCATGCAGGTAATGGAATAATGTGGTTCAAACCCAATTTAGCTGCATTTTCTCTATGTTCATGAGATAGGAAGGCGTTGAGAAAACTAACATCATACATACTCGTGTCCAGTCTTGTTCTTCATGGGGCCCACGTGAACCAGAAACCCTGGAACACTTTTGGCTTCCTTACACACCTGATTTCTCTCATTCGTCACCGTGTGGGGCCCTTCCGCTTAGATTTAGTTCTTAATGATTTTACATCATAGTTGCTGCAACTGGGATCACTAAACCTTAATATATTCTAATGATGGCTGAATACGTCCTGATTTGCTTCATTATTATGAAGGTATCTCTAACATGGTGGACGGTATACACCTGTAAGTTGCTGTGACCCAGCCTAAACCTGCATGAAACATTGTAAAATGTCCTGATTTCAATCTTAAATGCTGTTGGAGATACTGGTCTTCAGCTGAGTGAACTTTGACCAGTAGTAAATTGTAAATATTGTATCAGTGGTCCTTAATTTGCTGTTAATTCTTGTGTAAATTCCAGATGACAAAGATGCAGACCTCTGCAGGGACAGCTGAGACTGTGTTGTCCTCCACAGAGCAGCCTAAAGAGGATCCAAGCACCATTAATGCCAGCATGCAGGTAATGGAATAATGTGGTTCAAACCCAATTTAGCTGCATTTTCTCTATGTTCATGAGATAGGAAGGCGTTGAGAAAACTAACATCATACATACTCGTGTCCAGTCTTGTTCTTCATGGGGCCCACGTGAACCAGAAACCCTGGAACACTTTTGGCTTCCTTACACACCTGATTTCTCATTCGTCACCGTGTGGGGCCCTTCCGCTTAGATTTAGTTCTTAATGATTTTACATCATAGTTGCTGCAACTGGGATCACTAAACCTTAATATATTCTAATGATGGCTGAATACGTCCTGATTTGCTTCATTATTATGAAGGTATCTCTAACATGGTGGACGGTATACACCTGTAAGTTGCTGTGACCCAGCCTAAACCTGCATGAAACATTGTAAAATGTCCTGATTTCAATCTTAAATGCTGTTGGAGATACTGGTCTTCAGCTGAGTGAACTTTCACCTGTAGTAAATTGTAAATATGGTATCAGTGGTCCTTAATTTGCTGTTAATTCTTGTGTAAATTCCAGATGACAAAGATGCAGACCTCTGCAGGGACAGCTGAGACTGTGTTGTCCTCCACAGAGCAGCCTAAAGAGGATCCAAGCACCATTAATGCCAGCATGCAGGTAATGGAATAATGTGGTTCAAACCCAATTTAGCTGCATTTTCTCTATGTTCATGAGATAGGAAGGCGTTGAGAAAACTAACATCATACATACTCGTGTCCAGTCTTGTTCTTCATGGGGCCCACGTGAACCAGAAACCCTGGAACACTTTTGGCTTCCTTACACACCTGATTTTCTCATTCGTCACCAGTGTGGGGCCCTTCCGCTTAGATTTAGTTCTTAATGATTTTACATCATAGTTGCTGCAACTGGGATCACTAAACCTTAATATATTCTAATGATGGCTGAATACGTCCTGATTTGCTTCATTATTATGAAGGTATCTCTAACATGGTGGACGGTATACACCTGTAAGTTGCTGTGACCCAGCCTAAACCTGCATGAAACATTGTAAAATGTCCTGATTTCAATCTTAAATGCTGTTGGAGATACTGGTCTTCAGCTGAGTGAACTTTCACCTGTAGTAAATTGTAAATATGGTATCAGTGGTCCTTAATTTGCTGTTAATTCTTGTGTAAATTCCAGATGACAAAGATGCAGACCTCTGCAGGGACAGCTGAGACTGTGTTGTCCTCCACAGAGCAGCCTAAAGAGGATCCAAGCACCATTAATGCCAGCATGCAGGTAATGGAATAATGTGGTTCAAACCCAATTTAGCTGCATTTTCTCTATGTTCATGAGATAGGAAGGCGTTGAGAAAACTAACATCATACATACTCGTGTCCAGTCTTGTTCTTCATGGGGCCCACGTGAACCAGAAACCCTGGAACACTTTTGGCTTCCTTACACACCTGATTTCTCTCATTCGTCACCGTGTGGGGCCCTTCCACTTAGATTTAGTTCTTAATGATTTTACATCATAGTTGCTGCAACTGGGATCACTAAACCTTAATATATTCTAATGATGGCTGAATACGTCCTGATTTGCTTCATTATTATGAAGGTATCTCTAACATGGTGGACGGTATACACCTGTAAGTTGCTGTGACCCAGCCTAAACCTGCATGAAACATTGTAAAATGTCCTGATTTCAATCTTAAATGCTGTTGGAGATACTGGTCTTCAGCTGAGTGAACTTTCACCTGTAGTAAATTGTAAATATGGTATCAGTGGTCCTTAATTTGCTGTTAATTCTTGTGTAAATTCCAGATGACAAAGATGCAGACCTCTGCAGGGACAGCTGAGACTGTGTTGTCCTCCACAGAGCAGCCTAAAGAGGATCCAAGCACCATTAATGCCAGCATGCAGGTAATGGAATAATGTGGTTCAAACCCAATTTAGCTGCATTTTCTCTATGTTCATGAGATAGGAAGGCGTTGAGAAAACTAACATCATACATACTCGTGTCCAGTCTTGTTCTTCATGGGGCCCACGTGAACCAGAAACCCTGGAACACTTTTGGCTTCCTTACACACCTGATTTTCTCATTCGTCACCGTGTGGGGCCCTTCCGCTTAGATTTAGTTCTTAATGATTTTACATCATAGTTGCTGCAACTGGGATCACTAAACCTTAATATATTCTAATGATGGCTGAATACGTCCTGATTTGCTTCATTATTATGAAGGTATCTCTAACATGGTGGACAGTATACACCTGTAAGTTGCTGTGACCCAGCCTAAACCTGCATGAAACATTGTAAAATGTCCTGATTTCAATCTTAAATGCTGTTGGAGATACTGGTCTTCAGCTGAGTGAACTTTCACCTGTAGTAAATTGTAAATATGGTATCAGTGGTCCTTAATTTGTTGTTAATTCTTGTGTAAATTCCAGATGACAAAGATGCAGACCTCTGCAGGGACAGCTGAGACTGTGTTGTCCTCCACAGAGCAGCCTAAAGAGGATCCAAGCACCATTAATGCCAGCATGCAGGTAATGGAATAATGTGGTTCAAACCCAATTTAGCTGCATTTTCTCTATGTTCATGAGATAGGAAGGCGTTGAGAAAACTAACATCATACATACTCGTGTCCAGTCTTGTTCTTCATGGGGCCCACGTGAACCAGAAACCCTGGAACACTTTTGGCTTCCTTACACACCTGATTTCTCTCATTCGTCACCGTGTGGGGCCCTTCCGCTTAGATTTAGTTCTTAATGATTTTACATCATAGTTGCTGCAACTGGGATCACTAAACCTTAATATATTCTAATGATGGCTGAATACGTCCTGATTTGCTTCATTATTATGAAGGTATCTCTAACATGGTGGACGGTATACACCTGTAAGTTGCTGTGACCCAGCCTAAACCTGCATGAAACATTGTAAAATGTCCTGATTTCAATCTTAAATGCTGTTGGAGATACTGGTCTTCAGCTGAGTGAACTTTCACCTGTAGTAAATTGTAAATATGGTATCAGTGGTCCTTAATTTGTTGTTAATTCTTGTGTAAATTCCAGATGACAAAGATGCAGACCTCTGCAGGGACAGCTGAGACTGTGTTGTCCTCCACAGAGCAGCCTAAAGAGGATCCAAGCACCATTAATGCCAGCATGCAGGTAATGGAATAATGTGGTTCAAACCCAATTTAGCTGCATTTTCTCTATGTTCATGAGATAGGAAGGCGTTGAGAAAACTAACATCATACATACTCGTGTCCAGTCTTGTTCTTCATGGGGCCCACGTGAACCAGAAACCCTGGAACACTTTTGGCTTCCTTACACACCTGATTTTTCTCATTCGTCACCGTGTGGGGCCCTTCCGCTTAGATTTAGTTCTTAATGATTTTACATCATAGTTGCTGCAACTGGGATCACTAAACCTTAATGTATTCCAATGATGGCTGAATACGTCCTGATTTGCTTCATTATTATGAAGGTATCTCTAACATGGTGGACGGTATACACCTGTAAGTTGCTGTGACCCAGCCTAAACCTGCATGAAACATTGTAAAATGTCCTGATTTCAATCTTAAATGCTGTTGGAGATACTGGTCTTCAGCTGAGTGAACTTTCACCTGTAGTAAATTGTAAATATGGTATCAGTGGTCCTTAATTTGCTGTTAATTCTTGTGTAAATTCCAGATGACAAAGATGCAGACCTCTGCAGGGACAGCTGAGACTGTGTTGTCCTCCACAGAGCAGCCTAAAGAGGATCCAAGCACCATTAATGCCAGCATGCAGGTAATGGAATAATGTGGTTCAAACCCAATTTAGCTGCATTTTCTCTATGTTCATGAGATAGGAAGGCGTTGAGAAAACTAACATCATACATACTCGTGTCCAGTCTTGTTCTTCATGGGGCCCACGTGAACCAGAAACCCTGGAACACTTTTGGCTTCCTTACACACCTGATTTCTCTCATTCGTCACCGTGTGGGGCCCTTCCGCTTAGATTTAGTTCTTAATGATTTTACATCATAGTTGCTGCAACTGGGATCACTAAACCTTAATATATTCTAATGATGGCTGAATACGTCCTGATTTGCTTCATTATTATGAAGGTATCTCTAACATGGTGGACGGTATACACCTGTAAGTTGCTGTGACCCAGCCTAAACCTGCATGAAACATTGTAAAATGTCCTGATTTCAATCTTAAATGCTGTTGGAGATACTGGTCTTCAGCTGAGTGAACTTTCACCTGTAGTAAATTGTAAATATGGTATCAGTGGTCCTTAATTTGTTGTTAATTCTTGTGTAAATTTCAGATGACAAAGATGCAGACCTCTGCAGGGACAGCTGAGACTGTGTTGTCCTCCACAGAGCAGCCTAAAGAGGATCCAAGCACCATTAATGCCAGCATGCAGGTAATGGAATAATGTGGTTCAAACCCAATTTAGCTGCATTTTCTCTATGTTCATGAGATAGGAAGGCGTTGAGAAAACTAACATCATACATACTCGTGTCCAGTCTTGTTCTTCATGGGGCCCACGTGAACCAGAAACCCTGGAACACTTTTGGCTTCCTTACACACCTGATTTTTCTCATTCGTCACCGTGTGGGGCCCTTCCGCTTAGATTTAGTTCTTAATGATTTTACATCATAGTTGCTGCAACTGGGATCACTAAACCTTAATATATTCCAATGATGGCTGAATACGTCCTGATTTGCTTAATTATTATGAAGGTATCTCTAACATGGTGGACAGTATACACCTGTAAGTTGCTGTGACCCAGCCTAAACCTGCATGAAACATTGTAAAATGTCCTGATTTCAATCTTAAATTGGAAAGTTGTCGTTCAGTATTTCAAGTCAAAGAGGTTTATTTGTCACATGCACAGTTATACATAGTACAATTGTACAGTGAAATGTGTATTCTGTACCTGCATCCTTTAAGAATAGGAAGAATAAGAATAAGCTAAATATTTATAAAATAGAATAAAATAGAATAGAATAAAAAAGATAAATCTTTTTCTTTTAAATAAGATTAAAGAATAGCAGCATACTTATGCATATTTACATACATATTTACATGTGCAAATAGGAGTGAGAAGTGGCTTTTGTTCTGTTCAGTGCTCAGAGTTGAGCAAGCGGACAGCCAGGGGGAAGAAACTCTTCTTCAGCCTCTCAGTCTTAGTCCTCAGGCAGCGGAAGCGCCGGCCTGATGGCAGTGGAGAGAAGAGAGAGTGTGCGGGGTGGCTGGGCTGACTGAGGATCCTCTTAGCCCTTGACCTGCAACGTTCCACATAAATGTCCTGCAGGTTGGGGAGAGTTGTTCTGGTGGTCCGCTCAGCTGCTCGGACCACCCTTTTTAGGGCCAAGAGGTCCTGCTTTGTGCAGTTCCCCATCCACGTGGTGATGCTCCCACACAGGATGCTCTCAGTGGTGCAGGTGTAAAAGTTCTTGAGCACCCTGAGAGGGAGCTTAAAGTCTCTCAGTCGTCTGAGGAGGAACAGACGCTGTCTGGCCTTCTTCACAGTTGTTGTGATGTGCTGAGTCCAGGTCAGGTCTTGTGATATGGTCACTCCCAGGTACCTGAAAGTGTCCACACGTTCCACCTCAGAGCCACTGATGAGGAGTGGATGGAGGCTCCTCTGCTGTTTCCTGAAGTCCACTATCAGCTCTTTTGTTTTGCTGACATTTAACAGGAGATGGTTCTCCTGGCACCAGACCTCCAGGTGGGAGACCTCCCTCCTGTAGGCAGTCTCGTCGTTGTGGGAGATCAGTCCTACAACGGCTGTGTCGTCAGCAAACTTTATGATGACATTTGAGTCTGAAGTGGCCTCACAGTCATGAGTGTATAGTGAGTATAGCAGGGGGCTGAGCACACAGCCCTGGGGGGATCCTGTGTTGAGGGTGAGGGGAGATGAGGAGTGGTGACCCAGCCTAACCACCTGTGGTCGTCCGGTCAGGAAGCTGTGGACCCACCTGCATAGTGAAGGATTCACTCTTAGGTCAAACAGCTTTGACACTAGTCTGGAGGGGACTACGGTATTAAATGCTGAGCTGTAATCAACAAACAGCACTCTCACATAGTTCCCCTTACCAGTGTCCACATGGGAGAGGGTCTTGTGGAGGAGGAGGGCTATGGCGTCGTCCGTGGATCTGTTTGGCCTGTAAGCAAACTGTAGTGGGTCCAGGGTGGAGGGCAGTGTGGAGGTGATGAAAGTCTTTATCAGTCTCTCAAAACATTTCATCACCACAGATGTGAGGGCTATGGGCCTGTAGTCAGTGGGACTGCTGGGGTTTGGTTTCTTAGGGACCTGGACTATCACGGACTTTTTAAAGCAGGTGGGGATCACACACAGTTTCAGGGAGAGGTTGAATATCTGTGTAAACAGAGGCGCCAGCTGATCAGCACAGGCTTTGAGGACACGTCCGCTGATGCCGTCTGGTCCAGCCGTTTTCCTGGTGTTTACACTTTTAAACACCTTCCTCACGTCACGTTCCGTCACGGTGAATGTCTCCTCCTCTCCAGCTGGGAGCGCAACGGGTGGTCGGTCTCCCGACTCGAAGCGTGCGAAGAAGATATTCAGTTCGTTAGCCAGAGAAGCGTCGGCACTCACCAGATGTGTGTGTGTTGCTTTATAGTCTGTGATGGCACGAAGTCCCTGCCAGAGTCCCCTGGAGTCAGACTGTTCCATCTGATGCTCCAGTCTACGTCCTTAGCGTTGTTTGGCCTCCTTCACCGCCCTCCGGACGTTGTATGAAGCAGCCTTGTATTCCTCCATGTTCCCAGTGGCGAGGCCGGAGTTATAGGCAGCTGTGCGGGAGCGCAGAACGTCGCGGATAGATTTGTCCACCCACGGCTTCTGGTTTGGAAAGGCTCGGGTGATCCTCTTAGGCGTTGTATCTTCCACAAGCTTTCCAATAAATCCCATAACAGCTTCCGTAAACTCCTCGATGTCTCCGCCCGCGCTGCTGCGGAACATGTCCCAGTCGGCTGATTCCAACGCACCCTGTAGAGCGGCCTCTGATTGGTCAGTCCACCGCGTTACTTCTCTCACCACAGGTAGCTCCTGCTTGAGCTTCTGTTTATATTTTGGCATGAGAAGAACAGCGGTGTGGTCTGACTTCCCAAAGGGGGGAAGGGGCTTGGCTTTGTAGCCCTCCTTGAAGGGAGAGTAGCAGTGGTCTAAAGTCCTCTCTCCTCTGGTGGGGCAGTTGATGTGTTGGGTAAACTCCGGCATCACCTTTGTCATGTTGGCACGATTAAAGTCTCCGGCTACGATGAGAGCCGCTTCACGCTGACTAGCCTGAAGGGTGGAGATAGCTTCATGTAGCTCTGATAGTGCAGCATTTGTGTCCGCCTGGGGTGGAACATAGACGGCGCTGATGATAACCGAAGTAAACTCACGGGGCAGGTAATGAAATGAAATGAAATGAAAAATACTTTATTAATCCCAAAGGGAAATTCAATATTGTAGTAGTAGTAAATTTTTAGTAAAACAATGACATTAATTAATTAAGGGCTTTGTTCTTCAGCCTGATAGCTGCTGGAAGGAAGGATCTTCTGTATCTCTCTGTCTTGCATCGGACTTGAACAAGCCTCCCACTGAACACACTCTGTTGTTTCGTCACGGCGTTGTGTAGAGGGTGTGAAGGATCTTCCATTATCTTCGTCAGCTTGTACAGAATTCTTTTTTTGATGATCAACTCCAGCGGCTCCAGAGTTACTCCAAGCACAGAACCAGCTTTCTTGATCAGTTTGTTAATTCTTTTCAAGTCTCTGGTTCTGATGCCGCTGCCCCAGCAGATTGCTGCAAAGCTGATTGCACTTTCAACAACAGACCTGTAGAACATTTGCAACATTTTGGTGCAGACGTTAAAAGATCTCAGCTTCCTTAAGAAGTAGAGTCTGCTCTGACCTTTCTTGTAAATGTACTCAGTGTTGCTTTTCCACTCAAGTCTGTTGTCCAGCTGAACTCCAAGGTACTTGTATTCCTCCACCACCTCCACCTCCTCTCCCATGATGGAAACACTTCTATGTGTGTTCTTGTTCCTCCTGAAGTCAACAATCATCTCCTTTGTTTTCTTGGTATTCAAGATGAGATGATTGTCACCGCACCATTTCACAAACTGACCGACCAGTTCTCTGTACTCTGCTTCTTGTCCATCACTGATACACCCAACAACTGCTGAGTCATCAGAGTATTTCTGCAGATGACAGAACTCAGAGTTGTACTGGAAGTCTGAGGTGTACAGCGTGAATAGAAATGGTGAAAGTACAGTCCCTTGTGGTGTTCCAGTGCAGCTGACCACCATCTCAGACACACAACCTTTCAGTCTCACAAACTGTGGTCTGTTTGTGAGGTAGTCGTAAATCCAGGTGGTTGTGGAGGGATCCACCTGGAATTTCTGCAGCTTCTCACACAGCAGAGCAGGCTGAATCGTATTAAAAGCACTTGAGAAATCAAAGAACATGACCCTCAAAGTGCTGCCTGACTGGTCCAGATGAGAGTGGGCTCTCTGAAGCAGGTATATGATGGCATCTTCAACCCCAAGCCCATTACGGTATGCAAACTGTAATGGGTCCTGAAAGGTGTTCACCTGCTTGCTGAGGTGAGCCAGTAAGAGTCTCTCCAGGACTTTCATGACGTGAGATGTCAGGGCGACTGGTCTGTAGTCTTTTGGTTCAGCTGGTTGTGGTTTTTTAGGCACTGGAACAAGGCAGGATGTTTTCCACAGCACCGGGATTCTTCTCTGGCTCAGGCTGGTGTTGAACAGGTGCTGGAGAATCGGACATAGCTGTTTTGAGCAGGTCTTGAGAACTCTGGGACTGACACCATCTGGACCTGCAGCCTTGTTCTGGTTCAGTTTCACCAGTTGTTGCATGATTTGGTTACAGGAGACAGACAGAGTAGAGGTGGAGGCAGAGGGGGTTTCAGGAAGTCCTGATGTGGAGGGAGATGAGGTTGTGTCCAGGTCCTTGACTGAGCTGCAGGGTGACAGAGTGGAGGTGTGACAGGAAAGCTGTGGGCTCATGGAGGGTGTGTGGCTAGTTGGGGTTGAAGCAGGAGGTGAGCTAAACCTATTGAAGAACATGTTCAGTTCATTCGCTCTGTCCAGACCTCCATCAGTCTGATCCTCCTTTATCCCGAAGCCAGTGATCTTCTTCATTCCTGACCACACATCCCTCACATTGTTTTTCTGAAGCTTACTTTCCAACTTCTTCCTGTAGTCCTCCTTGCACTTCTTCATTTGTGTTTTAAGTTGTTTTTGTGTGGACTTCAATAACTCCCTGTCTCCATCCCTAAAAGCTTTCTTTTTGGTGTTCAGCAGCTTTTTCAGGTCACTGGTGATCCAGGGTTTGTTATTGGGGAAGCACCTCACTGTTCTTGTTGGAACGGTGCTGTCCACACAGAAGTTAATATAATCTGTCACACACTCAGTCAAGGCATTGATGTCATCTCCATGAGGTTCACATAGGACGTTCCAGTCTGTAGCCTCGAAGCATCCTCTCAGAGCATCTTCAGCTTCATTAGACCAGGTTCTAATAGCCTTTCTAATGACTGGTTGTTGCTGAACGATGGGCTTGTAGGAGGAGGAGAGAAGAACTAGGTTATGGTCTGATCTTCCTAAAGGTGGCAGGGCAAAGGAGCTGTATGCATTTTTAATATTTGCATAAAATAAGTCCAACGTTTTGTTTTCTCTGGTGGAGCAGCTGACAAACTGTTGGAAAGTTGGTAGAGTTGCAGAGAGGGAGATGTTGTTAAAATCTCCAGAGATCGCCACAAATGCGTTTGGATGTTGTGTTTGAAGCCTGGCCACTACAGAGTTAATGACATCACAGGCTGCGTCTGGAGCGGTACCAGGTAATATATATACCGCTACCAGAATAACGCATGTGAACTCTCTGGGTAAATAATACGGGCGGAGACTCACAGCTAGCAGTTCAATGTCTCTTTTGCAGATCTTCTCTTTAACAGTGACATGTTCAGGATGACACCAGCGCTGGTTTACCAGCACCGCAATTCCACCTCCCTTCAGCTTCCCGCTGAGTTGTTTATTGCGGTCTGCACGGACCGTCCTGAAGCCGTGTACAGACGCATTACAGTCTGGGATGTGTTCCTGCAGCCATGTCTCGGTGAAGCACATAATACTGCACTCTCTGTATTCTTTAAGAGACCTGGTTAGCACCTGAAGTTCATCAATTTTGTTAACTAGCGATCTCACGTTTCCCATAACAACCGTTGGAAGAAACGGTTTGAATCGCCACCGTTTTTCTCTCTGCCTCGCTCCTGCCCTGCATCCTCTTCTCTTTCTTTTCAACTCCGTTGGGATTTGAAGTGTTGTTTCACTGATAATCTTGAGTTTGGAGAGTTTAATCAGTTGATCCCGATGGTAAACAAGTCTCGTTGCCATGGAGACTCACAACAACAAGTCTTGCAAAAAAGAAAAAAATATTCAGAAAAATCTCCCGTATAGCACAGCCTCTGACCAGCGCGAAAAATCTACCCGAACAGACACAGATTGACAGCTGATGTCTTAAAAAAGACGGCTATATTGCAAAAAATCACAAGTTAAAAACAGAGCTACTACTACAGTTGCTGCTGCCACCTAGCGGCGCATTCTAGAATTGTATATTAATAATATATATATAATAATAATATATATATATATTAATAATATAAATAGAATGGGGACGACACTTAAGCGTCAGGAGCTCCAGGTTAGGCGAACAGGGCTGCTTCAGTGTGACGATGTTCTTACTATCACACCATTTATTATTGATCATCAAGCACACCCCTCCGCCTCTCTTTTTCCCCGACTCACTCGTTCTGTCCATGCGATGAACGGATAGGAACTCCACTGGTTGTACGGCGTGATCAGGTATGAGAGGAGACAGCCATGTCTCGGTGAGACAAATAATGTTGCAGTCCCGTATGTCCCTCTGGTACTTTAGCCGGGCTCTGAGCTCGTCCAGCTTGTTCTCCAGTGACTGGACATTTGCCAGTAAGATGCTAGGCAGTGGCGTGCGGTGTGCTCTACGCCTCAACCTTTCTCTTACGCCGGCTCTTTTCTCCCGAGGCTTACTCCGTGACCTGGGCCCCCCACGTCCTCCTTTGTTTGTGTCGGCCCTCTGGCGCAAGATGTCTTGAGGCCAAGCCGGGTCAACATAAAAGGGTCTTAGAATACAGTTTGAGTACTGTAATCCAAGGTTAAGCCGTGTCTGCCTGTCATAAGTGGTATGACAGAGTGCAGGAGAGCTTAGAGAGTTAAAAATAAGGGAAAAGAGTACTATGTATGTATGCATGTATCTGTTTGAATTGATATTTTCTGTAAAGTTATGTTTTTGAGTTAGACATGTGTTCCTTTCCTTTGTGATCATTTTAACATTCATTGTGGTTCAGTCAAACAAATATGTTTAAAATCATAAAATCAATCCACCTGTACACTACTGAGATTGTTTAATATTTCAGATACAAAAGTGCTTTTTTAATTGCCTTGCTGGTAATGATTTTTTCATTTTTGTGTTTATATTTAGGTTTTCCAAGGGCTTTCCCTTGTTGACTATCCAGAAAGTGATGAATCAGAAGACGGTTCTACAAATCTCAATTCTTTGGCATACTGTGACAAGGTTGTTCGAAAGAAGAGAAGAATGGTAAACATTTTATCCCCCATACATTTTAATGCTGCTCGGATATTAATGATGTGTGTTTTCTTTGTATTTTTTATATAATCTGTGTCCTATTTGCTTTAATAAGGAGTCCACAGAAAATAGTTTTAATTTAATTTTAGCTTGACATAATGCTTCTTGCAGAACCATTGTGTACGACCTTCTCCTCAATCCCCCTACAATTCAAATGAAAGTGTAGTGGAAGATAGTGATGACAATAATGACTACATTCCAAAGCTCAGAAGAACCAAAAGCATTCTGGTATGTGCCTCACACCTGAAAGCAGGGTTAAAACATTATTTACCAGCCAATCGGATTAACTCTCTCCTCTAATCTTTTTCAATATTTTTTATATTTTCCTCTAATATAAAATGTGGCTGAATGGAACAACTAAACCTCAATCTAATTACTCTTTTCAGATGGATGGAGTGCCAGATTTTTCTGATGCTCTCTATGATTCAAATGATGACAACACAGAGGGTCCTTCTACGTCAAAATCTGCACGGTATCACAAAGGCAAATCCTGTAAGCTTCCTTTTCTCTACTGATTCTAATAAATCATGTTAATTTTTTGGTATTTAGCAATGTAAGGAAAATATTAGTCTTTTAGACTAATTTTTAGATTGCTTATCTTTCAATCCCTTTATTGTTACCAGAGAGAAATTGGTTTTGCATTCTCAAAAGACATACATTACAAATAATCCAAAGTAAAATCAGAACAAATGGCATAAGTCAAAAAATTGATTCTCACAATCCAGTAACGATAACAAAAAAAAGTAAGATAAATATAATCTCGACTTGAACAAAAATCAAGACCAACTAGGTCACCTTAGTGGCTATTACCATTTTAGTAGGTGAACAGCAGTAGGGACAAAACAACACCTTAAAGACCCACTCTGGTGAAAATCATGTTTTTCATGTTGTGGTATTTATCTGATGCAAGAGGGCATATCTTGTGAAAAATGGGCTTTTCTGAGTATTTCTGCATTTAAATTATTCTGAACCAGTGGTGGACAGAAAAAGGCAAACTCAGACAGACCCTCATTTACAAGTTATAGTGGCTACACCTTTCAAACAAAAAAAAAAACTTTTTCTCGCCACTCTTGCAGGACGCAAAGGTTTCTGACGCGTTTAACTTGGTCCAAAAACTGAAGCAAAACAGATATATAAAATGACTTTGGTTTATTACAAAAGCCAAGGTTTACAAAAACTGGTCACATCTCTGAAAACCTGTAGTGACGGTCAGATTAACAAAAAACGTTCGAGATAAAATAAAATATCAACCGTGACGACGACGGTCAGAAAACTGTTGCTCCTCGTCCTGCTCTATTAATTAGCCTTTTACCCTAAGCATGCGCACTACTAAAAGCAGAACTGTGCGCCTCACCCTCATCAAATGCAGGACATTTAAAGGGAGCTTAATTTAGTGACCAAGAATAAACACTTAACATATAAAACAATACAAAATATAACCAAATGCCTCTT
This sequence comes from Melanotaenia boesemani, assembly GCF_017639745.1. Lineage (NCBI taxonomy): Eukaryota > Metazoa > Chordata > Actinopteri > Atheriniformes > Melanotaeniidae > Melanotaenia > Melanotaenia boesemani. The sequence goes on from NC_055699.1 coordinate 26,975,272, forward strand.
AATAAAGCAAATAATGAATTACTCCTAATAACTAAATTTTTCTAATCAGATGTTATGTACAGAATAAACATAATTTTTATATGGCTCTAACATCCCGGCCCCTAATTGTTCTTGTGAGCTACAAAACAATTACTTTTACATGTTCTTAGAGCCATACAAGTAATGTTTCAAAAGAAATAAGTAAAATAATGTCCACAATAACTTGATCTTCTTAAATCCATAACAAGTTGAGCAACAAGCGGATATCTTCAACAGACTTTCTGGTGGATGAGTGCAAAAACAAAAGAAGGGAAAAATGGAGTCAGAGGTTCCAGAACATGACTCATCGTTGGAGACCAGCCTTTACCGCTGTCTCTATTGTGACATGTGAAAGATGGCTACATGTCGCCTTCGAGCAGCATGCAGAGCTTGGAGACAGGTCGAAGAAGGACACTCGTTCTGGTTTTCACCTTAGCCTGACGAACATGCCCTCTGTTGTCCTTCATTGTTTCGATCACTCGACCCATAACCCAAGAATTTCTTGGGGCTGTGTCATCGACGATGAGAACAATATCACCTTCTGTGATGTTCCGTTTTGGACGACACCATTTCTGCCTCTGTTGTAAAGTCAGCAAATATTCTTTCGTCCAGCATCTCCAAAATAAGTCACTCAGGTATTGGATCTGCCGCCACCTGCGTCTAGAGTAGATGTCACTCCTGTCAAAGACACCTGGTGGTAATGGAGTTTTGGCTTTTATCAACAGCAGGTGATTCGGGGTTAAAGCGTCCAAGTCATGTAGATCATTGGAGACTGTTGTGATGGGACGGCTGTTTAGGATAGCTTCAACTTCACACAGCAAAGTCTGCAGCCCTTCTTCATCAACTGTTTGCTGCTTTACAACTGAGTTGAGCACCTTCCTTATTGTCCGTATTTGCCGCTCCCAAATACCACCAAAATGTGACGCTGCAGGCGGATTGAATATCCAAGTGATCCCTTTTTCTAACAAGGTGTTTTGAATCTTTGCACCATTCAAAGCTTGCACTGCTTCACGCAGTTCACGCTCATCTCCTACTAGGTTTGTTCCGTTGTCAGCGAATTAGCTTGACCTGCCCTCTTCGAGCGATGAATCTGCGCAATGCATGAATACAGGAACTCGTATCCAGAGAGCTTGCAAGCTCAATATGTACAGCTCTCATTGTTAAACAGGTGAAGACTACACCATACTTCTTGATCATGGTCCGGCCTCTTTTAATTTCAAAAGGACCAAAGTAATCCATACCAACATTTGTGAACGGTGGGTCATCAGGTACAAGTCTTTCACTGGGTAAATCTGCCATGATTTGATCTCCTGGTTTTCCATGCTGCCGTTTGCAAGTCACACATCTTGATAGAACTGTCCGGATGGCTGAATGTGCTCTTAATATCCAGTAATGCTGTCGCACCTTTGACAAGACATGATTTCTGCCGCTGTGCCCAAGATCTTCATGCACTGATGCAAGGATAATGTACGTAATGCGCATATCTTTGGATAAGATTACAGGATGTTTTAGCTCTTCTTGCATTGCAGACTTATTCAACCTGCCACCAACCCTTAATATGTCGTTCTGCATGACAGGTTACAGTTGAGAAAGACAGCTCCCCTTTGGCATCAGTTTTCCTTCCTGAATCATGGTGATTTCTTTGTGGAATCTTTTTTCTTGACTGAAACGGATCACCGCCAACTCTGCCTCCACAATGTCACTCACAGAGATGGACTGACTTGGAAGGGAAGCCTTAAAGTCTGTCATTTGTTTCTCAAGCTCAAACCTTTGACTTTTTTCATCAAGCCTTCTTGCTTCAAGAGACGTTTTTAAGTCTTTTCTTTTTTGAGCCAAGAGCTTCAACATGTGTTTCAGTCTGAGGAACCATGCTACACCACGCTTCAGGCGATACCAACTTGAATATTGATGAATAAGTTGTGATGTTGCATCCATGTTCTCATTGATGCCAAGTGTGCAAACAGAAACTTCTTTGACCTCTGGGTCACAGCTGAGCGGCTGACTTATGCTCAGAGGGATATCTGGCCACTCAGATTCTGGCTTTGTCAGGAAGTCTGGGCCCTTGATCCAGGTTTCTGCCTTTAGAAAGGCATCCGTAGTAAGTCCTCTGGAAGCAAAGTCTGCTGGATTGGCAGAGGAGTTCACAAATCTCCATTTAGACACCTCTGACTTGTCTCTTATTGCAGCAACACGATTGGCAACAAACTTATGGTACCTTGCACTTTCATTTCGAAGGTGCTGAAGGACTGAAGTGCTGTCGGTCCAAAAGACAGACTCATCCAGGTTAAGATCAAGTTCTTCTTTCATTATCATGTCCATTTTTGCGGCTACAACTGCGGCTGTGAGCTCAAGTCGGGGAATGGTAACTGGCTTTAGTGGCGTGACCCTGGCTTTTCCAATAACAAAAGCACTGTGAAGCTGGTTTTGCTTGTTTCTGGAGACCAGGTAGGTGACTGAACCATAACCCTTCTCACTTGCGTCAGCAAAGTGGTGGAGCTGCGCTGATATGGTCAGTGGGTTGTCACCCACTGTTCCCATTGCAGAGAGAGAGTTTCTGGCATGTTGTCATCCCAAGCATGCTTGGTTCTGCATAGCTCCTGCAGAATCTGTTTCACAGGAAGGATGAGTGGTGCCAAAATCCCAAGTGGGTCATATATCGAGCTCACCATTGAAAGTACTCCTCTCCTTGTCAGTGGCTTGTTCTGAATAATGACTCTAAACTTAAGAGTGTCTGACTCCACACACCACTGAACTCCTAAGGCTCTTTCAACTGGGAGTTGATCTTTTCTTAAGTCCAGTTCCTTGATTTCTTTAGCCAAGTCATCTTCCGGTAATGATGCCAGTACTGCTCTGCTGTTGGAAATCCATTTAGTCAGCTTGAAGCCACCTGTGTTACATAAAGCCAGAAGATCTTGAATGAGAGCAACTGCCTGTTCCTCAGTCGCAACAGACTTGAGGCAGTCATCAACATAGAAGTTCTTCAGCACTGTGCTTATTGCCTCGGAGCTGAAACTTTCTTGATGATCTTCAGCACATTTCCTTAATGCAAAATTTGCACAGCTTGGTGACGACGTTGCACCAAACAGGTGAACCACCATTCGGTATTCCTTCAGTTCTTGGCTGAGGTCACCCTGTGGCCACCACAGAAATCTGAGCATGTCAGTGTCTTCTTTGGGAACTTTAACCTGATAAAACATGCTTTCAATATCTGACATGAAGGCAACTGGCTCCTGTCTAAATCTTGTCAGCACACCTATGAGGGAGCTTGTCAGGTCAGGTCCTTGTAGCAAGTGAGAGTTCAACGAAGTGCTTTGATATGAGGCTGCACAGTCAAACACCACTCGCAGCTTGTGTTTGGTGGGGTGATAAACCCCGTGATGCGGAATATACCATATTCTGTCAGACTCTTTATGAACTTTGTTCATGGGGACCTCCTCTGCGTAGCCTTTGTCCAGTGTGTCAGCCATGAACTTTTCATATTCTTGATGAAACTTCTCATTTCTTAACAGCTTCCGTTTCAGGCTTTCCATCCTCTGTACTGCAACAGCATGGTTGTTAGGGAATGCAGCATTTTTCTCCTTAAAGGGTAAACCAATGCTATAATGACCATCAACAAATGTCACTGACTGTGAAACAGAGTCCATGAACTGTCTGTCCTCACAAGACATCTCCAGTTTTCCAGTTAGTTGGTGTTCAGGGAAGTCATACCTCATCTGCTGTTGAGTGAGCTCTTCTAGCCTTGCCACTGAAATCCTGTTTGCTGTAACCTGAGGCCACTCAGCAACTTTTTTACAGTGGTTGACTTATCTTAACAAAGGCCCATTAATTGTCCAGCCAAACACAGTCTTTATAGCATACGGCCCATTCCCCTTGCTGTTAATTACCTTCCATGGTTCTAGCGCTTTTGGGACGTTTGCTCCGATCAGCAAACCTATTTCTGCATCAACCTGTTTAAGCTGAACCTCTTTTAAATATGGCCATTTGTCTATGTCACTTTGTTGTGGGACATTCACTTTTTTGACTGGAATTTCTGTTTGCGAGAAGACTTGAGGGAGATCCATAAATCTCTCTTCATCCAAGCTGCTGACTTCAAGCCCTTTGACAACATTTGTGTTGATGATCTCCTCCTTTCCCATGGTGCGGAGCAAAATGTTGCCACTTTTTCCTGTAACCTTTAGGTCTTTCATCAGCTGCTCTGTGCAGAATGTTCCGGTGCTGCCTGGATCCAGGAACGCGTAAGTAACAACTGTTCTATTACTTTTTGCGCACCTGACCTTCACTGGTACGATAGAAACTGCACAAGGTGCTTCTCCGGCCCCAGTGCAACCACAAATTTCACCATCAGTTGGTAGCATTGAATGTGGAACTTGTTGCTTGTTTTTCTCACCTTCACCAACAGAGGGAGACACATCCTTGTTCAAATGCAGAATGGTGGGGTGCTTCCGTGAACATGTTTGACATGTGAGTCTTTGTTGACAGCCTTTGCTCAAATGCCCCTGTGATAGACATCCAAAGCACAGACCATTCGATTTGAGAAACTCAAGTTTGTCCTTGTGAGGTTTTTCCTTCAGCAGTCTGCAAACATCAATGTTATGACCCATTTTCTGACAGAAGAGACACTGTTTTTTGCTTGTGTAACCACTGTCTTCTTTTGCCTTTTTAACCTGCTCTGTATTTCTTGACACTGGTGTTACATCCGTAGCAAAGCTGTTTTTCTTCTCTTTTACTTTTACAGTGCTCTCCTTTCTTGTGTTAGGTTTACTTCCATCCCTGGATGGAGCAGCCTCTTGTATGTTGCCAAACAACGGATGAGACGTAATTTTTGCCTGTTTGTCCACAAAACTAACCAAATCTGCAAACCTAGCCCTCATTCCGGTCCTCTCTTGGATGTCACAAGCAACCCCCCTCCACTTGTCTCTTAACTTGAAGGGAAGTTTGGAGATTACTGCCCTCATGTTAGAAGGACTATCCATTTCCTCAATGTACTCCATGCTGTCTACTGTATTACAACAACTAGTGAGGAACACAGCAAACTCAGTGAGAGCTTCTCCATCTTCGGGTTTAATAACAGGCCAATTTAGTGTTCTTTCAATGTAAGCAGATGCAATAGTGTATTCATTTCCAAAATGTTTGTTTAAAAGCTTCTTGGCTTCTGCATAACCTCTGTTTGTGTGCATATGGGAACAACTTCGGACTAGAACTTTTGGTCTTCCGCGAGTGTATTGCTCAAGGAAATACAACCTGTCTCTGTTATTGTCTGTTCTTTCTTCAATCCCATGCTCAAATGCTTTCATGAAGAAACCAAACTCTAACGGATCTCCGTCAAAGATGGGGATATCCAACCGTGGAAGGCTAGACACCTTCTGTTGCTTAACTAGAAGCTCTGTGATTTCGTTTTGACGCTGCATGACGCTCAGCAAATCTCTAATATTAGCAACTTTGTTTTGTTCTGTACTGGGCTGTCCATGTGAATCCATATCTGGCTGAGTGGGTCTGTTCACAACCTTTGAACTCCTTTGAGCTACAGCATTTTGCATAAGGTCTGGCCTTGTGCGTTCATCTCTGCTATTAGACTGCACGGATCTGAAGCTGCGCTCACTGCTTCGGCTTGCAGCAGTATTTAGATAGGTAGCCATTCCATCCACAGGTTCTGCACGAACACTGTAAGCTGGCTCCTTTAAAGTTAACAACACCTCAAGCTTTGCATCAGCCATGGCAATAGCTGTTTTCAACTCCAACTCCTCTTTTCTGGCCTTAAGGGCTGCCTCCTCTTTCTCTAGCTCTTGTTTTTGTTTCAATGCATCAGCACGTGCTAACAGAGCTGCCTTCTGAGCTTCACCCTTGAGCCTAGTAGAAGATGTAGTAGAGGACACGCTTGAAGATGTCACCGAAGATCCCTTGCTATTCCTCTTGTCATGCTTAGATGACACCATGGAAGCACTGTCTGCTGGCCCAATTTCAACATCAGCCGCTTTTCCCTCCTCTGACCGCTTTTTAGCTGCTTTCAGCCAACTCTCAACTTTCTCCACAAAGGATTTCAGGTAGCTGGCCTTTGGCTCAAACCACTGCACCTGATCCTGGTGCAGTTCCTCATCACTAAGATGTTCTTTAATGCTGTCATTTACTCTACAGAACTCCGTATATGTGTTTGCAAAGTCAGAGTTTATTTTAGCAGCAACCTCTTCAGCATTACCATCATCCTCCATAAGAGCTTCAATTTCCTTTATCTTTTTGGTAAGACAACCTAACTTAGCTTTCCTTGTTCCTTTAAGCTGGTTAAGCTTCTCCTCCAGCGCTTTAAGAGTAGGCCTTGACACTCTTTTTGCGTCTTTTTCAATCTCTGATGGCTCCATGGTAAAAGCTTCACAAACCCTTCATGCAACTTGGCACTTTTACTGATGAAAGTCACTCAAAAGTATCCGAACTGGAGCCATTATTCTTCAATATAGTAAGGACACGTCCTTACTTTATGTAACGAGCCGTTTCGGTCCCGGTCCGACAGACGCCGTCTTCTTTTATCCAGCCGATTATTATTTTCCACGTGACCATTTCTCCTGCTCAGACACCGCGTGCGCCCAATTAAGCCTGAGCGCTGCGGTTATCTCGATAAATCCTCTTGTTCAGGAGCAGTTTTCTGACTTTTTATAGTGGCTAAACCTTTCAAACAAAAAAAAACTTTTTCTCGCCACTCTTGCAGGACGCGAAGGTTTCTGACGCGTTTAACTTGGTCCAAAAACTGAAGCAAAATGGATATATAAAATGACTTTGGTTTATTACAAAAGCCAAGGTTTACAAAAACTGGTCACATCTCTGAAAACCTGTAGTGACGGTCAGATTAACAAAAAACGTTCGAGATAAAATAAAATATCAGCCGTGACGACGACGGTCAGAAAACTGTTGCTCCTCGTCCTGCTCTATTAATTAGCCTTTTACCCTAAGCATGCGCACTACTAAAAGCAGAACTGTGCGCCTCACCCTCATCAAATGCAGGACATTTAAAGGGAGCTTAATTTAGTGACCAAGAATAAACACTTAACATATAAAACAATACAAAATATAACCAAATGCCTCTTAATAAAGCAAATAATGAATTACTCCTAATAACTAAATTTTTCTAATCAGATGTTATGTACAGAATAAACATAATTTTTATATGGCTCTAACACACGTCATAAACCCACATGGCGGGGCTACAAGCTCCTATCTTGCCCTCTTCTCTGACCTTTTCATTAGTTCTGAATACTTAAAAAAAAAAAAAAACAAACAAACAAACAAACAAAAAAAAAATGTGGATTTTGATTCATGGTTTCCTTACTTATTGACCACTTTTAGGATTAAACTATGAATGTTGAGAATAATTCCGATACATTTCCAAGGAAGCATCCATTTTGTTCTACTACACATTAAGGTTTTTTTTCCTTTTAAATAAATTGTCTGTTTTTTTTATTTGTTTCAACCCTGGTAAGCAATGGTAATTCAATTCACATTTGCTTAGTTTTTCTTCTTATATTTTTGTTACTATAGTAACAACTTTGTTTCAACAAGGATTATATGGAATGACTACGTAACCTTATTAAGTTTTATGGCATTACTCAACTATCAAAACCGCTTTTGTAGAAGTATGGAAACAATAATTTCAAGATGACTAGGCTTAAATATCTAAATTTGTCTTAAATATTTCAGTTTATTTTTCAGAACAGTATTTATGAAGAGCAGTTAAGTACATTTGACTACAATCAACCTCTTAATGTTTTCTGTGCCAGGTGATTGTGTGCCCGGAGCAAAGGGGACAGTAGAGGGACATGTGAGATCCCAACAAGAAGGTACTATCACAGTGTGTGCCAAACGCCAGATACTGAATAAAATGAACTGTATTGTTTTTTCTCATCTTTAACAGACCTACATTATTTTTAGAATTTATACCCCTTCTGACTTTGTTTTGCTATTGTGACAGCCAGCAAAGTTTGTCTTTACTTGTGGGATGAGTAAAGTATTTCTATTTTTGTTTAATCTTTTATGTATTCAGATACTGATATACCTGAAGCAGCGATGTCAGAAGGGGAGGTCAGCTTGACATCCCAGCTAGCCTGTACCCCCAGAGAAAGCAACCTAAACCAGAAGAGGGCAACTCAACAGAGAGGTCATCAATGTTTTTTTTTTCCCCCCTTTGATCAGAACTGCTCTTTATTAACTGTTCTTGAGCACCATCTCTAAATTAGGCACATGATAAGACACTGGGCTAAACTCTTAAGTTTGTTGTCTACTAAAATGCAAGTAATAGAGGGGCACATCAACATACCACCTAGTTCAGAGATATAGATAAATCTGGTTTTGCATATGTTTGGGACAGTCACTTCTGCAAGACATGCAATCACCAATCATTTAAAAAATCTGAATAAGGATTACTGTTCTGTAATGTGATGTTCTTCTTTCCTCAGGTAAACAAACCACTGTCAAAAGAAGCTGGACATCAGAAGAATGTGGTGCAGTACAAAAGCATTTGAGGAATTTCATTATAATAAATCAAGTTCCGGGTAAGAAAGACTGTGAACAGTGCATCAGTGCAGAACCTGAAGCCCTAAAAAATAGAGACTGGAGAGCTGTCAAGTTTTTCATCAAAAATCGCATAAAGGCGATGAAAAGAAAAATGCTATGAGAAGCATTATTGTAAAAAGCGTAAAAAGAATGGCTTTGTTTCACCACCTTAGTTTTTTTTTTTCTTTTATAAAAACACTTTATTCTTTCAGATATTGGACACAGAAATTTAATTAGTTTTTTCTAAAGAAGTGTTCTGTTTTTTTTGTTTTTTTTTTTATAACTAATCGCAATACAGATTGATTTTTTTTGGGGGGGGGGGATGTGTCAAAGCTCTGAAACGAAAAACACGTTCATGTACTTCTGTATCATTTGCCAATGTTCTTCAAAAATACAGTGTTGGCTGAGAACAATTTCTGTCATTTCTGGTGTGTTTATTACAAAAGTAACACTGGGGGCCAAAAAGGGTGTGAACTGGGTGGTTGGTGGTGCAAGATCAAACTAGTTTACTTTAGAATACAAATTCCTGATTCAAACTTGGTTTCTTTAACAAGGTAAAAGGATAAATGAAAAAGTGTCAATAAGTCAAATAAGAGTGGTCCCTGCTAAGATATCAAAAGTGGAACATAAATGTGTATCAGGATGGACCTCTTAAGTACAGAGTGTTAGAGATGGACCCCACAGTTGACGGAAAATCTGGCGTGTGTTAGGTGGACCTCACAAGTGCTTAATGTTAGAAATGGACCCCAGAAGTTACCACAAAACGGACATGGACAAAAAAGTGTTGAAAATGGCTGATTTAAAGTGATGTTTGGAATTGAGATTTTTTTTTAGTCTTGCCTGATTTTTTGTAGAGGTCTACAACCACTGGAAAGGGGGGACCCCACAATTGTGTGTAAAACTTTTGGGCCTCGAGAGGGAGGAAAACAAGTATGTGTGTGTGTGTGTGTGTGTGTGTGTGTGTGTGTGTGTGTGTGTGTGATGGGTTTAGCTGAGATGAGTAAAGCTGGATCACATGGTGACTCTGGTGCTGCTGATATTGCTCCAGCTGTGGGGGGCTGGGGTGGGGAGGGCTTACTGGGGGCAAAGCTGAAAGTGAAAGAATTATGACGCACACACTGGACACACACATCCAATAAGAGATGCTGGCCAGCAGGTCACAGCCGGATGATTCCTGAACCGACTGAGTTTCACTGACTGGAAATTTACAGAAATTAAACCAGATTCAGATTTAAGTCATTCTAAACTCAGCATCCTCTTCAGGACCATCTTTATCAGGTCCACCTTCTAGTACCCGATGGTCTTCTTCAGCAGGACCATCGGTTCGGACCCCCTTTTTAAGTCGTGGTGTGATAGGTAGGCTGTGGTGGTTAAAACATGCCACGTTGGTACTAAGGGAACCATTGTTGCGCTACGCAACAGAAAGATGCGAAGCATTTCATCTGTCTTTTGTGTCATTTACATGCTTAATTCGGTGCATTTTTGGGGTCCCTGCAGATCCGTAACCTGATGCAACAAACAGAGTTGTACCACCGGAAACTGTGGGGGCAGTGTTGATAAACCAGACGTCCTGGTTCAGACAACTTCTGCTCACTGGATATTTTCTCTTCTTCAGACCATTCTCTGGAAACCCTAGAGAAAATCCCAGTAAATACTCAGACCAACAACCATGCCATGTTCAAAGTCTCTTAGATCCCCTTCCTTCCTCATTCTGATGCTCAGTTTGAACTTCAGTAAGCCATCTTCACCACGTCTACATGACTACATGCTGCCGTGTGATTGGCTCTTGGTAAATCAAGGTGTTTGGCTGCCATGTTTTCCTTTTTCATAGTGAAGAAACCAGGTAAAGCTTCATTTTCTGATTTTCCTTTTGGTTTAGAAAACAACAACAGAATCTGATTGCCTTTTCTACAAAGAAAAAGGTAGAAATCATCCTTTTCTCATGAGACGAAGGGGAAGGTGAACGAGTGTGAATATGTAATATGCAGCCGAGTTGTCACATTTCCATTTCACTGCTGCTGCTGAGTGTTGGAACTTTATTTCCCTGCTTAATAGAAAAGCCAACTGGAGGTTAAAATCAAATTCCAGGTGCAGGAGAAGCTGTGAGGATTTCTATTTGTTAAATGGTGAAGAAAGAAAAGCATTTTCTGCCTTTGTTGTGGCAGAATCGTGGGAAGGTTGCTTTTGGGAAGGACCTTAATTAAGATTTTTGTGCCTGGAGCTCCGTTTGGAAGCCGGAGTACATGAGGAACGCTAGAGAGCCGGACACAGATCACTGGCTACCCCGGTCAATCTCACGTGTTTCATGGAAAATAGGAACATTGTCACTATGGTGACCCTTTTGACTCAACAATCAAATTTTCCCAAGTTAGACGGAGGCATGGAAACTAATTCCCGACGTTTGAGGCTGAAGCGACCTTTCATTGGAGAAATGTGAAGAGGTTGAGCCGCAGCCTTTCAGTGACGTGTAACTGTTGTTATTGTATGAAAGGTGGAATAATACCCCGTCTGACATATTTATTGATTAAATCTGAAGAAATATTTGCTGTTATCAAAAGTTGGCCACACAGAAAAGTCTGCTGATATGTCCAGGATGGAGAAACAGATAAAACATTCACACCATCCAGAAGCAGGGCGATGTGACTGCTGATCCACAGCTGGTTCAGAGTATACATCAGTTTTTCTGCAGCGGCCTCTCGTCCTCCATCACTTCCTTTAGTTTTAAATGAAACCTCAACTCCAAAAAAGTCAGGTCTCTGTGCAAATCTAAATAAAACCATAATCCTATCAGGTCACCTTTTCGTCCCAGTAGAAGATAAACAACACATCAGATGATTAAACAGAGACATTTTACCGTGTGATGGAAAATATGAGCTGATAGTGAATCTGATGGCAGCAACACGTGTGAAAAAAGTTGGAGCAAGAGCAACAAAAGTCTGGAATAGTAACTGGTACAAATCAGAAACACATAGAGGAGCATTTGACAACTAACCAGGTTAACTGGCAATAGGTCAGTAACATGACTGGGTATCAAAGGAGCATTTCAGAGAGGCAGAGTCTCTCAGATGGAAAGATGGACAGAGGTTAACCCAATCTGAGACAAACTGGCTCTAAAACTGTGGAACAATTTCAGATAAATGTTCCTCAGACTTTGAAGATCCACCATCTACAGTGTAGAATATCATCAGAAGATTCAGAGAATCGGGAGGAATCTCTGTGCGCAAGTGGTATAATATCTCAGATATGTTATTTATGTTCTAATGGGAATAAAATATCAGTTGATGCAATTTGGAAATAATTTAATTCTGTTTTTATTTACATTTTATTTAGTGTTCTGAACATTTTGTGGTTTGTGGTGTAACACATGAGCTCCTCAGACTTTGAAGATCCACCAGTATAGAATATTATCAGATGATTCAGAGAATTAGGAGGAATCTCTGTGTGCATGGGACAAGGCTGGATGCTGATGATCTTCTGCATTAAAAGCAGACATGATTCTCTACTGAAAACCACTGCATGTGTTCAGGAAGGCTTCCAGAAACCACTGTAGAACTCACTGTCTGTGAACACAGTTCACCCTGAAATCCACAAATGCAGGTTAAAGCTCCATCATGCAAAGAAGAAGCCAGATGTGAACAGGATCCAAAAACAGCGCCGTCTTCTCTGGACCAAAGCTCATTTAAAATGGTCTGAGGCAAAGTGGAAACCTGGATGAAAATGTGAACTAGTTTCTGGAAAGCATGGACGGCGTGTCCTGCAGACTAAAGAGGAGAGGGAGCATCCAGCTTGTTATCAGTGGACAGGTGAAAAGCTGCATCTCTGATGGGATGGGGCTGCATTAGTGCCTATGGCGTGGGCGGCTTCCACATCTGTGAAGCTCCATCAATGCTGAAAAGTACATGGAGGTTTTAGAGCAACATCTGCTCCCATCCAGACGACGTCTCTTTCAGGGAAGGCCTTGCAGATTTCAGGCAAGACAATGCTGAACCACATCCTGCATCCATCACAGCAGCATCACTTCACAGGAGAAGAGTCCGGCTGCTGAACTGGCCTGCCTGCAGTCCAGACGTTTCACCAATACTAAACATCTGGAGCATCATGGAAGCAGAAATCCAGCAACCAAAGTCCAGGACTGTAGAGCAGCTAGAATCCTGCATCAGACCAGAATGGAACAAAATTCCTCTCCTAAAACTCTGGAACAAGTTTTACACAACATTCTGCTTGTATTTACATTTCACGCAGAAAGCTGATGTTTAGGAGCTGTGGATGTTCATGTAGAGGAGGTTTTACCTTAAAGATGTTTTAAGTTAGCATGAATGCAGGTGTGAAGCAGGATGTGCTTTTATGGTATTATTTTTCCTCAGAATTTCTTTCTTTTTTGTCTCGTTTAATTTGTCGCTTTGACCGAAACAGAAACACAACATGTTCAGTGTAGATTTAAACAGTTATTAGAATCAATGAGCAGCGACTGTGTGAAAGAATTATCCTCTAATGCACAGACTTGCTGGAGATGAAGCGCCATAATTTTCTGCTATGTTGTTTAAATCGTCTGCAAATACAGTCATAATGGGGAGAAAGGTTGGGGGAAAAAGATGTGGTTGTGTGGAGGGAGGGGAGCAGCTCCAGCCTTGAAGAGACTGCTATTAGCTGTTAATTCAGAAACAAATTATGCAATTAGCTCTGGCATCAGGATGTAGGCCATGAGAGAGGACAGCGTAACCTTCATTTGATCTGTTCTGCAGCCAGCCGGCGGGGGCCTGAAAGGAGGAGTGTTTAATGGCAGAATTTCCTTCAGCCCGAGAGAAAATGCTCACAGTATCCAGAAGTGCCACTTTAGCTTCCCTCTGAGTGCTTTCTCTGTCCTGTTTAGATTTTCATAATGTGCCAGGGTTTCTTTTTTTCTTCCTTTTTGAGAAATACTCAAGTCCTTAAAACAAAGAGGTCATTTGTCTGTGCGAATGAGATAACATTGTCTGGGGAGCGCCGCCATTTGTTGCCCCAGCTCCACCGTGAAACAGAGGGAAGGTGCCGATTTCAAGGTGTGTGCATGTGTGTGTGCGCGTGCGCTTGTGTGTAACGCCATGAGTGAAGGTCTCACATGACAGAAGAACCAATCATAGTGCTTCCTAAATGTTGGTTCTCACTGGGAAGTGGACGTCATTAATCCCAGGTGGACCAGCATTAGGAAACCAGAAGACCCTCAACATCAGCTTCAGCTCCAATAAAGCTTCACCACAAACCAAAAATCTTTGTGTTTATAGGGAGACAATAAATGAGCAGCTGTATCTTTTTTAGATTTTAACCCTTTAAGGCCCATTTATGCTGGACATAGAAGACGGATACACAGAAGGACGGACAGTTTTGTTTGCATGGGGCCAGTGCTGAGCAGAATAGCTGACAAGAAACAAACCAGAGAAGAAGAGGATCAGGAAAGGAACAAGACAGCAGAAGATTGTACATATTTAGGAGTGTTGGGCGGTTGTAAACAACTTTATAGCCACGCATTACCGCTGCTGAACTCAGCACTGCCGACTAGCAGAGGAACTGACTTACCAACCACTGCAACGTAAAAGATGCATGAGGACGGTGATATATGACAATGTTTGAAATGGATGTCACTGTTTACGTACACAATGGAGCAGTAATGGGCCTTAAGGCACCAAAGTCGTAAAATCTCAACAAGAAATTTCCACCACTAGATGGCAGACAAGCGAACCGGTCGTTATCGATCAGATTAAATCAGATTAAAATCTTGTTTTTGTTCTAAAATTAAAAAGTCTCCACCTAACTGAGCTCATCCTGTCCCTTGAGGTTATAAACTCCTTCATGATCCCGCTTTTTCATTTCCATCAATACATCAATACAAAATACACCTGAATTATTTCTATAGGTGTTAAAACTGATGCATGATGTAGTGGAGGTGTAGTGAAGGTGTAGCAGAGATGTAGCGGAGGTGTAGTGAAGGTGTACTAAAGGTGTAGCAAAGGTTTAGCGGAGGTGTAGCAGAGGTGTAGTAAAGGTATAGCAGAGGTTAAGCGGAGGTGTAGTGAAGGTGTACTAAAGATGTAGCAGAAGTGTAGCAGAGGTGTAGTGAAGGTGTAGCAGAGGTGTAGTAAAGGTGTAGCAGAGTGTAGTAAAGGTGACGGTGAAATATAATGATCATGTCTGCTGTAACATTGTAGAGTCACCGTGATGCTCTGTGTGTGTAGCATCATGCTTTTATCATAGAAGGGACTTCCATGGAAAATGTTTTCACAGGTCTAATGTCAGAGTTTCCCTACGCTGCTTAGTTAAAGCTGCTTTTCAGCGGGTGGAGTCCTGTCACATTTCATGCAGTCCTCTACAGTCCCTTTGCACCATGGGTGGCTTCACATTGCTGCTCTCATTCACGCTGCTGATCACAAACTGTGAAACAAGCCCAGTCTTTAGGTGGGAAAAATGGGATATTCCACCACATTGATAAACCAGAACCAGTCTAACGTCTAGTTTACTTTAATCCATCACAGATTAGTTATAAACCAAGCTGGCTCATTTTTTTAAGGATGATTAATGTTATATCAATGCTTGTTAAGTGATACTTAATGCTCCACATTCGCTGTTTTACTGTGTGGGTCTGTTTTCTTTCTCCTGGTTCTACTGGATCTTTGATGTTCCCGGGACACAGGTCCCACAGGACCAGATCTTCATCCCAGTTCAGCTATTGGTTGTCAGTCATCTTACAAATGAGAAACAAGTTGCTTTTACTCATGTAAGTTGACTGTTAGCCTAGCAAAGAGGGGAGCTAGCTTAGTTTTCTTAGCTTGTTAGCTCACTGGACTGAAGTGTTTCCAGCCTGAAAGGAGAAACGGTTAAAGGTCACCACAGAGCTTCAGTCTGTACACCTAAAAACCACCAACCAGGCCAACAACCTGGGTGTATTGATGGACTCAGACCTAAACTTTGAAAAACACATTAAGGGAATTACAAAGTCAAAGTCACCTTAACAATATATCAAGGGTAAAAGATCTGATGTCTCAGCAGGACCTGGAAAAACTAGTCCATGCTTTCATCTTTAGTCGGTTTGATTATTGTAACAGTGTCTTCACAGGTTCTGGAAAAAGAATTATGCCCCTGCAGCTTAATCAGAACTCAGCTGCTCGAGTCCTCACTAAGACCAAGAAAGTGGACCACATCAGTCCAGGTCTGAGGTCTTTATACTGGCTGCCTGTTTGTCAGAGGATAGACTTTAAAGTTCTGCTGCTGGTCTATAAAGCTCTGAATGGTTTAGGACCAAACATATACCCCATGGTTTCAGTTCTTCCCTGTCAGATCTGTTTGGTTTATCCCTGCCGTGTGTGGTTCCCTGTCCTGAGTTTAAGGAAACAAACCTTGTCATCTGCACTGTTCTAACTCCTGCCTGATTCTGCCAGCATTTGGGTCCTCACCTCCGCCTTTTATGACAGAACCTACCAGAACCCTCAGGTCATCTGGATCCAGTTTCTTATCAGTTCCCAGAGTCAGAACCAGACATGGAGAAGCTGCATTCGGCTTCTATGCTCCACATGTCTGGAACAAACTCCCAGAAAGCCTCAGATCAGCTGAAGCACTCAGTTTATTTAGATCCAGGTTAAAGACCCACCTGTTCTCTGCTGCATTTCACTAGTTTTTATTTATCAGTCCAGATCTGCATCTGGTTCTTTTAAGATGGAATTTATAAACTTGACCATGTTTTAATGCTGTTTTTATCCAGTGCTCTTTGTTTTTCCTTTTTCTTTTGTTTTTAATGTTAAAGGATGTTTCTTGTATTCTTTGAATCACCCTGTTGTTGGATCATGCTGCAGATAAACTTGCCTTGCCTTCCATCATACTTGTCAAACAGAAGCTTTTCTGTAATGTCTGGTGATCATCCAGGACCCCCTCTCTCGTGGTGTTCATTTCAATGTCATTTCAAATCTTGGCAAAGCAAAATCTTGTGTTTGGTGAGATGGAGACGACTGGTTTTAGCTCCGTATCCCTAACGGCCAGTTCTACTGATAGTTATTAACTGGTAAACAAAATGATAAAGTGTCTAATCTTTGCTGGCTAAAGCTAAGCTTTTCCTCAGTTGTCATGATGATGAGACAGTCATCCATGTGTGTCAAGGCTCTGTATGCCGGTGCCCCTGAGTCTGGTGCTCCTGAGTCCGGTGCGCCTGAGTCTGGCCTTGAACCATCTTATTTACGTGAGCAGGCACAAGATCTGGGGAAAGATCTATGTCTGATCTTTTACCTTTAAACCTTTTTATTAATGATTACTCATAATACACGGTAGTGTGGTGTCACTTAATCTCATTCCATTTTATTCTGTTGGTTTTCTACTTTTTACTCTATTATTTTTAGTGGTTTCTTCCTTTAGTTATTTATATTTGTTTATTTGCTTTGATGCACTACGTTTTAGTAATGTTTTATCTTTTATAAAACACTTCAATCACCTGCCAGTGGTTGGAAAAACCATTATAAATAGTAATAATAATGTAATAATAATAAATTATATAATAAATAAATTATTATTATTATTATTATTATTATTATTATGACACATTTGCAAATTGTAATGTAAATTTTAACAATAATAATCAGGAAGTAAAAGTAGGTAAACAAGCAGCAAAACCAAACCTGACATCTTAATGTTTATGTTGTTTACATCAACATGAGGAAAATTGTGGAATCAATCTAGAAGGTGTCAGTAATTTCCCTGGATGCTGTCTACTAATTTCTATTAACAGAAGAAGAAGAATGTGTGTAACACATCATTAAAAAGGTGAAAAAATTTCAGAGTTCATATTTTCTGGCCAAGTTGTAAAGTTTTTCCTCTGGAAGCATCTTTGTTTGAAGTTTTTGTCAGTACAAAGGACCCACTCTTTCCAACCATCTGAACATGGATTTGAGCATCTCTGTGTTGACCCTGCGATGGGTGGGACACCTGTCCAGGTGTACCCTGATGCTCACATGACAGTAGCTGGAAGATGCTGAGGTCACCGTTTACAGTAAAATCCCAGAGATCTGTTGAGGAATACCTTCTCACTGCACCACGCTTGTCTACAGAAACTCTGGATTTTGATTTCATGACATTTTTATGTAAAAATGATGATGGTTTTAGTGAATAAAAACCTGCGGTTTTTATCTGGATCCAGCAGAACAACATTAATAAAGTTTTTCTCCAGTTTGAATGTTGACAGAAAAGGAACAAAGTGGCTCCAGTGAATAGACTCCACCTCTCCGCCAATTATCTGACTCCCAGATAATATAACAGCTTTGCTTCTGCACGCCTGCTGCATCGCGCTGCCGACACCATCCTCTACAAAACACACATCTGGCACCTCCACTTTCACCACTTAGCTAAATTGCATTACTTCCATCCTGGTGCCTCTAACAAGGTGCTCTGAGTATTTCACCGGCAGGAAAAACAGAACATGGAAGAGACAAAGAAGTGGAGTAGCTAACACGGTGTTAACAATTGCTCAGTGAGTTCCTCTGCTTCCCATTACACACACTTTACACCTTTTAACCTTGTTAGCTGTAGCGGCGGCAACGTGCTGCCCCTCAATGCTCGTTCCGTAATTAAAGGTGGCTCAGGTGCTAGATTTATGGAGATTTGCAGAGCTGTGATTAAAATTGAAATTTAATTCTGGTAATCTGGAAGAGGTGAGGGAAGAAAAGTACTGAATGTGGAGTGGTGTGGTGGGGGTGGTTCGGGTGGTTGGCCAGCCTCGTATCAGTGGGAGATACTTCACACAGGCTGTTCAAACATGGATTTAAAACAGGCTTATCTCCCTAAAGGTTAATGAGGAGCGGCTGGCTGCTACAAACACACAACTGGATAAGCTGCAGCATCAGCAGCACACAGCCTCAATCCTCGTCTCCAGAAACATCCTCACACCACTTAATTACTTTTCCTTTTCATGCCATTCATGAGAATAAGATGGAATCTCTCTTTTATCTGTCCGTCTCTCCATCTCCGTCTCTTCCTGTCTCCGTGGTGATAGCTGAGACAGGAAGTCCATTTTGCTGAGCTGGAATAAAAACAACAGTGTGTGAATTAGCTTGTGTTGCTAAATGAAGCCAGAAGCAGTACAGCAGTTCATACACTTACACTGGTTCACACTGGTTTATACCGGTCCATATAGGTTCACACCGATTCATACTGGTTCATACTGGTTTATACTGGTTCATACAGGTTCATACTGGTTCATACTGATTTATACCGGTCCATATAGGTTCACACCTGTTCATACTAGTTCATACAGGTTTATACTGGTTCATACTGGTTTATACCGTTCCATACAGGTTCACACCTGTTCATACTAGTTCATACAGGTTTATACTGGTTCATACTGGTTCATACCTGTTTATACAGGTTCATACTGGTTTATACCGGTTCATACTGGGGTATACCAGTTCATAATGGTTCATACAGATTCATACTGGTTCACAGTAGTTTATACCAGTTCATACTGGTTAATAACAGTTCAGACTGGTTTATACTGGTTCATACAGGTTCACATTGGTTAATACCGGTTTATACTGGTTCATTTAGATTCATACAGGTTCATATGGTTCATGCTGGTTTATACTTGTTCATACTGGTTCATACTGGCTTATACTGGTTCATTCGGCTTCACACTGGTTTTGACTGGTTAATGCTGGTTCATGCAGGTTAATATCAGTTCATACTGGTTCACATTGGTTTATCCCAGTTCATACTGGTTTATACAGGTTAAAACCAGTTCATACTGATTCACACTGGTTTATACTATTTCATACAGGTTCACACTGGTTCATTCAGTTAATACCGGCTCATACAGGTTTATACCGGTTGAAAGCAGTTCATACTGGTACATACTGGCACATACCAGTTCATACTGGTACATTCTGGTTCAGACTGGGTCATGCTGTTTCATGCTGGTTCACAGTGGTTTATACTGGTTCATACTGGTACATTTTAGTTTATACTGGGTCATGCTGGTTCATACTGGTTCTTATTGTCATATTGTTTTTGTAACAATGATAATAAATATCTAAGCCCCGCCCATCCTGGACCAGCAGGCTGCAGAAGGATGCTTGCAAATGCACCGCTGTGTTTAGATGTTTTCCACCTGCAGGGCAGCGAGAGGTTGGCTTGTCTTATCAGCACGGAGGGTGTTTAGTGTTGGCAGGGGGTTGTTTATGACTCTGAGTGTGTTAGAGCCTTTTGGAGTCAGTTGTGTTTGAACCTAAAACATCCCATTACATTTATTTCTCTGCCACATCCTGGTGATTTTTCATCTTTACGAGGTAGATCTTTATTCTTCTTCACTGTTTCAAGGAGCCTTTATTATATCTATAAAGCAACAGGTAAATAGTTTAGCATAAAGGTACCTCCCCATCTAGAGAAGCTCTAACTGAGTAAATAACATATTTCTGCAGCTTCTGTGTTGCGATGGCTTTTCCTCTGATCTGAGCATCAATCTGTGCCACGCTGCTGTTGTTAAATAAGGTAGAGAAGATTAAACTAAAAACACAGAGTTTCAGGCAGTTTGAAGCAGAGTTTTCTATGCAAGTGATGATATTCCCTAAATGTGGAAGCTTTCACACATTTTACAATCATATAAAAGGAAAAGAAAACCTCTTTTTGAAGGTTTTATGTTTCAATACAAGATTTTTATTAAATGATGAACCACAACACATATTTTTTTCACCAACATTAAAACACACAGAGCAGCAGCAGAACCTGGAAAACTCATCAAATCCACCGATTAGATAATTGACCTCAGTTTGCTGCTATACACAAAAACAAGGAGGAAAGACATCGGCTGTGATCTTAGAGAAGCAGTTGTTGTTGCATCAGTCTGATGGAAAGCTGGAGGGGGAAGAGGTCTCAGTTTGGTCCTGTCAGAGTCCAGACCTCATCCTGGCTGCAGGTAACAGGGAAGGGGAAGGGGAGGAGGTCTCGGTGTGGTCCAGAGTCCAGACCTCATCCTGGCTGAGATGCTGTGGTGGGACCTTCAGAAAGTTGGTAAGAAGTGGATTCCTCACATTACTTCTACATCTTGGTTTAATTTCTGCTAAATAAATGATAAAATGATGTGATTAGACCTTTCCTGTCGCTCATCTGAGGTCTCTGATCTAAGACCTGCTGAAAGTCTTGTTACCTTGTTTCTGTTGTAACTAGCAGCTCGTGGTGAGTAATGTTAGAACTCAGTGTGAGCTTGTTGTGTGATGATCCACACCTCCTCCTACGTCTGTGACGGAGTGTGTTTGTGTGCACGTGAGTCAGCCTGCAGGGCTTTGTTTTGCGGCAGCAGCAGCGTTAGCATGGCGTCTCTCTGGCCGGGGTGGTGTCAGCTACAGAGATGAATAGCCCTCTGCTCTCAGCCCACTAAGTAATTCAGCCCATGATGAATCGCTGCTCTCACTGACACCCACACTGGAATCATTTGGCCCGGGAGCCAAAACTTAGGAGGAAAAAGAACAACAACAGAAGAAAGAGGGCCTCTGGTGGTGGTATCCAGTCATCTGTTACTGCGTCGCTTCCCGAGGCCGTACAAGCCCCCCTCCTCCATCCAGGGTGCTCAAGGCCTCTGATGAATAGAAAAGACAAAGAGCCTTTCAGAAATGTGTCACACTGACTTCCCTCCCCATGATATGTTCGCCCTCATGTTTGGACCGACTGCAACTCCAACCCCAACTCTGTCAAAGTCTGGATGCTGCAGAGTCTCATCAGCCTGTCTTTTATTCCCAGTAGAAGATCAACAACATATCAGACACTGAAACTGAGACATTTTACCATCTGATGGAAAATATGAGCTGATTTACAGCTTTTTGGCGCTGTGGATGTAAACCCTTTTTTTAAATCCAGTATGTCGCTCCCTGCTCTGGATTTCAGTGACTAACTGCCGCTCAGCTTCACTGTTGGCGGCACATGTAAAACAAATCCCCCAACACAAGGAATGACTTAATGAACTTAATGAGGTTTTCTAATTACACAGGGAAGTTAGTCCATGTCAAATGGGCCTTTTCTGCCTTCCTTGACATGGATTAAGAGCCAGGCTATTAAATCCAGCCCTACATTACAACAGAGAGCAACACAATCAGCTCTATCTGCTGAAATTCTGGCCTACACTCAGAGGCTCGCTGCTTCCTCTGAAGCACATCAAGCTTGTATTTTCTAGCATGAACTGAGCGAGCCTAAGGCAGGATCCGAGCCTCCACTTTTAACCAACTCAGAGATGGTGAACAGGGAATATAAACGACGGCAGACATAACCTTCAAATGAACGACATTATTATTTGGTCTTATAGGAAAACCTTCAGGTTGGACGTTTGCCAGTTATTCTTCTGTTTCCCCGACTCCTCCATCGGAGGGAGGATGATTTTCTCTGTCATCATTAACACATCAAAAGAAGCCAGTGTATATTTCAAAGTCATCTGATAACTGATACTCTTTAATGGTGCTCTGGAACAGTAATTAATTTCAAAAACATCCCGTTTATTTGTTCTGGAAGTGAATACTCCCACCAAAGCGGTATAAATCCTGTCTGTTGCTGCAGCTCAAATTAATTTACGTGCTGTGTCTCCTTGCATCTTTGGAGAATTTAATTATCTCTGCAAACAGGCTCTGGGTGTGTTGAATGTAGTCGTATCAGTGGAGCTGGAGCCAAACCAGCTTTGGGACATGTTATTTCATTCCGACTCCTCCTCTTCCTCCATCTCTGCACCCACAAACATGAAGACTTTTTAAAGAGAGAAAAGCGATGGTGCAGGTTTGATGCTTGTTCGTGTTGTGTGAAGAGGTGTTTTTGTTTCTGGGTTCCTCTGTTGGGATGGGATGGAAACAGAACTGTCCTCATCAAGTCGACTGACTCTGGACATCTTTGACCATCATGTTTTCTCAGCAGACCTGAGAGAAATCTCACTTTTCATTACGCATTCATCATGGTGACTTTGCGTATTTTCTGTGTGTTTGAAGCGTTGTTTGTCCCGTCCTCAAAAATGAATGCTATGCAGTCACAGCTGAAGTATTCCAGTAACCACTAGGGGGCAGTGTAGGGACCAGTAAGACCAGATCGAAGGTCACAGGCTGGACAGCTGTAAAGATGATGGAGAGTTTGAGACCAGACCAAGTGTTCTGGTTTTAGGGTCCTTACAGACCATCTATAGTCCTGTTTCCACCAACCAGCTTAGTTCGGCAAACCCTGATCTCTGCTGCGTTTCCACAGCAACCATATCCTCACCTGATAGGTGGATAGCGATAGATGCGTCAGCTACGTAAGAGTGTGATGTCATAGCGGCGAAATGCCTACCTTGAATTCCAGCGAAGGAGAAGGCGACCCAGAAGGAAAGGAGGAGGATGGTGGCCATCCAGCAGGTTGTCTTCTTTCTTCTTGTCACGTGGCTTTAAGCAACAATAAATCCAGCCTCTAGGGCTGTTCCTGCTTTAATAACAATGGATTAGATTTATATCATTTCCTGTTTAGGTGTTTCCTGCTGCAGCACCTGAGTCAGGTTGATGAGTCAACATGTTCGGGTAGAGCTTGAAGCTGTTGAGAAGAGACATTTAATCTGAATCAGGTGGATCAGGAAACATCTAAAACCTGAAGCCCTCCAGGACCTGAACTGGGCACCCCTTGTCTTTGGTACCACGCTTAGATCTCTAAATGAACCAATCACTGACCTCCTCTATTGTCTCCATGGTGATTATGTTTCCGTCCTACAAATCCAGCATCTCTATCTGGTCTGAGTTCTCTAATGTTCCCCCTCCTGGAATCCTTCGGTAACAACCGTAGTACGCAAGCCAGGATGCGGACAGTTACACTGAAGAAGGAGCTGATTGGCTACGAGAACAACTAGATTTAAATAAAAAAGAATTTTAGTTTTATCTCTTTAATTAAAATTGCTCATTCAGAACTTTATTGTAGTAATACAGGCCTCAGATTTTGCCCGGATCTATTATTATTTCATATTTTTAACCATTTTCTGCCTCGTCTGGACTAAAACGGATTTAAATCAGACTCATTTTTTGTTCTGTAGCTTTAACTGAGATTTCCTGTGAAAATATGACAGAAATCTGAGTTTCTCTGTGGAATGAGCAGAAACCCACATTAATGGCTGGTTTATTGTTGTTGCAGATATTAGAGTGTAAACTAAAGACAGTCAGGCTGGTTTGTAAAATTTGGGTCTGTTGCCAAGATTGCAGGCTTTAATATGATTTCTGTTTATGCATTCTGGTATTTTTAGGCTTGCTTGGTGTTCAAAGTTTTTATTTTTAAATGAGTCAACCTTGGCAGAATGAATCAAAGATGATTGAATAAAGGAGAAATGATCATCCTCCCACACACTGAGATAGATTTCAAGCTGTTTCTCACATGAATTTTTAACTCCAAATCAGGCCTTTCTGTGCATAAAGCAGAGTCAACGATACATTTCCTCATTTATCTTTTATTGTTTATTGATTCCTCCATCTATTGATTGGAGGAGACGCCAGATGAAAACTGTCCTCTGATTCTTCATTTGAAGACGATTCTCTTCTTGAATCAACGCTGACTGAACTGGAGGTGAAAAGTACGACTTCCTGTCATCTTTGTTTTCACACACACCAAACAAATAGATGCACGCTGGTGTGCACGAAGTCAGCGTGAGTCGGTGGGGATTTTCTCACAAATCGGCTCCCTGAAGGGAAAGAGGCCAGCATAAATCAGCTGGTGTCAAGGCTGCAGACACCCACAGCTCCTTATCACCGCACACAGGCGACACTCTCAGATGGAGAGGCAGATAGTCGCTGTGACAGGCCAGCTGACGGGTGGACAGGTACAGAAGCTTCCAGAAACACCACCACAGGCTGCAGAGGGATCCGCCCTCATTCTTCTTCTTCTTCACCTCATCTTCATCATTTATTAAACTAAAATCAACCCTCAACCTTCAGATCTGTGCCCACGTTGCCAGGTCCAAATCCAGGTCAGACCCCCTCATTAGTTCCTAGTCCAATAAATTCAACAAGGTGATGCCAACATTCCGTCAATCAGTCAATCTTTATTTATGAAACACTTTTCATTCAGTTTTCTCCCTCTGGCTCGTTCACACACACAAACATAAACACACACACAGAGACATGATCTGATCTGAGTCCACAGATTAAAAGTGAAGTGAGTAAAAAGCAGAAACATGAAACACATCCAGACCGAACAGGATTTAAACAGAATAAAAAGATTAAGACTAGAAATAAGAAAATAAAATAATAATAATAAATAAAGATCAGATAAAGCAGTTAGATTGAACTGAAAAATGAACGAAGAATAAAATGAACCAGAAAATACTGTATTATCCCAGAGGACGGTCAGTGGGCGGAGCTTATGCTGAGGCTGCAGGTGGGGGCTGATCAGCTGTCAGGATGCAGCTAAACTCTCAGACGTCTCTGGCTGCCTGCATGAAAACAGGTGAAGTCTTGTTCAGCCAGCATCTAGTTCTCGGGGTTCTGTGAACGGCCACGTTGAGCAGCAAACTCCACCAGACCAGGACCAGGACCAAACTGCTGCTCCACCTCATGGTCATTCACCAAACACAACACTTCTCCTCCTCCTCTCTTCCCTCCCGTCTGGAGCTTCTCCTTCTTTTCCTTCCTCCTCTTCGTTGGGCTCGTTGCAGCTCCAGCAGGAAACACATCACCAGACCTGCAGACGACTAAACTTTCTGTCCTGCCGTGGAGGTGAGACCCATGAAACCAGAGTGGAGGGTAAAGAAAGAGCTGGGAGACCTGAATTTGATGTCTTCCCACCCGGCATCATGAGGTCCTCATCGCTGCTTCATAGCTGCATCACACGTCTCCTAGCAACTGCTGGAGGCATCATGAAGATCAAAGTTAGAGGCAGGAAAACTCTGAAGACAGAGGAACGTAGGAGTTAATCAGTCTTTAAACGCAGCTTCAGAACAAGTTATAAATAAAATAAACACATAGGAAGCAGCATGTTGAGGTACTCGGAGTCATGTTTGTAGGTGTGAATTCTTCATTACGACTGTTATCCAGCAGAGAAATAGTCTGCTTTACCAAGAGGAGCTTCATATAGAAGCTTCTCCTCATCCCTCCTGCTCTTTGTTTCACAATTATTTATCACGGGATAGACACATTAATGCTAAACCTGAACAAAAGAAAGAAAATGTTAAGAAAAAACATGAGAAAAAAGATCTGCCAAGAAAGCAACAAGTGAAAACATCTAACCTCATTAAACCCACAAATACCCTTAAATGAGTGTTTTCTCACTAATGAGTCTGTTTTTATGGATACCAGTATGATATATAAAACTTATTTTTTTTGTTCTGCCTGAAATAAGAACTTATTACTTGGAAAAGCAACGTTACACTGTTGCTTTGGAACTATCCATTTTCTGCTTCAAGCATAAACTCTTAGTAGTTAATAAAATCTCAGTAACAAGCCTTAACATATTACTGAGATAATTAAAGACCAAAACACATTTAAATAAAAAGAAAAATACTCAAACATAAAAACTACCAGAAAAATGAGCATATATGGTCCTGACTGCACATAGTCCATCTTAATTATATTAAAACTTGAATTTAACTTGTTTGACTTTTAAATCACATTTTAGTGAAATTGAGATGAATTTGAAAATTGATTTTTACTGGGAAATTAAAAAATCTTTAAAAAAAGGTTTTTGTGTATTTTCTAGTTACAGGTTTTTTTTTTGGTAATCTTATATTATAATTGCATTAAATTTTACATTAATTTTACAGTTTATTTCTGTAATCTCGTTGCTATGGCCCCATATTTGAGAAATGCAGATAAAAAACTAAAATAAGATTATTGGAGTCCTGGCTGCAGATCTGCATCATTGGAGCTGCGTTCATTGTTGGTCTGTTAATAAAAAAACAGCTTTGTTTGCCTGAACTCTGGGCTCCACTTCGTTAAGGAGCTCCGACTTTTGACACGTCCTGAAAACCTGGTGGACTTAAAGAAACTGTGTTCAAGCATGCAGAAAGATTTTCAGAGTTTTGGGAATAAGGTGATCCTGAAATCTTCGGTGTTTCAGTGAGAGTTACATCTTTTAACCCTTTAACATCTGAGCCAATAAATGAAAGGCAGAAAAGTCCACTTTTTTTGCCCAACTTATTGTAGTACCCAAGCTGTCCACCAGGGGACAAAGACATGTATCAGCTTGCTTATAACAGGGTTATGACCATAATGTGATGAAGTCGGTCTGAGTAGTATGTATCAAACATATGAGGTGTTAAAGGGTTAAACTATGAGAAGTTTGTTCTTGTTCTTGGAGCTTTAGGTATCTGGTTGACACCCTGGAGCTTCATCAGGTCCTTCAGGTCTGGGGTGGAACATGTTTCTACTTTAACTGCCATCATCCATTTTATTCTTCTACATATATGTGTATGTTTGGGTTGCATTACCCATAATGCCCTGGGTTGTAGTCCACTTCCTGTATTTAGTTCACTTGTAGCAGATGGAGACCTACGTTTGTTGGTGGAGCTCGGTTGCATTCACACCTCCCCAAATGAAATGACCTTTCTCAGCGAACGAACTGGAGTACGAACGTCTGGAGCTAATGCAGCCTGAACGATGCAGGTTAGCAGCAACCTTACAGAGACCTCTTACTCCACTTCAATTACATTTTATAGGCAAGCAAATTTATCTGTTCAGCACATTTCATGCACAAGACAAGAGCTTTACATTAAAAGCATTACAGCGGATGCAGGAAGCAATAAAAACAAACTTTGAAATAAAAGAAATTAAATAAAAACAGTAAGATAAATAGCTAAAATAAAGTTGATAAAATGCAAGAAATAAAGTACCAGTGTGGGGAATTAACAGCTGTTCTGATGAAAGGCAGCAAATAGAAAAGTTTTTAACCCTGATGTAAAACTGCTGACTTGCAATTTTCTGGGAGTTTGTTCCACATGTGAGGAGCATAAAAGCTGAATGCTGCCTCTCCATGTTTAGTCCTGATTCTGGGAACAGAAAGTAGACCTGACCCTGATGACCTGAAGGATCTGGTTCATAACAAACCAGAAGATCCTGAATGTATTTTGGTCCTAAACCATTCAGGTCTTTGTAAACTAACAGCAGGATTTTTTAGCAGGATTATTTTACACAGGAAGCCAGTGTAAAGATCTGAGGACTGGAGTTCTTGGATCTACTTTCCTGGTCTTAGTGAGGACTGGAGTTCTAGGATCTACTTTCTAGGTCTTAGTGAGGACTGGAGTTCTAGGATCTACTTTCCTGGTCTTGGTGAGGACTGGAGTTCTAGGATCTACTTTCTTGGTCTTAGTGAAGACTGGAGCAGCAGCGTTCTGGACTAACTGCAGCTGTCTGATAGACTTTTCAGGGAGACCTGTGAGGGCAGCATTACAGTAGTCCAGTCTACTAAAGATAAATACATGGACAAGTTTTCTAAATCCTGCTGAGTCATCAGTCCTTTAATCCTCGATGTGTTCTTTAAGTGATAACAGGCTGACTTCACAACTGTCTTAATATAACTGCTAAAATTCAGGTCTGAATCCAGGACTACTCCCAGATTTCTGGCTTGGTTGTTAGTTTTGAACTTTGCTGTTTGAAGCTGAGTTCTGACTTTTAATCTTTCTTCCTTGGCTCCAAAAACTATTATTTCACTTTTGTCTTCATTTAACTGAAGAAAGTTCTGGCACATCCAATCTTTAATTTGATCAATGCAGTTGATCAGAGTTTGGATCGGACTGTGGTCTCCTGGTGAGATGGTTATGTAGATTTGTGTGTCATCTGCATAACTGTAGTAAAGTATTTTGTTGTTTTCATAATTTGAGCAAGTGGCAGCATGTAGATGTTGAACAGCTGTGGCCCCTGGATTGAGCCTTGGGGAACTCCACAGGTTATTTTGGTTCACTCAGATTTATAGTTACCTATAGACACAAAATAGTCCCTGTCTTTTAAACCAATTAATAACAGTGCCAGAAAGTCCTACCCAGTTCTGGTCGACCGTGTCAAATGCAGCACTGATATCCAGCAGTACCAGTTTGATATCGGCCTGTAGCTGCTCATGAGTGACGAGTCTAGTTTTTCTTTTTCAGTAGTGGCTTGATGACGGATGTTTTTAGGGTCTGAGGGAAAACACCTGAAGATATCTAAGGCCATGCATCCTGAAACATTCTTAAAACCCGGTTGGCAGGGTGTCAAGACAGCAAGTGGTGGTTTTCAGATGGTCAGTAATTTCATCCAGGTTTTTAGGACTGATTGGAGAAAAGTGTGTCATGGTAGCATGTGCATGAACATAAAGCCCTTTTTATGTACTTAAGGGAAGGGGTTGTCATCAAACATGGAGTCTAAAAAACTTCCACCTGAACAGCGTCACCTCCATGCAGTGCTCGGTGAGTTGCTCCTCAGCCTGAAAGTGGAGATGAACAGAAGCAGCAGCTTCCCACCACGACTCAGGTGTGCTGCACACTTAAGAGTCTAAAGGACTCATGAATGGAGTGGAAATGAACCACTCTCATCTCATCTCCATAACGACCTCAGTCTCCTGCACATTACTCACCATTCACTGAGCCACAGCAAGCTGGGGAGGGACCGCTGGTGATGGGGGGGGGGGGCTTTGAATGAAAATAATTTGGATTATTCTGGAACTTTTCTGTTTGGTTTAATGAGCTCCTCTTCTTTCCGATGCTTAAATACGACATGATTACCACTCAGAGCTTCTCTGTTTGAGGAATGAGAGGAAATCTGAATCCTTTTGCCCTGCAAAGAGGGCATGGCCACTCTTCTGCTGGGGGAGGGTTGAGATGAGCTAGGGCGGTGCATCAAGGTGGATGATGGGCATATAAATCATCCACCAGACCTCCACCTGGTGGAACACCAGCAGAATGAGAAAATATGTGCTGGAGGAATGATGCTCATCCTCCAGCTCTCTGTGGGTAAAATCCTGACCTTCAGGCCGGAATCTGGCCTGAATCACAGCTTCAAACCGGAGCCATTGAAACCTGGCTTACCACAGGGAAGCAGAGATTAGGTTTCATGATGACAAGACTTAGCATCATCGCAGCGGCACCAAATCAGACAGAGAAAAGCTTTTAGCTTGTCGTGTGCCCACACTCTATTATTCAGCACACTTTTCTGGATCTGGTGACAGTTTCAGGACTAAATATATCTGTTCCTGTTCTGCTCAGCTTCGCCTCACTGAATTTTCATCTCAACTTTGATTTTTTTTTTTTTTTTACTTTAAACAAGCTGCTATTTAACCCTTAAAACTCCACCAGATCTTTACTATCACCATCAGTTTCTCAGGAACGATAGTTTGGATCTGATCTGATCTGTGTGTTATTTCTACAAAGTTCTGTTAGTAATAAATTCTGCTTTCTTCTTCTGGTCGGCCTTTATGCTGCTATATCTTTTGATACATTCATTTTACCTCATTTTAGCCCCATAATCTGAAGCTGAGGCTGGAAACATCATGTCTGCAGGCTACTGGTTTATACTGGGATTGAAAGCTTCAGCTGCTACAGACTGTGTCATGATCATGGTTTATGTTCTCGGTTTTTGTATTGATGGTCATGTTTCATTCTGTGTTGCTCTTAGTTTCTGCTCATTAGTTCACCTGTTCCTGATTGGTTGGTTTTTCCCAATTTAAGGATTAGTCCCTGGTCCTATTAGTCCTATGGTTCCAGTATTTCCTGAGTTCACTTGCTCCTGTGTTCCGTCTGCCTCCGTCCTCTGAGTTCTGCATTTTGGGTCCTCACCTCTCCGCCGCACCATGACAGACTGGTTTAGATAAAATAAATATGGCAACAAATGTCTGGAGTTTTTAGGGGTTGAAACTTGAATTGTGAGCATGATTTAAAGTAAGTCATTTAGAGGAATATATATATATATATATATATATATATATACACACACACACATTACTGTATTTATCTATTTGGATGCATCTTCATATAAAACTAAATGTTTCTGGAGGGCTTTCAGAGAGACTTATTTCCTGTGATGGAATAAAGCTGCGAGCTTCTGCAGCACTGTTTTACTCTTCACATTATGACACGTATAATCAGACTGGCTGTTTGCACCACTTTGTTCAGCACAAATTGCTGCAGCGATGGTCGCTGCGAGGCACAGATGGGACGTGGACAGTTTTTCATCGACTGTTCCGAACCACAGAGCCCGACACATCTGGTATGCAGCGAGAGGCATCTTTGCACTAATTTGTTTGTCACTATAAATTGAAGGGACTATCTGTCTTCCTGCCATGCTGTGGTTGCAGCATGATGTTTGAAGAACATGGCTAGTCATCAGCTTCAGGCAGCATGGCTGGCTGGCCACTCGGGACCTAAACACACACACCATCTGACTGCTGGGAGAAAAGGGAGGACGGGAGTCTGTAAATTCATTTTAAAGCAGCATATCAACCCTCCGTATCCAGGGAGGGATGAAGGATCATCTGTCTCACTTCCCATTTCTCCCAGAAGCTGACAGGAAGAAGTAAAACCAGGAGCCTTTAAAAGTCTGAGCATGACCACAGGACATCTACCTAGTAGTGTATCTAGAGGTTTACCTGTAGGTCTACCTGGACGTTTACCTGGACGATTACCTGGTGTTCTACCTGGAGGTCTACTTGAACATCTACCCAGAGGTCTATCATGAGGTCTACCTGGATGTCTACCTGGAGGTCTACTTGGACATCTACCTGGAGGTCTACCTGGACATCTACCCAGAGGTCTACCATGAGGTCTACCTGGATGTCTACCTCGACGTCTACCTGGTGGTCTACCTGGGTGTCTTCCTGGAGGTCTACCTGGACGTCTACCTGGAGGTCTACTTGGACATCTACCTGGAGGTCTATCTGGACATCTACCTGGAGGTCTACCTGGAAATCTACTTGGATGTCTACCTGGACATCTACCCGGAGGTCTACCTGGATGTCTACCTGAAGGTCTACGTGGACGTCTACCTGGAGGCCTATCTGGACATCTAACCAGAGGTCTACCATGAGGTCTACCTGGACATCTACCTGGAGGTCTACTTCGACATCTACCTGGAGGTCTACCTGGAAATCTACTTGGATGTCTACCTGGACATCTACCTGGACATCTACTTGGAAGGCTACCTGGAGGTCTACCTGGACATCTACCTGGACATCTACCTCAAAGTCTACTTGAACATCTAACTGGAGGTCTATCTGGACGTCTAACCAGAGGTCTACCATGAGGTCTACCTGGACGTCTACTTGGAAGTCCACCATGGGGTCTACCTGGACATCTACCTGGAGGTCTACCTGTACGTCCTAGCTACAGCAGTCCTGTCACACTGAGCATCAGCTGTTTACAGACTGGATGATGGGAATGATGCTCTGAGATATTTGGAAAGTGCAGGTTTGTTTGGTAAGAAGTTAAACATTTGCTCCCTGAAATGGAAACACTTTGATTTAGACTCAAACGGGGTCAGAAAACAGGTGAAAAACAGAGCAGGTCTTCTTCACCTGCACCAGCCCTGTTATTAATGTTCAGAGCTCCGGATCAGGTTGGATGGTTTCTGTGCCAGGATCTGGCATCCATGATGATAGGGAGGAAACACAGTAAAAGCAAAGATTTGATGGTTCCGTCTGATGGCTCATAATGTCCCGTTTCCCGTTCAGCGCTCAGCTGTTAGTGCGAATCTAAGTCTATTAAGGCCAGTTTGATGTTAATGCCTTCAGGCTGGAAATGAATCCTCACTCTGGTCTAGTTGGTCTTTGTGGTTTTTCGGCATCTCCTGCAGGCCATATCACATCCATTCTGGCAATATGAGCAGGAAAACATATTTACATGCATATTATATGTTTATTTACTGGAAACAGCTCTCCATCAGCACAGTGAATGGACGTCTTTGATACCAAATACAGAGAAAAGACTGGAAAGGGACTGAAGGAGCGAGACTTGTGACTGAAATGTAAATGGCTCAATGTTTGCACAGAAATCTATTTTCAGGGAAGAAAAAAAAAACACTTTTATCTGACAGAAAGCACTTTCCTCGGCTACTTAAGGACTATGCTAATGTTGCAGGGGAAGATGATGCTGTGATAATGCCACCTGCACAGGGACGGGGGAAAACTCCAAGCCACTCAGTATCAGAGAAATATCAGTTTTACATGCATTTAATGTGAAAAAGCTTCTGATTTTTGCTTTTGGCTTCTGCTTGGGTAATCTATGTCTAAGTCACTAGAAAAAAAAATGTGTGCAAAGAAAGCTGAAAATTACTTGAACTGGCAGAGCAGGAAGATGTGATGTGCTCTTATTTAAAGTAGTGAATTCATGAAGTTTAAAATGCAGGTTTTTATCAGCTGAAAGAACCAGGAGAGACCCAATGTTCTGTCGAAGAAGAAGATTATTCATAAAGCTCCCTAAAACTTCAAATAATAAGCAAGAAAAAAGAAAGAAAATCCCAACTCTAATGAAGTTTCAAATGTGAATAAAAACAAAACAACTGTCTGGAAACATCTGGGAAGTGAGGAGACCAGTTGCTGGAGTTTTAGGAGAGGAATGTTGTCCCATTCTGGTCTGATTCAGGATTATAGCTGCTCTACAGTCCAGGACTTTGGTTGCTGGATTTCTGTTTCCATGATGCTCCAGATGTTGTGTACTGGTGAAAGGTCTGGACTGCAGGCAGGCCAGTTCAGCAGCCCGACTCTTCTCCTGTGAAGCCATGCTGTTGTGATGGATGCAGGATGTGGTTCAGCATTGTCTTGCTGAAATCTGCAAGGCCTTCCCTGAAAGAGACGTCTGGATGGGAGCAGATGTTGCTCTAAAACCTCCATGTACTTTTCAGCATTGATGGAGCTTCACAGATGTGGAAGCCGCCCACGCCATAGGCACTAATGCAGCCCCATACCATCAGAGATGCAGCTTTTCACCTGTCCACTGATAACAAGCTGGATGCTCCCTCTCCTCTTTAGTCTGCAGGACACGCCGTCCATGCTTTCCACAAACTAGTTCACATTTTCATCCAGGTTTCCACTTTGCCTCAGACCATTTTAAATGAGCTTTGGTCCAGAGAAGACGGCACTGTTTCTGGATCCTGTTCACATCTGGCTTCTTCTTTGCATGATGGAGCTTTAACCTGCATTTGTGGATTTCAGGGTGAACTGTGTTCACAGACAGTGGTTTCTGGAAGCCTTCCTGAACACATGCAGTGGATTCCAGTAGAGAAACATGTCTGCTTTTAATGCAGAAGATCACCAGCATCCAGTCTTGTCCCATGCATACAGAGATTCCTCCTGATTCTCTGAATCTTCTGATGATATTCTACATTGTAGATTATGGATCTTCAAAGTCTGAGGAACATTTTGAAATTGTTCCACAGTTTTAGAGCCAGGTTGTCTCAGATTGGTGAACCTCTGTCCAGCTTTCCATCTGAGAGACTCTGCCTCTTTGAAATGCTCCTTTTATACCCAGTCATGTTACTGACCTGTTGCCAGTTAACCTGATTAGTTGTCAAATGCTCCTCCAGATGTTTCTGGTTTGTTCCAGTTACTTTTCCAGACTTTTGTTGCTCCTGTTCCAACTTTTTAGTGGTAGAGACCCTTTTTTGGAACCGTGGATGTAAATAAATAAATTAATAATGTCCTTTTAGTTAGTTTTCCTTTCCCACTTCTACTCTGAGTGTTATTTTTCAGCTCCAGACGCTGCCCAGACTTGACCAGTTCATATCTAACCTCACACCTGCCGATTGACTCATGCACACTCATAGATTGGAGACAAGGTCATGTGGTTGTCTGAGTGTCATGTCAGCACACTTGTGCGTTAAATGGTGAGGCAGGCCACCATTTTTGTCTCTGTCTGCAGCAGCAGGACAGGATTTCAGTTCCAAGAGGAGAGAAAGAGGCTTCTGACTAGAGAATAGTTGCTTTGCATTGGGTGACAGAGCTGTGCACGAGCTGGTTGACAGAAAGAAGGATAACCGGAGGAGAAAGATGAGCAACAACACTCCTGACCTGCTTAGTGTCATTACACCGCTGACTTATCTCACTCGCTCTGCCTTGTAAATACACTGGAGTGCTTGTTATCAAAGGAGCAGGGCGACAAACCTCATTCAGGTTGGAGTCTTCAGTTTCCACTGCACGCTTGTAAATGAGTCATTCTCATGGATGACAGCCTGCATTAATATTCTGTTAAGGAGGGGAACGAGTGCACATTAAATCCTCCACTTATCAGCCTGCGATCATGATCTGTGTGGAAATTTGGGGGGAAGAGATGCTTTTAATTGCCAGAGGGTATTCAGGCAAAGGATGGCGACAGCATATGGGATTCACTTTGCTTATTCCTGCTCCGGCTCAGGCTGCGCTGACATTTCAAGTGCAGATAAGTTTCTTTTTGGACGAGGTGTTTGTGTGTCGAAGGCATTCTCAGCACTCTGAGGTACTATTGTTCACATGTTGCTATTTTTGCTCTAAAAGCTTTTGCAGTCAAACTCAATAGTGCCCAAAAGCAGCACAGTTCTGAGTAAAGCACAGCATGCACGGTGAAAAATTAATCTGGTTTTTCTTCTCGTGTCATATTTTAATACGGTTCAGGTCTGAGAAATGACATAAAAAAGCTTTTATCAAAGCTCTCAGGCCTTTTCCTCGCAGTGGAAGCGAGCCTGGCTTTCAGAGGTGAGTGCTCCACCAGATATGAGCTGTGTTTGGTGGCGGCATGGACGCTGGAAGCTCGGTGTGATCATAAGCAGAGGGGATTGTTGGGCCTCCGCAGCAACCTACAGCCGTCGTACAGTCTGAGCATCGACAGCCCACTGTGGCGAGGAATGGCTGCTGAGTCGTACCATCAGGATGGACGAGCACCAGCAAACCTGTTCATCAGATTGAAAATATTGAAATTTGAAGACCTGTTAAAATTCAAGATTCTTCAAATTATGTACAAAGTTAAAAATGAACAATTGCCTAACAGTATCCAAAAGCTTTTCCAGTTAAGGGAGAGTAAATTCAACCTGAGAGGAACATGCATATTCAAAAAACCAGCTGTGAGGACAAATGCTAAACTTCATTGTATTTCCACATAAGGAGTTCAACTCTGGAACAGCTGTAGTGAGGATATAAAAACATGTCGGAAAATTCAAACAAAAGATAAAAGATGAAATAATGAAAGGATATGAAGCTAATAACGATATCTGTTGAAAGCTATGTATATTGTATATTATGATATATTGTGTGTAGTAACATTATGTGTTGTGTAAGTGATATTGTAATAGGACAAATGTGTAATATTATTCAGAGACGCTGTGAAAGTGTCAGTATTTAAGTTGTTGACAAAGGGTTTTGGACTAGATAAGTGCTCAACTTCTTCCAAAACCCTTTTCGAAATTTGAAAGCTTCTTTTTGTTGTTCTTTTTGTGTAACAAATATTTACTTTGTTTTAAATTTTTAGTTCGAAATTTAAAAAAAACAAAAAAAAAAAGAGTCTGAATTTTACACGTTACAGTGTTTAACCAGTTAATGTCTGAGGAATCCAGTCTTCTGCCATCTGGACCACAGTTTCACTCAAAGTGTCACAAATTCCTTTTAATTTAGACATGTTTGATCCATCTCTTCTCCAAGAAGGAAAGCTTCCATCGGAACCAGGACTAGGAAGGAAAATCCTTCATCAGAACCAGGACTAGGAAGGAAAATCCTTCATCAGAACCAGGACCAGGAAGGAAAATCCTCCACCAGAACCAGCTGACCAGGAAGGACCTGCTCCCGTGGGCTCACCACCTGCAGGAGGGGCCATTTGGGTCGGGTTCATTGTGAGCTGGGCGGCTGAGGCAGGGACCCTGGCGGTCTGAACCTCGGCTGCAAAAGCTAGCTCTAGGGACGTGGAATGTCATCTCTCTGGCGGGGAAGGAGCCTGAGCTGGTGCGCGAGGTTGAGCAGTTCCGGCTAGATATAGTTGGACTCACCTTGACGCACGGCTTGGGCTCTGGAACCACTGTGCTTGAGAGGGGCTGGTCCCTCTTCCATTCTGGAGTTGCTCCCGGTGAGACGCGCTGAGCAGGTGTGGGCATGCTCATTGCCCCCCGACTTGGCGCCTGTACGTTGGGGTTTACCCCGGTGGACAAGAGGGTAGCCTCCTTCCACCTTCAGGTGGGGGGACGGGTCCTGACTGTTGTTTGTGCTTATGCACTAAATAGCAGTTCAGAGTACCCACCCCTTTTGGAGTCCTTAGAGGGGGTGTTGGAGAGCACTCCTTCCGGGGACTCCCTCGTTCTGCTGGGGGACTTCAATGCTCACGTGGGCAATGACAGCGAGACCTGGAGGGGCGTGATCGGGAGGAACGGCCCCCCTAATCTAAATCCGAGTGGTGCTTTGTTGTTGGACTTCTGTGCTCGTCATGGACTGTCCATAAAGAAGACATAAGAGTGTCCACATGTGCACTTGGCACCAGGACACTCTAGGCCGCAGTTCGATGATCGACTTTGTAGTCGTGTCGTCGGACTTGCGGCCGCATGTCCTGGACACTCGGGTGAAGAGAGGGGTGGGAGCTGTCAACTGAGCACCACCTGGTGATGAGTTGGCTCAGATGGTGGGGGAGGATGCCAGTCAGGCCTGGCAGACCCAAGCGTGTTGTGAGGGTCTGCTGGGAACGTCTGGCAGAGTCCCCTGTCAGAAAGATTTTCAACTCCGGCCAAAAGACTTTCCATCTCCGGCAGAGCTTCAACCATGTCCCGGGTGAGGTGGGGGATATTGAGTCCGAATGGGCTGTGTTCCGTGCCTCTATTGTCGAGGCGGCCATCCACAGCTGTGGCCGTAAGGTCGTCGGTGCCTGTCGTGGCGGTAACCCCCGAACTCGTTGGTGGACATAAGCAGTAAGGGATGCCGTCAAGCTGAAGAAGGAGTCTTATCGGGCCTTTTTGGCCTGTGGGACTCCAGAGGTAGCTAATGGGGATCGGCGGGCTAAGCGGAGCGCAGCTTCGGCAGTTGCTAAGGAAAAAACTCTGGCATGGGAGGAGTTTGGAGAGGCCGTGGAGAATGACTTCCGGACGGCTTCGAGGAGATTCTGGTCCACCATCCGGCACCTCAGGAGAGGAAAGCGGTGCTCCGTCAACACTGTACAGTGGGGATGGGGGGCTGCTGACCTTGACTCAGGAAGTTGTGAGGCGGTGGAGGGAATACTTCGAAGACCTTCTCAATCCCACCAACACGTCTTCTGATGAGGAAGCAGAGTCTGGGGTAGCTGGTGCTGGCTCTCCTATCTCTGGGGCGGAGGTCGCTGAGGTGGTTCAAAAGCTCCTCGATGGCAAGGCCCCGGGGGGGATGAGGTCCGCCCAGAGTTCCTTAAGGCTCTGGATGCTGTAGGGCTGTCTTGGTTGACACGCCTCTGCAGCATTGCATGGACATCGGGGACAGTTCCCCTGGACTGGCAGACTCCCCGGACTTACCTCCCCGGTAAGGTCTATTCAGGGGTGCTTGAGAGGAGGGTCCGTCGGATCGTCGAACCACGGATTGAGAAGGAGCAGTGTGACCAGCTCCACACCCTCTTCAGGGTCTTTGAGGGGGCATGGGAGTTAGCCCAACCAACTACATGTGTTTTGTGGACTTGGAGAAGGCATTTGACCGTGTTCCCCGGGGACTCCTGTGGGGGGCACTCCGGGAGTATGGAGTGCCGGACCCGCTTGTACGAGCTGCCCGGTCCCTGTACAACCAGTGTCAGAGCTTAGTCCGCATTGCCGGCAGTAAATCAGAATTGTTTCCAGTGCGGGTTGGACTCCGCCAAGGCTGCCCTTTGTCACCGATTCTGTTCATAACCTTTATGGATAGAATTTTTAGGCGCAGCTGAGATGTTGAGGGGATCCGGTTCGGTGGCCTCAGGATTGGGTCTCTGCTCTTTGCAGATGATGTGGTTCTGTTGGCTTCATAGGGCTGTGATCTTCAGCTCTGACTGGAGCGATTTGCAGCCGAGTGTGAAGCGGCTGGGATGAGAATCAGCACCTCCAAGTACGAGACCATGGTCCTCAGCCGGAAAAGGGTGGAGTGCT
This sequence comes from Melanotaenia boesemani, assembly GCF_017639745.1. Lineage (NCBI taxonomy): Eukaryota > Metazoa > Chordata > Actinopteri > Atheriniformes > Melanotaeniidae > Melanotaenia > Melanotaenia boesemani. The sequence goes on from NC_055699.1 coordinate 27,013,785, forward strand.
CTCTCCGGGTCTGCAATAGGGTCCTGCCCCAAGTGGAGGAGTTCACGTATCTCGGGGTCTTGTTCACGAGTGAGGGAAGGATGGAGCGGGAGATCGACAGGCGGATCGGTGCGGCGTCTGCAGTGATGCGGACTCTGCATTGGTCTGTTGTGGTGAAGAGGGAGTTGAGCCAAAAAGCAAAGCTCTCGATTTACCGGTCGATCTACGTTCCTACCCTCACCTATGGTCATGAGCTGTGGGTAGTGACCGAAAGAACGAGATCACGAATACAAGCAGCCGAAATGAGTTTTCTCTGCTGGGTGGCCGGTCTCTCCTTTAGAGATAGGGTGAAAAGCTCGGTGATCCAGGAGGGGCTCAGAGTAGAGCCGCTGCTCCTCCACATCGAGAGGCGCCAGATGTGGTGGCTCGGGCATCTGGTTAGGATGCCTCCTGGACGCCTCCCTGATGAGATTTTCCAGGCACGTCCCACCGGAAAGAGGTCCCAGGGAAGACCTAGGACACACTGGACGGACTACATCTCTCGGCTGGCCTGGAACGCCTCGGAATCCCTCCGGATGAGCTGGTGCAGTCGCCGGGGAGAGGGAAGTTTGGGTTTCCCTGCTTAGGCAGCTGCCCCGCGAAACCCGCGAAAATAAAGGGAAAGGAAAACAACACCACCAAGAAGTTAATATGTGGAGTGAAGAGGCCACCGTGTTCATGATCTGCATGACGGGAATATTAATGATGGACGATCAAATCAGGCATTCTGTTTTCGTTTCAGACGTTGCTGCGGCTCATTGCACAACACTCCTCACTGTCCGTCTAGTCATCAGAGCAAATCTGATGACTGGTGGAAGAAGGTTGTTCCCAGTTTTACAGATGAGCGGTGGATAACGAATTTCTAAATGTCCAGAGAAACATTTCAGTACATCTGTCGCACTGGAGAGGATGGACACAACCACCTGCTGCAGATATTGAAGGAGTTGGAGTGCAGCCTTGATGCTTTACCTCATGCCTTCCAACAAATCTCAACACACCTTTTCATAAAAAGCATCATGTTTTGGAAGTTTGACAGAACATACATGTATACATGATGTATACATTCAAAGAGAAAATGTTCCATAAAATCATTTGTTCATTTTTTTATGTGCAAAATAACGATCTCACCACCTGCTTTTAAGCTTTGTTTGCATTATGGAATATATTAGCAAAGGCTAAGGATTAATCCATCACTGGAGGGGTTATGTGTGACTGACTTATGGTTTAGAAGAATTATGAGGACATAGACACACAAATTTTAGCAGTATGTGAGGGTTAAAATGTAGTAAGGGGTGGTGAAATGTTTACAGGTGTGTATGTTTATATGTGTCCACAAGTATTTGATGCCAGACCTTCGTTAAACATGATAAACTTCATCCTGTGATATGCTGCATTTTAAAAAGTTGATAAACAGTTATGTAATCCACACCCCAGGATAAGACTTAAAACGTAGCGAGCAAAGATGGATTATTTAATATTTCATAGCTATTATTGATTAATAACTACTTAATATATTTTTAGCTAATATTTCATAGATGTGGCCAAACCACACCTAATGGACAAAAACTGAATACTTCTGACTCTTTACAAAGGGATTTATTGTTTTTATAGTGAATACAGCCGTGCAAAAGTTACAGTTTAAATATGTGTGGTGTATATGATGATGCATGCACTTTGGCTTTTCCTGCCATCCTGTCTATTACACCCAGAGACCCTCTATCACAGCTCTGCCCGTCGAGCCGCTAGCTCTTCTGCCTCCTTCATGCCTGTTCCTGAAAAAACTGCAGCTGCTATTGAAGTGTGCATCACTTTGCCTCTGCTGTTCAGCATCTGACCCAAGCTTGTTCTGCACAGTAGCCAGAAGAGTGACAGCTTTTTTTCTCTTTCTGGAAAAAAACATAGGCAGGGTGGAGACGGATACTTAACATACAGCAACTATAATAAAATACTTTGAATTGTAATATAGTGAAACTCAACAAGATGCATGTACAATGCAATAGGATGTTGGATAAACATTTTCGAATAAAAAAACAAGTTCTAAACACAAAGGATGCTAATAAAGCTAACCATTCATTATAATACATAGTGTAAAATTCTCAGTTGTCTGGAGTGCAACAATTGTAATAGCAGTCATTTCAACTGGAATTAAAGATTTAAAAAAAATTAAATAAATTCAAAGTTAAAGTCCAGTTGAAATGATTCTGTCAGTGCCCCTTTTCCCATTTAAACCAGTGTCTTTACATGAGCACATGGTCTGTTTACATTTGAGTTTTGTTATTTCCACTGAACAACAAGGAAGAAGAAGAATGTAGACAACGACAACAACAATAGAAATTGCGCAAGCTTTGGAAGAAAGGATATGCAAGTGTTTAGGGCGTGTTGGGTGGTTGGCAACAACTTAATAGTGATGCATTACTGCTTCTAAATGGTGTCCGAAACTGACATTGCCTCATGAAAGGGAACTCTGAACTCAGCACTGCCCACTAGCGGAGGAATTGACTTAATCGTGGAAACACAAAAGACGTATGGAAGTATGAGGACAACGACGTATGAGGTTATAAACTGATGTCGCCATTTACTATGTAAGGGACCATAAATTGGCCTTGATTGGTAAATGATAAAATGGTCTGTATTTTTTATGTTACTTTCCTGTACCTAGAATGATACCCAAAGCGCTTCACATCATACATCATATTCACCCATTCACACACACATTCATACACTGATGGCGGAAGTTGCCATGCAAGGCACTCAACCACAACCCATCAGGGGAAATTTGGTGTTTGGTGTCTTGCTAAAGGACACCTCAACATTAGCTCCACAGGCCAAGGATTGAACCAGCAGCCCTCTACAAGGCGACCACGCTACCCACTGAGCCACACCGCCCCTTAATTCAGCTACCAAATAAGGGAGACAAAATAAAAATAAACAAAGCTTAATTAATCTGATAGCAATCCTTTTAAAAAATAGCATCAGCTACTAATGTGGGAGCTTCTGGTCTTAGCGTTAGCTGCTAATTTGGAAGCTTGTGGTCTTAGCATTAGCTACTATTGTGGGAGCTTGTTGTCTTAGCATTAGCTACTAATGTGGGAGCTTGCTGTCTTAGCATTAGCTACTAATGTGGGAGCTTGCTGTCTTAACGTTATCTGATAATGTGGGTACCTGCCGTCCTAGCATTTGCTGCTAATGTGGGAATCCACAGTCATAGCATTAACTGCTAATGTGGGAATCTGCAGTTTTTAGGGTTAGCTGCTAATGTGGGAGCTTGATGTCTTGACATTAACTGCTAATGTAAGAACTCGCAGTGTTAGTGTTAGCTGCTAATGTGGGTACCCACGGTCTTAGTGTTAGCTGCTAATGTGAGAGTTTGCGGTCTTAGCGTTAGCTGCTAATGCAGGAGCTAATAATCTGCTACATAAGACTCCATGTAAATGTTGCAATTTGTTTAAACTCCCTGTGGATGCGCGGCGTTATTTTTTTATTGTGTTTCACTCTAACTCTGTTGCTTCCGCCTTTTTACAGAAAGACATCAAAATGACTGAAGAAATGCATTTTTCTACACGTGCAAATATAAAATACTAAATAAATCAAATACACAGTTCTTCATCCAGGAAGACATCAGAGTGTTGGAGAATAAACTAGGTGACTTAATCCAATTTTTATGTAATTAGATTGCTGCTGTTATCTAATGAAGCATAATCAGATATTGCTGTCTACATGATCACTTGAGTAATCTGATCCTCCAAAAATTAGATAATAATCAGACTTTTGATGTGTCCTACTGTATTACTGCATCTTTTATTATTATGTCAGTAGAAATGTGTAATAAATACCGGCCAAGGATGTTTTTTTTCTCCCCGTGTAGCTTGGATATTCTGAAGACCAAGATGAAGCTGCTCATGCTTCTTATATCAGCTCCAGATGTATTTCTGTTCAAACTAAACAGAGAGGACTCCTAAAATGATGTGTATTATTGCTTTTATCACCTTGGTAAAGTGGCAGAAATTAAGTTTTAAGTGCTTTGGAGGAAAAAAAACACCTCTTATTTAGTGGCTCACTGGCTTTCAGTCTGAGGAAGACTCTGACATGAAGATGCAGACAGGCAGCTGGTGAATGGAGATGAAGCGAAGGAGTCAGTAATTTCCCCCAGCGCCTGTTTCCCGTCGCTCATCTGACCCATTTGTTATGCTGAGCCATGGGGAAATCTGATTGGGCTCATTACCCTCTCCTCAAACATAATGCAGGAGGTGCAGGGAGAGACGAGCCTCCTCTGCAGCTCATTGTGGATGGACGCTATCAAAGGGTTTGTTGCTATCAGTAGCGTATGGCCATCTGCCAAGGTTCTTCCTATCTAACCCTCCTCCACCTCAGCTTTCAGTGGAAAGAAATGAGCGCCGTGTCCTGCCGTTGTGGCCCGGTGACGTGGGGGATGGACGCGGTGAGTCAAGCTCAACGGCATGCATCGACTTCATGATTCAGGCCGAATGAGAAGGGATGGATGACAGATACCGTGAAGGGCGTGGAGGGTAACATCGGCCACATCAGCGGAGGTGATTGGTGGTTCGTTTGATGAGCTTCATAGCTGGGAGGATTTTTTTCTTCTCAGCTTTGAAGTGAGGCTTTCATTGAGAGGATTTCAGATTCACCTTGTTCGCCCACTTCATATAAGGTCACTGGCAGGATATAATGAATTTAGAGGCACAGAGCTGACCTCACTGCAGACAGCTTAACCTCTTTATCACTGCTAACTAAAGCACAAAAAGACCAGAGTTCAACCTGAGGGCTGCACATTTACAAACTGAACATTGCAGGATTTCTTCGTGAGGTGATGAGACAGTTTAACACACATATGGATGAATAATCACATTTCTTTCATAACACTTCATGTTTTAATTTACAAGGCTGAATATATGCCACATGTCTGTGAAAAAGTCAGCAGTGCTTCTCTTTGAATGACTGAAAAGGGCCTGTGATGTTATGCAGAGCGGTCGTTGTTCACACTGATGTGTGCTAGTCTGGCGTTTCATAAAGCTCTTAAAACACAGTCAGAGGTGGCATTTAAAGGATGGCCTCTCAACTGCACTGCTTACAGCTACACAACATCAGACTTATTGAATACACCATGGTCTTTTCAACTCAATAGCTACCTTCCTGAGACATTTGAAGTGAACTATGCTTCATTGAAAGTGAAAAGAATTGTCTCAAAGGGTTGCATGAAATTATGTGGACTGGAAGAAAGGAGGAAAAAACCTCTATTCTAACAGTGAAAGTGGGGTTCAGTCAAATAAAAATCTTTTGAATACAGAATAAAAAGGTTCTGTTCAGGCTTTCATGCAGCCCACTGATGTGTCCAGCATATCATCAAGCAATAAGGATGTGCTCTGAATCTGTTTCTCGTCTGATATCATTGACTTTTCAAAAGTGGCAGTTCATCCATCAGTCTGGTCATTCCAATGCTCTGATCCAGACTGAAATATCACAACAACTCTGGAGGTTTTGTCATTAAATGTTGCTCAACACCACAGTGTCCAGCAGCCTTTCCTCACTCCCCAAACCATCATATTTGGATGTGTTATTTGGAATCCCTGGCATCCATAATAAGTCCTGTGACTTATTACCCCCATCCCCACAGCCTCCTTATGAGTGGAAATACCTTAATGTTCTCAAACATAATATATATATATATATATATATATATATATATATATATATATATATATATATATATATATATATAAATATATATATGTGTGTGTGTGTGTGTGTGTGTGTGTGTGTGTGTGTGTGTGTGTGTGTGTGTGTGTGTGTGTGTGTGTGTGTATACCACTGGTACTACTGTTGCCTTCAACTTCCAGGCTTTCTCCAGCTCTTCCTTGAGTCCTTGGTATTTCTCTAGTTTCTCGTGTACCTTTTCCTGATATTTCCATCGTTGGGGATGGCTACATCCATCACTACGGCTTTTTTTTTTTTGCAGCTTATCCAGGATCACTATATCCGGTTGGTTGGCCACCACCATTTTGTGGTTCTGTATCTGGAAGTCCCACAGGATCTTAGCGCTCTCATTGTCCACCACCTTAGGAGGTGTTTCCATTGTGATCTAGGGGCCTCCAGTCCATATTCTGCACAGATGTTTCTGTACACTATGCTGGCTACTTGGTTATGCCGTTCCATGTATTCTTTGCCTGCCAGTATCTGTTACAGAGAGTGTTGGACCCAAGCAAGAGAGCAATCCAGCAAGGTAGATTTAACAGGTTTATTGGTGTGGCTTAAATGGAGCTGAAGATGATTAAGGTTCTGGGATCAAGGCGGTGTGGTGAGCGGGTAGACAGGTCCCGGTGGAGGCAGCTGTGGATCTCAGGCAGGGAATCTTTAAGGAGAGCAAAAAGGTTAGTTACATGCAGAGTCAACAAGAACATAAATTTATTAAGAGCCAGTGTACTACATAATGTAGCAACGATCCAGCATTGAAAGAAGATCAACCTGGACTTTATAAGCAGGTGAGGTGCAATGAGCCTGATTCCATGCTGCTTAACCACAGGACACGCTTCCTGTCCACACACCACAGGGAGGCAGCACAACCCACATGTTGCACCCTTGAGAAGGATGATTCCACTCATGTGGGTTTTTATGGTGCCTTTAATGGAACAGTTCTGTAAACAGACATGGCATATATTTATCACTCCTGTCTGGGTGCGTTTCATGCAACAACTGGCCCTGACAGGTTACCGTCTTGCCCTACTCACTTTGAGATTCATGAACAAAATCATATATATCTGTAACTCCCAATATTTCTCCGTGATAACATTCAAGCACAAACACAACACACACACAATCGAGTCACAATATTCGCATGCGGCCGTTACATGCACATTAGCTTTAGCTGCTAACTGATAGCATGGTAGCTAATTTACATGTACAAATAACAAAACATTCACAACCTAAATATGGGTAAGCGGCCAACTCCCATATTCCCTTGGATCCTGTGACTCTCATTTTACACTTCTGTGTTGTACACAATATGCAGCTTACCTGTAAACAGACATAGCATGTTTTTATCACTCCTGTCTGGGTGCTTTCATGCAACAACTGGCCCTGACAGGTTACTGTCTTGCCCTACTCACTTCAGGAGATACTCCCTCTGGTGGTGAGGTAGGGAAATCATGCATGCTCGTCAGTGCTATGTCTTATGGGGATGGGAATACAGGGCTTTTCGGGGGCCTCTTTCCACAGCCTGCACCTGGGATCCTGTCAGGTGTGGTAGATCTGGGCCTTGGTTGCTCTGATACTCAAGGCTTGCTCCTGTGCTAGCCATTGGTAGGACTTGTTCATATCCACCACTTCAGCTATCAGTGGTACATCCCATGAAGGGGCTTGTCCTCCCATAACGGTTCCTCCATTTCATTCTCCTCCTGGTTCCATTGCTTGAGACATTCACTCAGTGCTTCATTCCTTGAGGCAATCTTCCAGATGGATCTCGGATGTTTCATCTTGTATATGGTCCTGATGCTCACTAGTCCTTGGCCTCCCTCTTTGTGTTTAGTGTATAGCCTCTGGACACTGGAGTTGGGGTGGAACCCTCCATGCCTGGTGAACAGCTTCCATGTTTTAACATCTGTGGTCTGAACTTCCTCCTTTGGCCAGCTTATTATCCCAGCAGGGTATCTGATCACTGGCAGGGCATAGCTGTTAATTCCTCAGATCTTGTTCTTGCTATTGAACTTACTTCTCAGGACTTGCCTTACTCATTGCAGATATTTGGCTGTGGCAGCTTTCTTTGTGGCTTTTTCATGGTTGCCATTTGCTTGTGGTATGCAAAGGTACTTGTAGCTCTCCTCAGCCTCGATTATTTTGCCCTCTGGGAGTGCAATGCCCTCTGTATGGACTACCCTCCATCTCTTTGTTACCATTCGACCGCATTTCTCCAGTCCGAATGGCATTCTGATGTCCCTGCTGTAGACCCTGGTTGTGTGGATCAGTGAGTCAATGTTTCGCTCACTCTTAGCGTACAGCTTAATGTCTTCCATGTAGAGGAGGTGACTGATGGTGGCCCCATTCATGAGTCGGTAGCCATAGCCAGGCTTGTTGATTAATTAGCTGAGGGGGCTCAGGCCTATGTAAAACAGCAGCAAGTGCTTTATTCGCATCTCATGTCCAGTGGCACATATTTTGTGTTCCAGTTGCCCATTTCTCATCATAGTACCCTGGTTCCTCAGTACCTGATGCAGACCTTGTTTGACTGGGCGACATTTGAGCCGGTATGTCTCTCTGTTCGATTGCACTCATGATGAGGCAGTTAGGCAGTAGCGTAGGGCATTCATTGAAATACTTTGAAATTAAATTTTTTAATCCTAAAGTGTAATTCTGGTATATGACAAGACCTACAATCTCTTGTTACATTTAAAAAAAAAAGTTGTTTCATGCTGAAAATGAAAGAAAACGAAGTGATCAAAAATAGTCACTCACTATTCAGGTAAAGAAAAGTATAAAAGAGTGTATGGAACAAAATGTTGAAAAGCAAGTTTAATAAACATTAGTTTAAAACATGATAGAACATTATAAAACATTTAATAACAATCCAGTACATAGTATAAAACCATTCAAATACCTAGAAAATACTTAAAATATAAAAAACATGTCGACAGGATCCATTTCTAAATCATCTTCCTCCTTTTCTTCATTGTTACTGATGATCAGATGGGCTGGAACAACAGCAACAACCTTTTTCATCTTTCCATATAATAATTTCACTGAGATCTGCAAAAGAAATGTTAAATAAATGCACTGATATTGATATTATAATATTTAATATGTTACTATAACCATAATCAACAACAATAAACTGTGTACTTGAAAAGCACTGATAATATCATGAACAAAACATAATAAAATAATGTTAAAAATAATAATGCACTTTTTATATAAAATAACAAGTGTTAAAAAACTTTATACTAAAACTCTTATTCACTGTTTCTAGCTTTGTAACTTCTGCAAGTGGGTTATATTTCTTAGTAAATCATTATGAAATATAGAGGATATAGAAAGTATTCAGACCCCTTTAAATTCTTCACTCTTTGTTTATCGCTCACACTTAGCGATTTGCTAACATCGAAAAAGTTAATTTTATTTCTCATTAATGTACACTCAGCACTCCATCTTGACAGAAAAAACAGAAATGTAGACATTTTTGCAGATTTATTAAAAAAGAAAAACTGAAATATGACATGGTCATAAGTATTCAGACCCTTTGCTGTGACACTCATATTAAACTCACATGTTGTCCATTTCTTCTGATCCTCCTTGTGATGGTTCTACTCCTTCATTAGAGTCCAGCTGTGTTTAATTAAACTGATTGGACTTGATTAGGAAAGGCACACACCTGTCTATATAAGACTATACTGCTCACAGTGCATGTCAGAGCACATGAGAATCATGAGGTTGAAGGAACTGCCCGAGGAGCTCAGAGACAGAATTGTGGCAAGGCACAGATCTGGCCAAGGTTACAAAAGAATTTCTGTAGCACTGAAGCCTTAAATGGAAGAAGTTTAGGACGACCAGAACTCTTCCTAGACCTGGCCGTCCAGCTAAACTGAGCAATTGTGAGAGAAGAGCTTTGGTGAGAGAGGTAAAGAAGAACCCAAAGATCACTGTGCCCGAGCTCCAGAGATGCAGTATGCAGCCCTCCACCAGTCGGGGTTTTATGGCAGAGTGGCCCGCCAGAAGGCTCTCCTCAGTACAAGACATATGAAAGCCTGCATAGAGTTTGTCAAAAAACACATGAAGGACTCCCAGACTATGAGAAATAAGATTCTCTGGTCTGATGAGACAAATATTGAACTTTTTGGCGTTAATTCTAAGTGGTATGTGTGAAGAAAACCAGTCACTGCTTATCCCAACAGTGAAACATGGTGGTGGCAGCATCATGCTATGGGGGTGTTTTTCAGCTGCAGGGAAAGGACGACTGGTTGCAATTGACAGAAAGATGAATGTGGCAAAGTATAGAGATATCCTGAAAGAAAACCTCTTCCAGAGTGCTCAGGACCTCAGACTGGGCCAAAGGTTCACCTTCCAACAAGACGATGACTCTAAGCACACAGCTTTCACACTTCACAGATACTCGCTGATTGGTCGGCTCGCACAATGGCAGGAACTGTGACGAGCATGTTCCCTGATGATTGGCAGACCACGCGTATGAACGACCATGCAGACAAGCATATGAAAAGCCGCGGTTACGTCATTTAGAAGGGCTGCAGAAGTGATCTGATTGTCCTGTAGGGAGGGGACAGAAGAGGGTGTGAGGGGTCTCTGACTATTCCTCTGGCTTTCAGCTGGAGACTGGTAGTGTAAATGTCACTGAGGGAAAGTAGTAACGTCCTGATCACTACTCGCTGTAGTCTCTTTTTGTTCTTTGCAGTACAGCAGCTGAACCAGACTGTACCAGTAGGTGAGAAGGTTCTCACTGGTGGAGCGATAGAAGGTTATCAGCAGGGGTCGGGGGAGGTGGGCCTCATAGTACAATAGTACGGAAGTACAATATGTGTCATGCCTTCTCCACTTGGTGAGAGATGTAACACCACTGTTGTTGATGCTGGACCTCCTTTCTGTAGGCTGACTCATTGTTGTTCTCAGTCAGTCCTATAATGGTGGTGTCATCAGCAAATTTGACGATGGTGTTGCTCGTGTGGATGGAGGAGCAGTCATGTGTGAAGAAGAAGAACAGGAGGGGCTGAGGACACACCCCTTTGGTGTACCAGTGTGTAGGATGAGAGTGGAAGAGGAACTCAAGAATCGTGTTGTCCAAACCTTAGTAAGTTGTGCTGATGCCTAAATCTAACTTAAGGAAGGTCTCAGTGTTTAACATTGAAATATATAAGAGTCTGAAAGTGGTCTCAAGCTCATATGTCATGATTCTAAATCCTGTGACCTTCTACCACGTTTCCTCCAGCCTTCATGTAAGAAAGTTACAATCACTTAACTGTTCCTAGACATCTTATATTTTGTGCAATGACACACTTTTATGGGGATTATAAATTTTGTAGTAGCTAAGAGTTGTCATTCTCTTAAGGGTCATATATTAGTGAGAAAGTAAACTGATTTTATAAGAAAGGAAACACTACAAAAAGAAAAACAGAAGGATAAAGTTTACAACATCTCATTTAAATAAACTGAACAAGCGAAAAAATTTGCACTATATCTCGAGAACAGAGTAAATGACTCAACTTGTTGTACAAACATCAAGATACTCTGCTTCCAGATGCACACATATCACCATGTTGTAATTCAGATTTTCTTTATTTGTAATTGGTCATTCGGGATGCTTTTATGCTATTTATGTGTCTCTCAGTTTACAAAACAAATAGTTTTACTTGATTATATATGAGCCTGCTACATTATTTTGTGTTTTGATGGGACTACTTAACTCTCAACTTCTACAGGTCCAACAGTATGACAGCAACACACTGACAGAAAAACCCACTTTAGTTAATGGATGGCTAACTAAAGCTAGTCAAATGTGCAGGTAATTGATGGATGGCTAACTAAAGCTAGTCAAATGTGCAGGTAATTGATGGATGGCTAACTATAGCTAGTCAAATGTGCAGGTAATTGATGGATGGCTAACTAAAGCTAGTCAAATGTGCAGGTAATTGATGGATGGCTAACTAAAGCTAGTCAAATGTGCAGGTAATTGATGGATGGCTAACTAAAGCTAGTCAAATGTGAAGGTAATTGATGGATGGCTAACTATAGCTAGTCAAATGTGCAGGTAGTGGATGGATGGCTAACTATAGTTAGCTAAATGCTAGACTAGTATGAGTGTTTATTGATAGCCTTGCAGGAAATTAAGATATCTAACTGGTCCATCTGAGCCATGGCATTTTACTGTATTTTTACTTAAGAAGACAGAAATTCCACCACTACATTTACTTTCAGGCAGGAAATTAGCATCATTTGTGTAATTTTTTACTTCAAATATATCACTATCTCGTCCTCTTTAGCTAAATTTGCCATAGGATATATTTTATATATAAATATCAGAATAAGAAATGCAGCACCAGCAAGGTGACAACAAAATATTCTTAATATTATCACAGCACATCAGAGAATCGTGTTTTGTTTGTTTGTTTTCTCTAAATGGGTCAATAGGGATGAAATACAGAAATCAACAAAACAATAAAGACTGATTTAAAATGGTCTATATAATGACCTTATTGGCTGAGGGAATCATTTAGGGCCAAATTGCTGTTTGTGTCGGGCTTTAGTCTGTAATTAGCTCAGAATGTAAATGCTTGTATTGTGATGTTGGCCCACAAGGACTCCACAGCTCCAGCCTCAGTGTTTCGAGTGTAACCATGTGTGCCAGAGTGACTCATTGAGCCTCTCCAGTGCTGTTGTACTGCGACGTGAGAGACCACTGGCGACTCAGCTCATTCACAACCTCACACTCCTATCAAAATATGTTTATTGCACTGGAACGTGGCACCCTGTTTATGCTGCATTTAGCTCAGTTAAACTGTTGAAGCCCCAGGCCTAAAATTTCCCCATACATAAATTCATTTAACCTCTTTTTCTACTTTAACTTTTTCATACTTCATCACCTTGCTGTACTTGAAGTCCACCTCTGTTTCCTCCCCCCTTGTTTCCTCTCCCTTTCCTTTCTCTTTTATTGATCATTAGCTGGAGTTGGGAAGAGAGAGGAGGTTTAATTAAGGAGCCAGACTGGTCTGTCAATTCTGCTCAGAGCTGCGTGGAGAGCAGCAGACCAAGCGATTGCCCTAATAGGGCTTCACACTGTAAACAACACGAACACCTGGACAGCGGCGGGCCCTGGGGGGAGGGGGTTTGCTCACGACAAGTTAGCATTGATAAAGAGAGAAAGTTCAGCTTACTTTATCTTCAACAACCTGAGAACACGTATAAAGGCCACCTTCTGTCATCAGCTAAATAAAAGCACAATTAAAAGTTTAAATTAGTTGAGTCAATTTTGATGCAAAAAAATGTTTCATCTGAGAAAAACAAAATTAATGCACATTTATCACCAGTTCTAGTAGATGTATCCATAATTTACATGAATTTAAACATATTCACAGTTAAATAAATCCACATGTGATCCATTTTAACATATGAATGAAGGAAATGGGAATAATTAGTCCATAACTTCACCTGGATCTCCTGAAGATGAAAACATGGAGGTTTATTTTTGTGAAAATGTTAAAGCTGACATTTTACTTTTTTTTCTTTCTTTTTTTTAACCTTGTCCTGTCCAGCATGTTGGCAGCAGAATGATGGTCTGGTTGCTGTGTTGTGCCAAAAAAATTTACTTTATGGGTATAAGGCTCCTCTTGATAATCTGACATTTTAGACGGCCTATATTAAAACGCAGTCGTCATATTAGTGTTGCTCGAATCTCTGAAAATAAATAAAAATTTCCCACACATTTTATATTTTCGCTGTCGCTCATCATGACACTTCCACCACCCTGCTCAGTCAAGATCACACATGCTGGATCCAACATGAGACAAGCTAATCTTTTTTCTCCATTAGGCCGATACTGGCATTTGTTTTACTGTGTTCTACTTTTGTAAAAAGTCCACATAAGTTTACTAAAAGTTCAGATCCATCCATCCCAAAATGTTTCCAGGCAGGCTGAGAGACGTAGTCCCTCCAGCTTGTCCTGGGTCCCCCCCCAGGGTTTCCTCCAGTGATGGAGGGAAAACCTCCATCAGAACCAGAACCAGGAAGGAAAAACCTCCACTTGGACCACAACCAGGCAGAAACAAACCCCATGAGGACCAGAACCAAGAAGGGAAACCTCCATCAGGACCAGAACCAAGAAGGAAAAACCTCCACTTGGACCACAACCAGGCAGAAACAAACTCCATGAGGACCAGAACCATGAAGGAAAACCTCCATCAGGAACCGGCTCGGGGAGGACTGCTTGTTTGGACCAGTTGGACATGGAGAGGACAGGAAAGAGGGGTCAACAAGCAACACAAGATGATGGATCTTCAAAGTCTTTCATTCATTCATTAATTCTCTGTACCGCTTAGTCCATTACGGGTTGCAGGTAAGCTGGAGCCTATCCCAGCATTTTTAGCAGGTGAGAGGCAGGTACACCCTGGACAGCTCACCAGTTCATCGCAGGGCATCTTCAAAGTCTGAGGAACATTTTTATGAAACTGTTCATCCCAGTTTGTCTCAAATTGGTCAACCTCTGTCAATCATTCCACCTGAGAGGCTCTGCCTTTCTGAAATGCTCCTTTTATACCCAGTCATGTTACTGACCTGTTGCCAACTAATCTGATTGGTTGTCAAATGCTCCTCCAGGTGTTTCTGATTTGTACCAGTTACTTTTCCAGCTTTTTGTTGCTCCTGTTACAACTTTTTCCAGATGTGTTGCTGCCATCAGATTCACTATCAGCTCATATTTTTACATCATGTGGTAAAATGTCTCAGTTTCAGCTTCTGCTGGGAATAAAATATGAGTTGATGAGATTTATAAATCATTACATTCTAACTTTTTTGGATTAGGGGTTGTGTATGTGTGTGTGTTTGGTTTTATTGTGTGGGAACAGCTTCTGTGGGGATATTAAAACATAAAATGGCTCATTTGTTCATCTCTGTACTAATGTTAGGTCAACGAAGACTGCTTCCTTGAATCAATAACGACATGAAAACATCTGATCTGCTGCCCTCTTGTTGACTCTCCCTGTCTCTTGTCTCTTCCAGAGAAAGTCAGCATGCTGTCAGCATTGATTGCTCCCTTCAAGTACATCAGCCCTGGGACCAGCAGCACAGAGGACGAGGACAGTTTAAGTAAGCTGATGGCTCTTTTCTTCTCTGTCTTCATGTCGAAACTGTCTGTCACAATAATTATTTTAGAAACAAGTGGTTTCATTAGGTATGGTCTTTATTTTATTAATTGTCTACTCATTCCTAGAACTACTTTATTAATTTCTATAGTACTACTTCACGAATTTCTAGGACTACTTTATTCCTTCCTAGGACAACATTACTCATTCCTAGAACTACGTTACTTATTCCCTAGGATTTCATTACTCATTTCTGAGACTTTTTCACAAATTCCTAGGACTACTTCAAATATTTTGTAACAGGGATGATAAGGACCTAAATGCAACACATATCGAGTAGGGACAAAGGCAGAACAAGCTTCATTAAATTTTCAGGAAGGATCTGATGGATTGGTCTCTGACCCCACAAAGACTCAGGTGGAGTTGAACCTCTGTCACCCACTTGTGAGGTAAACTTGTTTCCTCTGAACCAACAGGGATGACTGCAATGAGACAAAACTGGTGAGTGAGCAGGAGTCCAGGAGATGACTAGATGATAGAATATTGTTTTAAGCAAGTGAGACTCACTGTGATTGCTTATCCTTTCAGAACGTGGTTCATGTCAATCCAGATACCAAGCAGGGCTGAGACGAAAGGCAAGGTCAGAAACAGGCAGGGTAGGAGCCAGGGAATCAGTGATGACTTCAGACACAGATCCAGGACAGGGCTGAGATGCAAGGCAATGGTCAGGAACAGGCAGAGTCAGCAACAGGGAATCAGTCCGGGAATGAACGCTGGAAAGTCAGGCATGGAAACAAAGACGATCTGGCAAATAGTGAGCGAGACAGGACGGGTTATATTTTGGCACTGATGAGGTAATTAGCAGGTGGTGCCAGCAGATGGAAATGGTTGAGTTGATGAGGGAATGGCAGAGCCAGAGAGCAGGAGGTCACAGCTGAGTGTGACATATTCGTAGGATTACTTTACTCTTTCCTTGGACTACTCATTCATAGGATTATTTTACTCATTCCTAAGATTATTTTACAAATTCTGTAAGACTGCTTTTTTCATTTGTAGGTTTACGTTACTCATTCCTAGGTCTACTTGATTCATTTCTTTGATTATATAACTCATTTGTGGGATTAATCTACTCATTCCTAGGATTATTTTTCAAATTCTGTAGGACTATTTATTCATTTGTAGGATTACTTTACTCATTCCTAGGAATATATTACGAATTCCTGGGACTACTTAAGTCATTCCTAGGTCTACTTTACTCTTTCATACTCTTTCATTTCATTGATTACATAACTCATTTGTGAGATTACTTTACACATTAAATAATTTTCTCATTCCTGGGACTATTTTAGGAATTCTTAGGATTACTAAACAAATTCCTAGGATTACTTTATAAATTTCTAGGAATACTTTACTCAGTCCTAGGATTACTTTGCTCATTCGTAGGACTACTTAACTATGACTACTTTACAAATTCCTAACATTACTTTACTCATTCTTATGATTACTTTAACGAAATCAAACAACTATTTTACTTATTCCTAGGACTACTTTATGAATTCTTAGGATTACTTTACTCATTCCTAGGACTAATTGACAAAACCAGAGGATTAATTTACTCATTCCTAGGATTGCTTTTCTCATTCCTTTGGCTATTTCAGTCATTCCTAGGACCACTTGTCTCACTCCTAGGATAAAATTACTCATTCCTAGAATTACTTCACTCATTCTTAGGACCAATTTTCTCATTGCTAGGATCACATCTAGAATTGCTTTTCTCATTCCTAGGTATACCTTACTCATTCCTAGGTATACCTTACTCTTTCCAAAGACTGCTTTACTCATCCCTCACATTACTTCACTCATTCCTAGGATTACTTTTCTCATTCCTGGTATTACTTTTCTCATTCCTAGAACCACTTTTCTCACTTCTAAGACCACTTTCCTCACTCCTAGGATTACTTTACTCATTCCTGGGATTATTTTTCTAATTCCTAAGACTACTTTACACATTCCTAGGTCTACTATACAAAATCCTAAGATTACTTTACTCATTCTTAGGACTACTTTTTTCATTACTAGGATTACCTTTTCATTCCTAGGATGATATTACTCATTTCTAGGAATACTGTTCTCTTTCCAGGGATTACTTTTCTCATTCCTAGGATTACCCTGCTCATTCATAATACTACTTTAGTCATTGCTAGGATTCTTTTAGTCAATCCTAGGACTACTTTGCTTATTCCTAGGACTTTTTTTTTTTATAATTTCTTGAATTACTTTACTTATTTCAAAGATTACTTTATTCATTGTGAGGACTACTTTACAAATTTTTTGGTTTAGTTTATTCATTCCTACACTTAAATCATTACTAGGAATACTTTTTCTAATTTTTAGGATTCATTTATTCATTTCTAGGACTACTTTAGAAATTTCTTGCATTCTTTACTCATTCCTTAGAATACTTTTCCCATTCCTTGGATTACTTTACTGATTTCTAGGACCACTCTTGTCATTCCTAAGACTACTTTACTCAATCCTAGGACTACTATGCAAAATCCTAAGATTACTTTACTCATTAATAGGATGACTTTCTTCATTTCTAGGATTACCTGTTCATTCCTAGGACTTTTTTTTTTTTTTTTTTTTTTTTTTGCAAATTTCTTGGATTACTTTACTTATTTCTACGCTTACTTAAGTCATTCCTAGGATTATTTTACTCATTCCTAGGACTACTTTACTCATTCCTAGGATTATTTTGCTCATTTATAGGACTACTTTACTCATTCCTATGATTATTTAACTTATTCCTAGGACTACTTTACTCTTTCCTAGGACCACCTTTCTCACTCCTAGGATTACTTTACTTTTTCTTAAGATAACTTAAATTATTCCTAGGATTACTTACTATCACAAATTTCTATAAATATCTTTCAAGTTCTAGGATGATTTGAGCTCCTATCCTCTGGTTTCCACTGAACGTAATGTGGTTTTGTTTTAAGAGATAAACATTTAAATTTTTATTATGTTCTAGGTGAATTTACTCTGACACAGTAACACATATCTTGATTTTGATACTTCTACACTAATCTCACATCTCTCAGATTTCTGTTGACATCAGGATTATACATGCAGGCCTGTAATTGGAAAGATGTACTTAATTTATTTTGGGTTTGTTATTTCAGACAGGAGAAAATAGCTGTTGTGGTCATAGGCCATAACAACAGGCCATAACCTGAGGCTATGTCCACACGGCACCGAAGCCGATTCAGGTGTGAAAACGGTGGCAAAAACTAGGAGAGAGGTTTTAACATTCCCACGAAACCGTTGTAGTACATACTACAAGGCTGTAGGAGGCACTACAGAGTAACACTCCAAAGCTAGAATAAAACAACGCATGTGCAGGTAAAGGTTCACTGCATATTGCAGGAAGTTCACTTGGAAGAAGAGAAGAGAAGATGGCTGAGGATTCTCTGCAAAGCAAAAGAAATATTTGTTTGGACTGATGAAGAAGTTGAGCTTCTTCTTCAAGTAACGCTGGACTACAAAGCAAAAACAAAGGGAGGGTGGATTGGGAATCAGCACGTGTTTGTCACATTGTCGTCACATCCTCCATGTCCTCACAGTACCACAGATGGTGGAGGTTTCAAACCTATCCACCTCGGTACCTGGTTTCAGACATGATCAGTTTCATGGAGGCTAATCCCTGGTTTCGTGGATTACTAAAATACTTTCGCAGTTTCACTGCAATTTGGCGTCGTGGGGACGGCCCCTGAATCATTATAAAAGTGAGTTAATAAAAGCGTTCCTGAGAAAATTATAAAATCTGAATGCATCATCTTCCTCCTATAAATGTTTCCCATCTTTAGACTTTTTCCAATAAAATCCTTTTTATTTTTTTGTTAGTTTTCCATCAGAAATGCAGCACGCCACCAGTTCCCCATAACAAGGTTTGAAGAGCGTATCACAGCTGTTCAGACTGTGCTCTTACAGAGGATAGAAGTGTGAAATAAAGCAAGCTACAGACATTTCTCTCATCCCTTCTTGGAGCGTCTGCCTCTCGATGCCGTCCCCACCCCCATTACAAATAGGATTGATGTTTAGCAATGGCCACAGGGGCCCATGTTTCCTACTTACAACGCAAATTCCAAACCAATTTGGAGGCAGATTACAGGATGATTTGGCAGATAGCATCACCATTTTAGGGGATTTGTATTTGGGTTTTACAATACTTAAATATGATGGAGTCCTGTGGCGTGAAGTGGCTCAGCTCAAAGAAATGATTGGAGATGTGTTCATTACCATTTCATTGTGTATCAGGTGGCTAAATCTGCCTCCAGAGATTTTCTATGATTCATTTTGTTCAGGTGGGAAAAACGACTCCTTTCTTTGCTCTTACATTGTTTCTGTTTTCCTCACAGGCACCAGCAGTGCAGAGGTAAAGGAAAACCGGAATATCGGGAACTTGGAGGACCGCTCCGTCAACTCCGGAGAGCGTCAGCCTGTTTTCTGCTCCGACACTACGCAAGGCAGCAGCTCTGGTCGGAAGAGGAAACGGCCGCTGGAGGAAGAAAACAACGGGCAGATGTGTCAGCTTCGTCTCATCTATAAGAAGCTGTCCTGGACCGAAGCTCCGAAGAACGCTCTGGTGCAGCTGAATGAGCTCAGACCGGGCCTCCAGTACCGTGTTGTGTCGCAGACCGGCCCAGTCCACGCTCCCCTTTTCTCCATCGCAGTGGAGGTTAACGGAATAACCTTTGAGGGCTCAGGACCCACCAAGAAAAAAGCCAAGATGAGGGCTGCAGAACTGGCGCTCAAGTCCTTCATTCAGTTCCCAAATGCTCCTCAGGCCCACCTGGCAATGGGAAACATCTCCAACCCCTCAGCTGACTTCACGTCCGACCAGGCCGACTGTCCCGACACGCTCTTCAAGGAGTTTGAGTCCTCGCCTTTATCTGACGGCCTCTCACTCTGTAGCTCGGCCAGCGAGAGCAAGCTGCTGTCAAGCAAACTGCTTCGACATGGACGACTGCTCCGCCACACGTTGGACCTGATGGTCCAGGCTCAGCAGAGGCTAGGTGGGATTGTTCCAGAGCCTGGGGACCCCAAGAGCCCCGTGGCCATGCTGAACGAGCTCCGTCCCGGCTTACGCTTCACTTGTCTGTCAGAGCGTGCCGAGGGCCGACGACTGCGA
This sequence comes from Melanotaenia boesemani, assembly GCF_017639745.1. Lineage (NCBI taxonomy): Eukaryota > Metazoa > Chordata > Actinopteri > Atheriniformes > Melanotaeniidae > Melanotaenia > Melanotaenia boesemani. The sequence goes on from NC_055699.1 coordinate 27,033,801, forward strand.
AGTTTCGTGATGGCAGTACGCGTGGACGGGCGGATATTTGAGGGCTGCGGTCGCAGCAAGAAGCTGGCAAAGACCCAGGCTGCCCGGTGTGCTCTTCAGGCCCTCTTCAACATCAGGACGACCCCTGAGGGGAGGACCGGCCTAAATGTCAGCAGGAAGAGTTGTCCTCATTTACCGCAGGTGAGAACAGATTCGGCTACGCTTCTCTGGCAGCCACTTCACTTCCTACAGGGGCCTGTAATGACCAAAACAGCAGGCATGCTGCAAAAATCCAAACACCTTCCAACAAGTAATTAAGGAGGGCAGGAGATCGGAGCTAGATAGAGAGATGGAAAGAAAAGCAGGCAAAAAGTATGCTCTCTGCAGAGTACACCATGCGTGTGTGTTGGGCTGTTTAACCCTAAAACGCCAAGTCAGTTTCTATTTTTAACCCCAGTCAGCAGCAGACATGATGTTTCTCAATTTCAGATTATGAGGCTAAAATGATGTAAAATGAATGTATGAATAGATGTAGCAGCATAAAGGCCGACCAGAAGAAGAAAACAGAATTTATTACTAACAGAACTTTGTAGAAATAACACACAGATCAACAGTGACCAAGTCTTTTCTCATCTGCATCATTCTCTCAAGTCTTGGCTTTCAGGAGAAAAAATATTGGCATTGAAACAAACAACAGAAACTATTTCCATGTTTCCACTTTTTCCTTATTTCCAGTTATTTCTGCTGCTGTTTTTTACCTGTTATCCTCACTAAACCAACTCCAGTTCAGCTGCTTTTTGGCACCACCGTGCATCAGAAACGTCTTCTTGGCTTCATTCCAGCCATAGAGGAGCATTATTTTTCTTCTTTTCAGACACACACAGAATTTTCTGCTCACTGGTTGATCTTTGGCTGCTCCTGATTGGACATTACCGTCAATCTAAGCTCTCTGATTGGTGGAAAGTTTGACAGGAAGTGGCTTCATCATCATTTTCAGGTCTAAATAGAGGTCTCTTAGCAACATAGTAGTGATAGTGATCTTTTTATGATTAAATGTGATAAATAATGCTGTTGTCATGGATCATTATGGATTTACCAGATAGAGTCTCTGAATAAAACTACATTTAGTGGCTGGATTGTAAACCTCCTGGATGGAATAGAAATGCCTGGAAAACCTCTGCAGATCATCTAAAGGGTAAAATATCCATCACAGTTTACCACACAGAGCTACACACTACAGCTCCTGAGAGATTATTGATGATAGAAGAGATGGTGGAGTTTGAAGGGTTAACAGAAAAATGTAAATTCAGTTAATAATTGTCCCGATGCCGCCGACATGAGGAATCTGCATTTCAACCTAAACTGGGATTTTTCACTCGTATATTTTTGCAGAGCTGTAATTGGGAAGGTTTTGTAATTTTGCAGAATCTCCTGTTTCCTCATGTGTGGCATCACAGTGTCTATAAACATTAATTCAGTCTGTGGCCCAAAGGAAATGGAAAAGCAAAGAGCAAATTGACAAACAAACCGCTGAGACCAATCCCATGCTCATTTAGCCAAATATTTAAATAGCAATCAGAGCGAGGAAACAGCTTTTTGTGAAACTTAGGGAAATTGGAGAGCCAGCAAACAGCGGCTGGGTGTGCTGGCACTGGTTGACATGCAGCTTCATCACAGCTGTAGAGTTTCATCTGCCCTCCGTAGATAGTCACACTGATTTCATTTGTTTACCTTCGATTGCATAGAGGAACTTTCCATCCTCGCTGTCCCTCCACCGTCTCATCTGAACACAAAGGACGAGTCAAACACCCCCTCTTGAGGTCTTGAACTGAAAACGAAGTTGTTTCCATCCATCCTCTCCCTCATGTGTTTCCTTGAAGCCTCGTGCTCAGTGTGAGCCCTGCAGGGTGTGTGTTGTATTAACGTTGTTTTTGAGCCTTGAAGAAATAACTGGCAGGAGCGTCCTTCCCCAGAGCGCAACATCAACCCAGCAAACCTGCACGCTTGTCGGAGAGAAACTTTCTCTTTTTCCCCGACTGCCACGGTGTCTAAAAGGATTTTAAGAGGATTTGCTGCACCCGTTTAGTTCCAGAAAGAACTCGCTTGTGGAATTTCTTGAAAGTCAGCTGTGCTGTCTGCTTGAGAAATATTGGATTTTTATTGGTAAAGCATGAGTATGATGCATGTGATGTTGAAGCATGTGCAGATGAACATGGACAACTGGGTGCTGGTGGGTACGAGCAACTACTTTGAAATTAAAGGTTAAATTAAATTAGACTGTTGGGTCTAATTAAGTTAAGTTTCTTTGTTTTTGTCTGACAGATGAGAAAAAAAAGGTTGGCTTTTTTTTCACCTTGACATGTTTCAACTACATCTGTAGTCTTCCTCAGAAGAGTCACATGATGTTACTGTGACGTGAAAAGCTGAAAAGACACATCATAGTAACATTATATATATATATATATATATATATATATATATATATATATATATATATATATATATATATAAAAATCAGGAGAGAGCAGGTTTATTAACATGAGAGACGTTTACTGGCTGGAATTTAAGAAAGAGGAAAAAGAACGTAAACGTAAAGCATAAATCGGGTCTTCTTCTGCCTCTGGTTCGGTGAATCTTGGTTGTAGCGAGATGAAACTTCCAGCTGTGGAATCTGTGAGATGTGAGCTTTCAGTAGAGGAGTCGTTTGTGTTCATGGGGAGACATCATCTGTGTTTACATATTTTAATTATTGTCTTAACTGTGTTTGTGGGTGATAGAAATGGTTTTACTGAGCTGGTAGCTGAGACTCTGGACTTTCTGTGGATACCACACATGTTTATAGTTGCATCTACAGACCTGACTTTAAGCTAAACCATCAGGCTAAAAATGAAAGTTTAGAGAATTTATAGGTCAAAAATCTGGATAATGAAACACTGAAGGTGCATGGATGGAAGTTATTGTGCATATTGTGAATATTTCTCTCTCCTCACCATCTAGAAGCTGTGAGATTCTCATCCTGCTTTCTGTCTGTTCACCTGATGCTGATATTCATCACATATTGTTCCTTCTGTGTTTAGAAGGAAGCAGCTTCACAGCTTTAAATTTATCCTGCTGACTTTTTACCTTTTAGTTAGTAAATCCTGAACATTTCATCCTTCTTTCTCATAAATATTTGATTTTATAAATATATATGAAGAAATATTTTAACTGTTGCTGTTTAAAGAGAAAACTGCTGCTAAACCTGTTTGTGTTTAGTGCAGGGGTCTGCAACCTTTCCAATCCAAAGAGCCATTTTTCCCTCAGCCAGCTAAATAAAACTCCTTTAGAGACGCAAATGTTACAAGACTTTTCAAAAAGGTAACTTAATATATATTTTTAATGAAGAGCCACCATAGGATATTTATTTTTGAAGAACCACATTTTTATTTCCATTTTTAAGGTTTTAAAATAAAGAAAAACATTTTTATGTGACTTTTATAAAAAGAGGATAAACAGACTTTCTTTTAAGGAATGTAGATATTTGTGGAAAATTATGTAAGGAAAAAAAAAAGTCCCTGGTTTCCAACGTAATGACAAGAAAGATAGATTAAAAAAAAATATTTTAGCCACGTATTTAGAGGCATTGTGGAAGGTCCAGAGAGACACTTGCAGCTCCAGAGTCGCAGGTTGGAGACCCTGATGTAGTGTTTGTAAACCAAAACTTACTGTATTTTCTTTTTATAGCTGTAGGCCTTTTTTTTATAGGAAAGAGACATTTTGCACGAAAAGATGCGATTAATCGCAATTAAAAATTTTAATCGTTGCCCAGCACTAATATATATATATATATATATATATATATATATATATATATAAAGATTTCAGAGTATGATGGATCCATCCATCCATCATATCATCCATCCATACATCTATTCATCCATCTATCCATCCGTCGTATCATCTATCCATCTATCCATTCATCCATCCATCCATCCGTCAAATCATCCATCCATCCATAGACAGTGTTGTAGTTGGCTTAAGTTCTTCTTTTTAATTCATAACCGTGTTTTATGTTGCCTTCCTAGTTCTAATCTCACCAATTTAAATTTTTATTCTGAACTGGCCTCTAACCTGAAACCTGAAAACATGCCAGAATAATCCTGACACCCATCTTACCAGCTGTACCGATAAGCCCAGTGTTCAGGCTCTGATTGGCCACTTCATCTCCCCTCGCTGCCACCGCATTGGCAGGTCAATGGCGTATCGATGGTTCATTTAACCAATGTGTCGGAGCTGAATAAATATCGGGGTTAATGGACAGTAGAAGGGGAGACAGGCTGCAGATTAAACATATATGTTGATCATTTTCAGGAAAAGGAAGGTAATATTTCAATCTAATCATATTAGTCCAGGTGTAATGCAGCTGCACAGCGTAGCATCTTCTGGTTTCTCACAGTTTAAAAAATTATCTGACTTAGTTCTCTGTAAATATGAAGCAGATAGAGACAGAAACAGACTGCTCATCATTTTCCTGCCTCCGCCACAGAAAATATGATTTGAGACACGTGAAGGTGACCTCCGTCAGCGGCTGAACCCCTCACAGATTGTTTTCTTTGTCTAATCTCTCCCTCTTCTAATCTGTCTCAATATAAACAGCTGTGACAGGATGATCATTAATTAATATTGCCACAACAAATTAGAGACCGCGATCAGCGGGCCAAGCACCCTGTTGGAGAAGGAAAGCCGGCAGCTCAGGGAGAGGCTGAGAGGAGGTGTCAACAACACATTAGAGAGGAGTTGATTAACAGCTTTGGAGACCTGCAGATAGTGTTACAGCCTCAGCATGTGGACAGTGAAGGCAACACGGCGACAACAGCGTCGCCTGGGATTATCTCAGACTGAGAAAACATCTGCATCCATCACAGCCGACAGATCAAACATCCTGCGAGCCGTTCAGTCAGAAAGCTTCAAATGCAGAAAGATCTAACCATTATCAACACAGGTTCATTCAGTTTATTCAGTCTGTTACATGAAAATAAATCCAGTAAAAACACTTTAAATAAAACACCAGCAGGTCTGTGTAACACGTAAATAAATCAGAACCTCATCAGGTCATATTTTATTCCCAGCAGAAGATCAACAACACATCAGATGATGAAAGTGAGACATTTTACCATGTGATATGAGCTGTGATATGAGCTGATAGTGAATCTGATGGCAGCAACACGTCGGTAAAAAGTAGTTCCAGGGTGATGTTCAGCATGGTGAAGCATCCCCTCTTCTTCTAACAACTGTCTGGAAACATCTGGGAAGTGAGGAGACCAGTTGCTGGAGTTTTAGGAGAGGAATTTTGTTCCATTCTGGTCTGATGCAGGATTCTAGCTGCACTACAGTCCTGGACCTTGGTTGCTGGATTTCTGCTTCCATGATGCTCCAGATGTTTAGTATTGGTGAAAGGTCTGGACTGCAGGCAGGCCAGTTCAGCAGCCGGACTCTTCTCCTGTGAAGTCATGCTGCTGTGATGGATGCAGGATGTGGTTCAGCATTGTCTTGCTGAAATCTGCAAGGCCTTCCCTGAAAGAGACGTTGTCTGGATGGGAGCAGATGTTGCTCTAAAACCTCCATGTACTTTTCAGCATTGATGGAGCTTCACAGATGTGGAAGCTGCCCACGTCATAGACACTAATGCAGCCCCATCCTATCAGAGATGCAGCTTTTCACCTGTCCACTGATAACAAGCTGGATGCTCCCTCTCCTCTTTAGTCTGCAGGACACGCCATCCATGCTTTCCAGAAACTAGTTCACATTTTCATCCAGGTTTCCACTTTGCCTCAGACCATTTTAAATGATCTTTGGTCCAGAGAAGATGGTGCTGTTTCTGGATCCTGTTCACATTTGGCTTCTTCTCTGCATGATGGAGCTTTAACCTGTATTTGTGGATTTCAGGGTGAACTGTGTTCACAGACAGTGGTTTCTGGAAGTCCTCCTGAGTCCATGCAGTGGTTTCCAGTAGAGAATCATGTCTGCTTTTAATGCAGAAGATCACCAGCATCCAGCCTTGTCCCATGCATACAGAGATTCCTCCTGATTCCCTGAATCTTCTGATGATATTCTACATTGTAGATGATGGATCTTCAAAGTCTGAGGAACATTTTGAAATTGTTCCACAGTTTTAGAGCCAGGTTGTCTCATATTGGTGAACCTCTGTCCATCTTTCATCTGAGAGACTCTGCCTCTCTGAAATGCTCCTTTTATACCCAGTCATGTTACTGACCTGCTGCCAATTAACCTGATTAGTTGTCAGATGCTCCTCCAGGTGTTTCTGATTTGTACCAGTTACTTTTCCAGCCTTTTGTTGCTCCTGTTCCAACTTTTTACAGACATGTTGCTGCCATCAGATTCACTATCAGCTCATGTTTTCCATTACATGGTAAAATGTCTCAGTTTCATCCTCTGAGATGATGGCTGATGAGATTCTGCTTTTATTTATATTTTACACGGAGTTGGAGCTGTATTTAGATCATTTGTAGTAACAGGTCATGAATTAGTTCAGACCCAGATGTATGAACCATGATTTATGTTCCAGGGAGCACCAGAGGATCTTGTTGTGTTTTCAGACTCATCTTGACCTCTGACCTCTGTAAGTGACGGGACAATGGGAATCCCTCGTGCACATTCATAGAGTATCTCATTACAGAAAGCAGCTGTTTGCTTCTGGATGGTGGTTCTGCCCTTTTACAGCCACTTAGCGTCACTTGGTATTTAAGAAAAAAGCAGCGAGGGACGGGGAGATTTCTCTGTGAAATTACCAAACAATAATGTTTCCTCGTCTGAATGGGAGCAGCCTGAACACGGAAAGGTTAGAATCATCCTCATCTGTCTAATATGTATGCAAAATATGACCTATGAGGCTGCAGGCTGTTGGGTCTAATGTACCACGTCAGCATGCAGCTTTGTAGGAAAATCCCTGAGCTGGGAGGAACTGAAATGGGGTTAGCCGGGTCAAGTCACCTTGCACATGCTCTAAAACGCCCCTGTAATCTATCCTGGAGAAGCCTGGTGCAGCTTTGCAGCCCAGCTCGCCCTCCAGGATCCGGAGTCTTCATTCTTCATGACAGTCCTCCTTCCTCCTCCTCCTCGCTACGAGTCAGGCATGGCTATAATCATTTCTGAAGAACCTCTCACACTTCATTAAAAGCATAATCAAGTTCATTACAATTTCACAGGCATTCAGGTAGCAAATGGCTTCAGATAAATCATGAGTATTGGTCCTGTGTGGCTGCCATGTGCAGGTTTATCTCTGCTTCTCAGGCAGGAGGTGAGGAAGAGGAGGGAGGAGAGGAGAATCCGCATGTCTGGCCTTTAAATGACCTTGCAGCCCAGAGCAGTTGGGCCATTCTGTCATACGAGCCCAGACATGCACGCTGACGTACACATCAGCAGGACGTCTCACCTCACATCTGGGTCGCATTCAGTCCAACCAACAGATGAGGCCAAATTATTTTTCAACTCATACTGACTGGTCAGTATGAGTTAAACCAGGTCAGAACCAGACCATGAAGAGGAGAACTTCCTGCATTCACAGGTCCACCTCGCTGGTACCGCCACTGCTAACTAAGTCCTAAGACAGATCCACAGCTGGTTCCCTGTCGCTGTCAGGTGTGCCGGTGTAGACCAGGACTGGGATGCAGGAGGCTGGAGCTCAGACCCGGGCTCGGGTTTGATTCAGCAGACCAAGGTTGGATCTTTAAGCAGAGGATTGGTGGACTGGGAACCAGTGTGCTGAGGGCTGACAGATGGGAGACTTGAGGTAGATGACATTGATGGTTGTATAAACAAAGCTGAAATGAATTATGGGAGTGTGGTGCATGGTGGTGTGCAAATCAAATCAAATTTTATTCATAGAGCACTTCATGTACAAAGCAACACAAAGTTCTTTTCATAATAAAAACAAATCATGTATATTAAAAATACAATTTAACACCTTCTACGTCAGAGTATATAACACACAATCTCACACACATGCAAACAAAGCATATGTTTTTTCATTCATTTTGTTTTTTAAATTCAGCAGTGGGTAGAGTTACACAAATAGTAGGGGGTGTAGTTACACTTTAAAACATGGCTAAAAATGCTAATGAACTAATGTTTTTAAATATAGATATAATAACAAATGCAGGTTTTTAGCAATTTTTCAGTTTTTTCATGAAATAATTGCATTGAATTTCCATACCATGATGACACTAAAAATACCAGGAATATATATATATATATACAATTCCCAAATAAGTATCCAGGTGAAAATATGAGTAATGGGACAACATGGGATTCAGCATCACATTTCCATTTGTTGTGGTTTTGTTATTATTAACTGTGTTAAATGTGAAGCATCTGTTAATGTGTGGATCTCTGGGACTGTGGTGTACCTCTCAGGGGGGAACCAGGCTGGAAAAAGGTTGATGGATCTGTGATGGGAAAAGAAGTAAAAGCCTGGCTGGCAGGGGGAGGATGGGAGGCTGGAGCTGAGGATGGATGGAGTGCAGTGGGGGGAAAGAGAGAAAAACCTCAGCGGAACAAAAGACCTTCAGGATTAATTAGGCGTCAGATTGGTTGCAGGGCACGGCGAGGGGGGGGCCCAGGACTCATATTTCAGCAGCCTGCTAGTTAGGCCTGGCAGTGCCTGGAACCACTGTCCACAGGGTTATGGATGGAGCCCCCGCTCCATCTTCATGTATTTTCATGTTATCCCAGTGGGCAATAAGAGGAAACACAGAGGTCACGTATGTAATGCATAATGTTTACATGATGATTTCCACCGCCTGCGTCAGAGAAGTGAAATATTATCCGAGGCAGTCCCAGCTCAGACGAACGGAAAAATAAGGTTGAACGTCTTTCTCTGCCATTATCAGCTGATTTTCCTCTCTGCAACGTTCCGGTCACCTTTCAAATCTGAGAGGCGGACCTGAGGCAGCCCGTTAATAACATGTTTAACCATCACTGTCACAGACGGATGTTTCCGAGGCGACCTTTCATGGCACTTCTTCCCCTCCGTTACAGGAAGTGCTGAACTCTGCATACAGATGATGGTCTGGGTTTCCATGAGATCCAACCTGGAGGCTGGACCAATCATGGCCTTTTACAATAGTTCCAGTCATTCAGGTACAGCAGAGGATGCTCAGATGTGCAAGGTGGACGTGGAACAAGGTCATCTGGATGGATGGAATGAACAGCAAACACAGCAGGAAATCTACCAGTCACTAAAGTTTGTACTCCGTCTCACTTTCAGGCCTCTAACCCTCAGAAAAGTTTGACCCAGCTTGGCTAAAAAAAGACAATAACTGCCTTAAAGTCGTCCTCCTGCTGCGTTTACTCTGACCTGCAGCACCGAATCCAGCTTGACTTTTAATTCATTCTATCATTGCGTTAGCACCTGGTCGTACGTCAGCAGGTACATGACAAATCCATTCCCTCCTCCATGTTTCCTGTTTCTGCTTCCCGGCTGAGCATCGTGGACGTGCTGCCTTACCCCGTGAAAAACGATGAAGTATCTGTGCTCCTGCTGGTGGAGGAAACCACAGTCGCAAGCTGAGGAACACAGTATGACCGAGAGTTTATGAAGAGAAAGAAGGTGACTGAGAGCTCACCTGTAGCGTGTGATGCAATATTCACAGTTAGTTCACCAGGAAACTACAGCACACTGTAAAAATTACAAGCTGACTTTATTATAAAAAGCATGCAAATTCTTAAAAGAAGTCAACAATAGAATAATGAAAATTCATCATAAATCCATTCCATTATGCATTCATAGCAGTAATTCACTAATGCCTAGGACTACTTTAATGTATAATTCTTATTTTTTTACAGCCTGATTTAAGCTCATGTTCTGCATCGTTTTCTGTTTGTTCTTGGAACAAAATCTGCCAAAGGTAAATGAATAAATAAATTAATAGAAATGTCTTGGACTACTTTACGCGTTCCTAGATTCACCTTGAGGTGGACGACTTGTTGGTTTCTTCTTCTCCTCCCTCTCTAATGCAGCATCAGCTGAGCTGCAGGGACGACCTGACACCTCCAACAGGAGGAATAAAGGAAACTACCTGTTCAGAGTTTCGGAGCCTGACACACATTTATTATTGAGTGCGATGCATTGGGGCATGCAGAGCGGCAGTGTCATTTTACATTTTCAGAAAGAAGCGCAGACTGAAATGTAAAGCATGCACAATGGGAACAGATCAGTCCTCTTTCTCCTCAGTCTGATATTGACTCTCCTTTCACTGCATTGTCACGGCTCGGCTGCTGTCGCTGCAGGAGACGCTGAAATGTGTGCACCACTTCAAAAGTTGGAAGGAAAGAAGGTGACAGCAGAGAGCGTGAGCATTTATTCCCATCTGTTCAGCTTTCTGCTTACTCTGCAAACTCCTCCTGATGGATTTTTAGTAAATGTTAAAGAGCACAGGCTACAGACTGATTTCACTCTGAACGTTTCTCTGTGGATTATTTCATCTGTGGGCTCGGAGGTGAACATTATAATGTGTTGCTGTGTATGAACAGAAGGACCATGTTCACCTTCAGCCTCTTCATCAGAGCAGAAAAGAGACATTGGACTGATAGGAAGCTTCCAGCTGTCCAGACCACTAGTTCTCAAACGGAGGTACATGTACCTAAACACTTCCTAGATAGCAAAAAATGTTTGGCCCACATCTGGCCCACAGAACCTTTGCCATAATCCACATCCAAACTAAAAACTGACATCTGGACCACATCTGGTCCAGCATCTTTAACATCTTGAAGCCAGAAACATTACCTGGCATGTTGGGGAGACCCGTGAAAAGAAGCCCTGGAGGCCAGAAAGACCTTGATGATGTGGGAAGACCTCCTCCTGCTGCTAATGTCCTGGCAGAAACGATGATGGAGAAAAACTAAAATCCAGGTCTGAGGACACAGTTTGCTGCAGGACAGATAAAATGAGAGCAGGCCATGCCCAGACAGCACACGTTTGGGCTGAATCCGGGATACTTTCAGCACTTATGGTTCAGTTACAGCACTGGCCAGCCTCCTGTGGGCCACATGTGGTGCCAATGCCAGTTGTTGGCCTCTGTGGTCCAGAAGTGGTCCTAAAACTGGAAGTATTACTTATGGTAATTTCCTTGTGGGCCACTTGGTGGTCATCTGACTGAGTTTTTAGCAGCTACACATCACAAGTCAAGACTGAATCTGGGCCAAACTAAATTGCTGGGCCAAACATTTTTGCTATCTGGGTGTGGCAAAACTTGCAGACCCATTTTTCCTCCAGCTGGATGAATCCAGATGAGTGGAAATCTGTTGAGACAATATTTACCCACACGTCCTTGAAAAGTTTGTCTCCCATTCTACTTTTAGAGCCTCTCAGAACCAGAAAGTGGACCTCCAGTCTGAGAGTGTAAATAACATGACCCTTCCCCAACTTCAAACCTTGATTAACAGTCGTTTTTACCAAAGGTTGGTCATATTTCCACCAGAAGCTCCGTCAGCTGTTAACTGATCCCAGCATGATGAACTTAGACCAGAGTCTGAGCCCCACATGACCCAGAAATGGTATTAAGCAGCCTTTGAGAGTCTTGGATGAAACGGGACTGGTTTTACCCAGACCAGATGAAAAGGAGTTTTGTAAATATGGACCACTTCCCTGGAAGCAGCATTTATGGAAAAGGCTCCTGATTCCAATCAGACTGATTCATTAGGTCCAGTCCTGCATCAGTGAACTACCTGTCCTGTTTGCTTCTAGTATTTTTCCATCATGTCAGCAAAGTGCCCCAAACCAACACAGCCTTGACATTTACCCATGATCCCTTGTTGACTGTTAGGAATTCAAACAGAGCTCCCGGAGCTATGAATCAAAGGTCAGCCGTGGCGCCGCGGTGGAGGCGTGTCAATATCTGGTGATGTATGCGCCGCTGCAGGCCTTCTGGCCACGGCCCAGTTACCAGAGCCAGGCATGAGGAGGATGAAGGACACCGGTCTGGTTCCCTGAGCCAGATGTCAGGAGGATGCCGGCCTGGAGCCAGATGTGAGGAGGACACCAGCCCGGTGACCAGAACCAGACGTGAGGAGGACGCCGGCCCGGTTACCAGAACCAGACGTGAGGAGGACACCAGCCCGGTTACCAGAGCCAGATGTGAGAAGGCAGCGGCCCGGTTACCAGAACCAGACATGAGGAGGATGCCGGCCCGGTTACCAGAACCAGATGTGAGGAGGTAGCAGACCGGTTACCAGAACCAGATGTGAGGAGGAAGTGGCCCGGTTACCAGAACCAGACGTGAGGAGGTAGCAGACCGGTTACCAGAACCAGACGTGAGGAGGCAGTGGCCCGGTTACCAGAACCAGACGTGAGGAGGACACCAGCCCGGTTACCAGAGTCAGACGTGAGGAGGACGCCGGCCCGGTTACCAGAGCCAGACGTGAGGAGGACACAGGCTCGATTATCCGAACCAGACATGAGGAGGACGCCGGCCCGGTTACCAGAACCAGACGTGAGGAGGACACCAGCCCGGTTACCAGAACCAGACGTGAGGAGGACGCCGGCCCGGTTACCAGAGCCAGATGTGAGGAGGACGCCATAACCATATGCTTGAGTGCGAGAGCACATTTCAGCTGCGCCGACCCTACCGTCCGCAGACGCCTCGTGAATATAAATCCTGCTACAGTGTCAGTCTGGGGACAATATGAATCATAGTAAGATCATCTCTCCTCTGTCCTAAACTTAGCAAACAAAAAAATATTATAGTGATTGTATAGTGTATATTGTTCTATAAAACATGCATTAAAACCCCAAGTAATCTATTATATTGCATTAAACTGAAAAACACATTCACCATGAAGTGAATACAAAAATAATTCATGTGACATACACAGTAAATTCAGCGCTAATATAAGGATCAGACACTTAACTAAACATGTAAAGAAAGTCTGTTCACATAGGCCAAATATTTAATAAAAATGTCATGAAAAAATATAAAACTATACAATACATTAAAGGCAACATAACAGGTGACAAAACAACGGCATGGGTTAGTATCAGTTTCGGAGAAAATGAATCCAGACACGGAAGATGAAAGTACCATTAAAGCTAGGTTAGCTTCACTAACAGTCTCTAAACAAGGCGGTATGGGCTACGTTACATAGTAAATGCTCAGCCCACAATGAAAACCGTACACAGAATAATATTGAATGTAAACATGTGAAACACTCCAGAAAATCAATAATTGTCTTAGAACATGCGAAAGCACAACTGTACATAGCAAGCTTGACTCATCCAATTCCCACATCCCCCCCTCCTGTTGGGAGTCATGGCACCAATTGGCTTTTCGCTCTTCTTGCATTTGTTTATAGTTACAAGGTTTAGTATATAACAGGTAACCAGGTTTTTACAGGTAACTAATATTAGTAATAGTAGTAGTAGTAATAATAATGTAATAGCAGTAGTGTTATTTCTAGGTTATTGAACTGTTATTTTTCATTTATTTTAATATCCAGCAGATCTGTGAACTATGAGTTAAACATCCTGATTTCTTCCTCCAACCGTCTGAAAATGATCCAGCAACGAGGCTGATTCCTCTCAGTCTGTCTCTGTTAAATCATCTGGAAATTAATGGGAGTGTGAACAGCCCTCAGGGGTCTGTGGAGTGTCTTCCTCCTCCTCCCTCAGTAGATGATAGACTGCAGTTAAATCCTCCCGGCTGACCCTCTCGTTCCTCTCTCAGGGGTAGGGCATGTTATCTTTTGGCGGGAGTCCCTCTGCTGGCCTTTGCAGCATAATGTAGAAGCCTGCGGTGTGTGTTTTACACTCTTCCTGACATTACGAAGCCGTATCGCTGCTTTTATCTCCATGCTGGAGGTTAATCAGAGGGGATTTATGCTGAAATCGCTCCATCCTTTTTTCTTCTCCCTCTCTGTCTTGTCTCTACTGACCTGTGAATATTTTTAAAGTCAGGTACAGATTCAGGAAGATGATTATATATATATATATATACATATATATATATATATATATATATATATATATACATATATATATATATATATATATATATATATATATATATATATATATATATATATATATATATATATATATATATATATATATATATACATATATATATATATATATATATAAAGATATTGGTTCCTCTTAACCTTAAATAACTAGAATAAATCTAAACTAAAAGCAGCCAAGTGAACGCGTGTGTCTTATTGGTTCTGATAAAACTTAGTTTTTCATCCAGCTGCCTTCTGGTCCTGCATTTCTACTTTTCTTTCCAACTCAGATCATGACAGTTAAGATTCACTCGTGAGAACAATTTTCATTAATACTGCAACAAACCTCTTAAATTTAGATTAAGAAAAAGATTTGATAAAGCGAACTGGGACCTGGCAGATGGTTATTCTTCCTGGTTTTGGTTGTGGTCTCCTTAAGCTTGGTACACACATAACTATTTTTTTAGTCTTATGAGATTTTTCATCGGTTCGAGACCTCACACATGAAGATAAAAAATCAGGCATTAAACAGTTTTGATCATAATGTGTGTGGTGTGCACCGAAAATGTAATCACAGAACAAAACACACATAACGATGCTGTTCCTCAACTGATCTACAATCTAGTCCTCCAAGCCGGACAAACGTTGAAACGTAGAAGAAGAACTATAGCAACAACCGGTAAAAAACGCAGAAGAAGAAACATAGTAACAATCGGAAAACACAACACACAGCATGGAAGGGGATATATAGGATGAGTCTTGGGACTATTGTTAACAGAAAAAGCCAGAACTGAAAAAATAACAGACTGGAGACGGCATGAACACGGACTTTACTTCCTTGTTCCCCAGCCAGCTTACTCTCTGATTGGCTACATTTCGTGGCACGTCACCATCCACACAGTCAGAATGCACAAGTTATCGGCATTCCTCAGAAATCAGCTCTGAAATGTTGAACATGTTCGACTATGACCCATTTCGGAGCGGATTATTGGGACAAATATCTCTCGATGATCAGGCGTTTGCTGTCCGAGGTCAGGAAGAGGCTAAATTGGGACAAAAACAGCCCAAAAACTGTTATGTATGTACCACGCTTTAGCTAGGTGATTATTTGTATGAACACAGTTATTATAAACTGGACTAATGTGGATCACATGATGTACTTGTTTACCTGGACTATGATGAACTGGACTGACTTGGATTGAGTCTGTAAAATTGTATAAATAAAACTGAATTGGAAAAACATGATTCACATTCACATTTTTTGGGAAAAACTTGAGTCCCAGCTGATGTTCTGGAGACATCTGAACTAAAACCAGAATTTCATTTGATGGTCACACCTGTCAGCATGTTTTCTGTTTGACACATCCCCCATCCCTCCATCCCCATTCCCTGTCTCCGTCCCCTGTCCCTCCATCCCCCATCCCTCCATCTCCATTCCCTGTCTCCGTCCCCTGTCCCTCCATCCCCATCCCCCATCCCTCCATCCCCATTCCCTGTCTCCGTCCCCTGTCCCTCCATCCCCCATCCCTCCATCTCCATTCCCTGTCTCCGTCCCCTGTCCCTCCATCCCCATCCCCCATCCCTCCATCCCCATTCCCTGTCTCCATCCCTTATCCCTCCATCCCCATCCCCCATCTCCACCCCCGTCTCTGTCCCTCCATCTCCATCCCCATCTACGTCCCCCATCCCCCGTCTCCATCCCTCCATCCCCAACCCCCATCTCCACCCCCGTCTCCGTCCCTACATCCCCCTCCCCATCCCCCGTATTCGTCCCCCGTCCCTCCATCCCCATCCCATCTCCATCCCGTCTCCATCCCCATCCCCCATCTACATCCCCCATCCCTCCATCCCCATCCCATCTCCATCCCGTCTCCATTCCCCATCCCCATCCCCATCCCCCATCCCCGCCCACCGGCCCTCCATCCCCATCCCTCCATTCCCCATCCCCTGTCTTTGTCCCTCCATCCTCCTTCCCCATCCCCCATCGCTGTCTCCCATCCCTCCATCCCCCATCCCCTGTCTCTGTCCCTCCATCCCCGATCCCCATTCCCCGTCTCTGTCCCTCCATCCCCCATCGACTGTCTTCGTCCCCCATCCCTCCATCCCCTGTCTCCATCTCCCGGCAGGTTAAACCTGCCACCGTCTCCTGACAGCTCGCTGGAATTAACTGCTGAAGTGGCTTTGAGGCAGAACTCAGATAAGCGAACAGGAAAACGTTCAACAGAGTTTCAAGGTCGCCGAAGACGAGCTGGGTCCTGATAGCATCTCTGCCGTCCATCCTGACTGCCTGACTGGCTTTGTTTGACCAGAGGAGGAGAATTTAGATTGATAATGAGTTTAGAGTCAGTGGCGCTGAACATCCCAGGTCAGTTGTTTGGATTCTGCAGCTTCAGCCTGAATGTTTGGGTCTGAATACACAAACAAATGTTTGGATTTCAGCTTTAGCGCATCAGAGGTTTTGGCCAGATGTCAGCGATGAAGTCATGTGACACGGGTTGGTCTGAAGAGGAGAGGGTTTATAACTCCACAGCAGGAATAAGATGTGGGAGCTAAGGGTGGGATGGACAACTTCAGAAAGACAGAAGAGCGTGATCATGAACACTGTAAAGAAAATGAATAAATAAATAAGTAAAAAACTGTATTATTCCGTTGGCCAGAAAAATCTAAAACCATATTATAGAATTACAATTAAATTTCATTATAAAAGCAGTTTATACCTTATACATGAAATCTTTTGTTTTATTTTATTTTATAAATTTTAATTTATTTATTTAAACCTTATTTGACAGGGACCAAGTTATTATGGGTTATGCATGTAGGAATTCTGGCTAATTTGTGGTCCTTGTCTCTGGTTGCGAGAATGATGTGCAGATGAGAAAAGGCTTGGTCACTGTTGATCTGTGTGTTATTTCTACAAAGTTCTGTTAGTAATAAATTCTGTTTTCTTCTTCTGGTCGGCCTTTATGCTGCTATATCTATTCATACATTCATTTCACAACATTTTAGCCTCATAATCTGAAGCTGAGGCTGGAAACATCATGTCTGCTGCTGACTGGGATTAAAAGCTTCAGCTTCTACTGGTAGTTTCAAATAAAAAAACAAACAGAAGGACCAAAAACTAGTAAAAGAAATGACTTGGAGTTTTAAGGGTTAATTAGCAGAAGGACAACTATTTTGCACACCAAAGCCTGCAATGTCTGCTACAGACTAGTGTATACTGGGAATAAAAGCTCCAGCTTCTACAGACTGGTTTATACTGGGATTAAAAGCTGCTACAGACTGGTTTATACTGGGACTAAAAGCTGCTACAGACTGGTTTATACTGGGACTAAAAGATGCTACAGACTGGTTTATACTGGGATTAAAAGCTGCCACAGACTGGTTTAAACTGGGACTAAAAGATGCTACAAACTGGTTTATACTGGGACTAAAAGATGCTACAGACTGGTTTATACTGGGATTAAAAGCTGCTACAGACTGTTTTGTACTGGGACTAAAAGATGCTACAGACTGGTTTATACTGGGATTTAAAGCTTCAGCTTCTACACACTGGTTTATTCTGGGATTAAAAGCTGCTACAGACTGGTTTATACTGGGACTAAAAGATGCTACAGACTGGTTTATACTGGGATTTAAAGCTTCAGCTTCTACACACTGGTTTATTCTGGGATTAAAAGCTTTAGCTTCTACAGACTGGTTTATACTGGGATTTAAAGCTTCAGCTTCTACAGACTGGTTTATACTGGGATTTAAAGCTTAAGCTTCTACAGACTGGTTTATATTGGGATTAAAAGCTTCAGCTTCTATAGACTGGTTTATACTGGGATTAAAAGCTACATTTAACATCAGCACCAGGAGGTGTTGTCCTCAGTTCTTGAATGAAGCTCTTATCCTGGACTCTGATCCCTCTCTGGTGCACCAGTCTTGTTCCACCTTTTGGAGCCTAATAAGGAATCTCTGCTGGAGTTCTGCTGTGCAGCTGGAAACCTGCTGTGCAGTCTCGGATCTCACAGCTTCACAGGAAGCCATGGACAGATCCGTCCTCTTCATCCATCTTTGTTCTTCCTCTCTGACATGAAGCCTTTAAAAGGAAGGAAACTTTGTGTTCTGAAGATGTCGGCCTCTCGGTTCGGTCTGGCTGATTAGGAGCTTGGTGGGCTGCAGAACATCTAGAAAGATTGGATGTGGTTGGAGGCAATGAGCCGGTGTGTCTGACACTTCCACGTCACAGCAGCTTCAGATCCAATATGTCTGCGTTGTCTTCCAGATCTGGAGGACGTTAGCGTGATGCTTTGCGTCATATGGAGAACAAACCAGACAGAAATCTGTCTCGCTGTGATGAGTCGGGCTGGTTCTGAATCTTTAAAGCCCCTGCAGGCAGAGTTTCCACCAAATGAATAGATATCCATGTTCAAAAGCCTCATGCTTGGCAGCAGGCGAGAGACGGGAGGAAGAAAGGTAGAGGTGGGGGTGAAGGGGGAGGGTTCTAGGTGGAGGGCAGACACTATTAAAACTGGGGAGAATGAATTGTTAAATTCCTCAAGAAAGAAATATAAGACATGGCCTCGTTTTTATGCAGCCTGGAATGCTCTGCAGGCGACTGATAAGGTGGGTGGGGGGGGTCGTCAGGCGGCCAAAAACACGCATGTTCACACACACACACACACATGTTCAAATACACACGCATCACTGCTGCCTCAGGTTTACAGCAGATTAACAGAAGAACATGCTGGAACATACAGAGAATGTTATCCAGAACCAGAACCAAGGCAAGACAAGTTCATCTGTGCTTTTCATGTAGAAGACAATTCAGAGTGCTTTACATAAAACATGTGCATTAAAAACAAACTTTAAAAGTAATAAAGAAATTAAATGTAACCAGTAAGAAAAAAGCTCAAAACAATAGATATAAAACCAGAAATAAAGTTCCAGTGTGGGAAATTAACAGTTGTTCTCATAAAAGGCAGCCAATTGAAAAGTTTTTTAATCCTGATTTAAAACTGCTGGTTTATACTAGGATTAAAACACAGGAGTGATCAGACAGAGCCACATCCATCACCATAACCTTGGAAATCTTCAGACCTTTAGAGATGACTAGATCTAGACAGGGTCTTCTGTTCCACATGCTGAGTTAGACCAAAGTTATCAAGAACAATACAATTCTTTGGTCCCTCTGCCCTCTAGGTTATCAGCATGAATGTTGGAATCACCAACAATAACTACACAGTCAGAGTCAACACAGATTACTGACAGCAGTTCAGCAAGGTCATCAGAAGTGTTGCACAGTGTTTAGGTGGTCAGTATATGTCAAGGAATAATACATGAGAGGGAGAAAGGCCTTCTGGAGAGCCACATATTCCAATGAGGCAAAGTTTTTTCTAAGATATCTGCTGCATTGGAGGGAGTCATTAAACCAAACAGCCACTCCTCCACCTTTCTGATGTGATCTAGGTTCACTCACAGAGCTGATGGGTCGCTTTTCTCTGTCTAACCAGCTTTCTGTTAAAAACAAGAAATTAACTTTGTGCTTTGTAATACAATCATTGATTAAAACTGTTTTTTCCAGCCAAAGATCTGACATTTAGCTAGCTTAGCTAGCTTCAGCATGCTAACATGACCTGTCCAGGTTTTGTTCTGGGCAGGTTGAGACTGGTGAGGAATGAACACAAGATGTAATAAATTCATAGAATGTATTGGGTAAATCTTGCTTTTCTGAACATTTATCAGTCTTTTTTGTTGCCTATTAAAATAGGGATAAAGGAAAATATTTGAATTTCGGGCCCTGACTTATCCTGGAGAGAGCCATGAGTACCCTCATAGCTGCAGCCTGGACCCCAGCACATATCAATCAGATGCTGGGCTGTGATCAGGCTGTGGAGACAGATGAGGACTTTGTTTCCATCATAGAGGGAGGGGAGGTGGATGCTGGGGCTGGGACGACTGGGTCAGAGCTTGCTGTGGGATTTGTGGAGCAGGATGAAGTTGGATGTTTCTGGGTGAAAAGATGGGACTGGGGCATGGAGTCAGTTTGGTCACCATAGTGACCAGCTCTTTCATCGGGGAGGTGAAGTCCAGAATGGGTGGGTAGGATGGGGAGAGGGAGGGTGACCTGGAGGGAGTATGATGAGATGAAGGGGGTGGGTCCTCACTGGAAGCTTTGGGGGTTTCTTCAGGAGGGGTCTGAGGTGGTTTTTTTCAAGGTTTCTACTAGGCTCTGTCTCATCGCATTGTTTTGGTCTTTCTTGTCTGTTGTCCTTGTTCAAGGGAACAGAGTCTGTTCAGACAACAAAACAGGTTGAAGGTGAACAGCTTCGCTCCTGACCAGTTCAGGCAGAATCCATCCGTCTTAAAAAAGTGTCTGCTGTCCCAGAAGAAGTTGAAATTGTCTATGAAATGAACTGGATGTGTGGTACATGCTGCCGACAGCCATGTATTCAGACTAAACAGCCTGCTGAGAGAGGCCACTGATGAGTATCCGGACAGCAAGACAGCTGATCGTATCCAGCAGTTCAGTAAAGTCCCATTTCAGCTCCTCGGATTGTTGTTTCACAGCATTGTTCCACCCCACATGCAGGATGAGGTTTTCCACAGTTGGGTGCGCAGCCCCAATTTGCGTAATTTAGTCTCTCACATCTGGTACCATTTCCTTGGAAAAGCACAGTACTTTAGTACACTTTCCACCCACATTTTTCCCGTCTTTCCCACTAAAGTCACCAACAGTCAGAGTCGGAGGCCCATCCATTTGCTTTTACTTTCTGAGTTGTTCTTTGGTCTGACCTTGGTGTGTAGGGAGATGTCATCTTGGCCATCAGATGTAAATCCAGATTCCTGCAGCAGTGGAGCAAACCTGTTCTGTAGTTGCATGTCTGGTAATTGAGGAGGAGACTTGTTAGTTTTCCTTTTTACAACTGGTCATGTCTGTGTCTTGCTAGAGAGAGGAGTTGAGGAGGTGCTTGGTCTGGATGGCAGAGCAGGCCATCCAGACAAGAGTTATTACCTTGTACACCATCCTCCTTTTTCTTTCCAGCCATGTTTGTGCTAACTAGCTGTGTGTCAGCAAGACCTTGTCCGCTGTTTCTTTATTAATGGTAAAGTTGTGTTGTTCCACACAATCCATTTACTTCCACATTCACTTCAAGCCATTGAATCTTTGTTTCCAGCATGTTGATCTTCTGTAGAAGTTTGTAATAGTCATCTGTAAAGAGGGGAGGCATCTTGCAGCTTGTTAGCTTTATCCTAAGTAATTGTAGATAAGGCTTCTGCTATTTGTATGTACTGCTAACATGATACTGACTAGATTGTAAGAGTCTTAAAAAAAATACCATCTAACCAAATCTACCACAAAATACAGTCCCAGTGATTAATGAGTGACCAGCAGCCGTTCCCTTAAATTTCTGGAGTAGAAAAATAAGAATATTGGCAGAAAAATGCAAGCAGAGGGGAGAGCGAAGCAGCAAAGTCTCAGCAGGGGACAGAAGCTTGAAGTGTCCAACCAGAATAATACCCAGAACCAGCCCCCAATTTTCTTTAGATGATGAAATATTGTTAAAGAAGATAAACAGAGAAAACATAAACAATATGGATGGATGAATGGACGGATAGATGGATGAATGGATGGAGCAGCTAATGTGAAAGCCAAATAATGAAACATACTAAAAAAAATCAACAAGACAAAGAAGAATAACTGTAATACAATAAGACATAAAAAAAAAATTCATGAAGTTTAAAAGTTTAAACTTCCGTCCACGTGGATCTAAACGGCTGGTGGGAATCCGTCTCTAGTTTCCGTCCATCTGTATGTCCTCTCTAAGCTCTGAGACACATGCAGTTCCTGAGGTTTGAAGGTCAGTGATGTGTTTCACAGTGACTTGACAGCCTTCTCTGGATGCTGCTGAATAACTGCTCCTGCTTGTTTTCTCCACCCTAAGGACGCGTTCTGTAAATTGGAGGTGGGGGAGTAACACACTGACACCAGTTTCACTTCCCTGAAATGGATCTGAAAACCAAATTCCCAGACGTAGCCGCAGCGGAGCGGCGCTAACCTTGAAGCTCATCCAAGAGGAAGCAGGCCGGCCGGTGTTCCCCTCATCGTGTGACAGGACCCGCTGATGGAGGGAGATCCTTGACCTGGTTTTTCTGCCACATTAGGTCGACACTGCTCCCCACTGAGGAGAGAGACAGAGTGGATAAAAGGTAGAGACAGATATTAACTGATATAAACACAGCTGTAGATCACAGCCTGATTTCCATCAGCTGATAGAGATGATTCTAGCTGACTTTTTGTTCCTGGAGCATCACTTCCCTCTACCAAAAGCCAGAACAGGAAGACCAAAGTAGAGGTGAGAAGGAATAAAAAGACAAAGACTTGAGAAGATGTGAAGAAAATGAGAGGAAATAAGAACTGGCAGAGAAAAGGAGGAGGATGGAGGGAGGGACAGAGGGAGAGCTGGGCTGTTTGCCAGGATCTATTCCACCTCTGATCTCCAGGCCTTTCTGTGCTGCCACCTTCCCTCCCCTCTGTAATGTCATCAATGAAACAGCCTTTAGGAGGGATGGAGGACTTGACTCTGGGTTCACGCTGTGACGCTTGGTGCTGCCAAGCCGAGCAGGATTCTCTTCAAATTAATTGGATGTCACTTTCAGGTACAAGAAACAAGGCTGCTGCATAGAATCAGAACATTCTGCAACACAACAGCTCATGAAATACAGTTAATAACAACAGAAAAGTCCAGTTCTGGCTCCTTCCTGAGAAGATTCTAGATTTTTTATTTCTATTTCATTTTAATGTAAGGATGAGAATAAACTTCCTGTTTAACCTCTGGACCTCATAGCCAGTCAGCTCCATCTTCAGTATAATTGTCCTCATCCTGAAAACCATAAACATATCATAGATGGGCCCTAAACCAGAACACCGGGTGTGGTCTTTGAAACTCTCCATCATCATTTTTGAGGATGAGAACAAACAACCAGAAAATACGCAAAGTTGCCACAGTGAATTTAAATGATTGATTTAAAGTATGTTCTTGGCATGTGACTGAAGTCCTGCTGCTTAGACCCAAATGGACCCACCTCTTCTCTCTGGCCCTTGTATTAAAAATCCATCATCACAAACTTAGGTGTGAAAATGAATCAGACCCTGAAAACTGACGTCAACTTTCCAAGGCATTTCCAAGGAAGTAGCGTGATGCAGTTCCAACACTGCTCTGCATTCATGCTCTGTGTACATTCATTGCAGATCACATGGACTCTTCCTGGATGCTCAGTGTAGATGCTATCATCTCCATATAGATGCTAACTGCTCCATGTAGATGCTAATGGTTGTATGTAGATGCTAACAGATCTATTCAGATGCTAATTGCTCTATGTTGAAGCTAACAGCTCCATGTAGATGCTAACTGCTCCAGATGCTATCTACTCCACGTAGATGCAATTAGATGCAGCATCAAATTTTATATATGGCAGACCATATTATCATGGCAACTTTCAACACTGTTATCACATGCTTTCCAGATATCATGCAGCCCTAATATTCCTATTCATCCTGAAATGGTTGTTTTAATTTTTGTTGTTTTATACAAGCCAGACACTTTTTTCATTTGTGCTGTGTGCCATCTTCATTAATTCCTCACAAGTAACAGAAATACTGATAATTACTTAACACATCTCCCTTAACTGAGAGTCCAGAAGTATTCTAATAGAAGTATTGGAGAGCTAAACTCATCTTATTATGGGGATGCAACTTTCTAGGCGAGGCCTAAAACAGAGGTACAGGGCTCAGTGGGTTCCCTAGTATAATCAAACATTTTACCCTGATTTAGTTGCCCTTCGCTTGCATTGTGGTATCTTTTAAATTAATTTTAAGATTTTTATATTAGTGTGTCAGTCTTTTTTTTTTTTCTTTTTTTTTATACTTACTTGTTATATATGAACAAGGGAAGGAAGAAAGAAAAATTTATATTTAGTGGTTTTTGGCATTTTTCTAATAAAAAAAGGTAAAATTATTGTCATGTTATTATGATTTATGTCTTTATTTTATTGTTTAAAATAGACAAAATGATTACATTATTGAATGCTGCAGTCCTCATGGTCTGAATCCTGGAAGTTGTGTTAAAGATGTTGGATCAGGTTGAGGTTGGGTGATCCGGATCATGCAGTTCGTAGTCCATTATGATTGCAGGGACGTTTCATAGATATGAAACTTTTAATGAAAGTAAAATTTGTAGTTCTTTTTTCTTGCGGCTGCTGTTGTTGCAGTACCTTGAGTCACCACTAGGAAATAAAACCCAACAAGTAGCAGTGTCATTCATTTTCTAACTTTTGTATCTTCTGTTCATCTTGCTCTTGTTGGGAAAATGATGGAGAGTTCAAACCTAAAAGACCTCAGAAAGAACAAATGTCTTTTCTTTGTTAAAGATTTCTACATCTTCATCGTCACTCCGCTCCTTTGTGATGAAGTCACTGATTTCTCACCTCTTTTCTCCAAAACAATAAAAACCTTCAGGCTGCCATTAGTGTCAAAGCAGCAATATGTGCTTAAACAATCATCCACATGGACCCACCCACCACACCACAAGCTGTGAACAATCAACAGGTTTAGCTGTGAGAGTATTTCACAGCTCAGATGAGGGCTATAACGTGCAGTATGTTCACTTAGTCCTTCATGATTTTCATCTTTCTCACCCCTAATCTCTCCTCCTCTCTCACTCTGTGTGTCTGCCATCGTAGCATCTGTTGATGTCCTCATAGCTGCTGTAGGCACAATCTGTCCACAACATAAACTGTATATAAAAGAGTTTAGTTAGTTAGTTAGTTTCTGAAAAGCTGAATTGAAGCTCATTAGGCGGTTCCCACCATCACCATCTTGGCAGCGTCATGCATGTCATCATTTCCAGAAAATCCAAAAATGGGCAAAGAGGCTGAGAGGGAGACTGTGAAGGTGGGGATGGATGATTGACACCCCTCAAACTCCGAACTGCCTGTAGTTAAGAGCTAATCGAGCTAACCTGGAGCTAAAGGTAGCTAACCAGCTAACAGAGGTAGGCGGCTGTTAGCCGGCTAAAAACTGCTGTTGTGCTGCACTCTCCCTTATTGCCGCGGCTATTGGATACCTGTCAATCAAAAGTACACACCCCTAATTATGCTGAATTACAAGATTAAATAACATCCTAACGCATGAGTGAGAAAAAAAATCACCCCCCTCACAGTTGTCATGAAGGTAAACTTGACCTATTAATCCTAAAATAATTTTTTTGTACCAGGCTTTAAACATGTTTTTTTCTGCTGTGAAGTTGGTCTATGGAAATTGACTCTGTTTTGAAGCCAGCCCCAAGCGGATCAGGGATGAACTGGAATTTTTTGCACTTCTGCATAAGCTTCACAATTTACCAGCGAAGGTTGTCGCTTGGTCCGCATTGTCCTCCCTGCTACATCTCTTCTACATCTTTGCTATGTCTCTGTGCATCTCTGCTACGTCTCTCAAAAGGACAATGGTGTCTCAGGAACGGCTTTGTTTAGAGAGGCAGTGAAAGATGTGTTAGTGTTAGTGTTGTGCACTACCTATGGAGGAAAATGATGATTGAAGACTTCTGAGATGAAGTGAGGATCAGGTATTGCATTATTATTAACACTGACACAGTTCTGGACCTATTAAGAAGTTGATCCAATTCATTCCAAAATAATTTGGGGTTATTATGATTTTGAGTGAAGGCTTCCTAATAATAATTTGACCTGGCATTCCTGGTTTCTGTTTTGGAGTGATTTCTAAGCTGACAGTATCTGTCCCAATCATCTGTTACTTTGGATCTCCTATATTTAGTTGCTTAATCTTCTTGTTTCTAATGGTTAGTTAAATCAGAACTAACACATGGAAGATGTTTTCCTTTAACACAAATTGTTTTGAAAGGAGCATGTTTATCAATTACTTTGGTCACTTCAGAGTGGAGAAATTTCCATACTTCAGTGACATAGGGTATCAACTGCATCGCTGCTACATCTCTGCTGCCTGTAATCTAACAAACTGATTTTATCAGGCGTCTATATATCTGATCGGTCCGAGTACAGAACCCTGTGGAACTCCATGATTCCATGCTGTGTGAGGAAGACTCCTTACATGAACAAATTGAATCTATCAGGTAAACGTGATATATTATTAGCTTCATCGAGTTCCTTTAATTCCAATCATATGTTATGATCCCCAGTTTCAGATTCAGCACAGAGATCCAGCAGGACCAGGATATTAAGAGGAATTATTAATTTTATTTTATATTGTGACCTGATAAGTAGCACAGAGAAACTGGAAGCTGAGGTTGGACTGGAAGTGTCAGCCTATTGAGGGAAAAACTTACGAAAAGAATATATAGCTGCTCATGATGCCAGTGACTCATATTTTATTTGACTGTTTTATTGATTTTGAAGTCAATAATTTTAGAGTGAAATGGGTTTTAACGTGGTTCCATCACAAGTTAGCCAGTTGTCTAAACCATCAGTTCTTCTATAAGGACAGAAAATCTTAGCGAGTGTTTGGTGGAGGTTTTCTATTGTGTCCTCTCATCACATTCATTCCCTTTTCTCATCTTTCTTCTTCCTTCACCTATCTGAAAATCAATATTTTACAGTTCTCTCAGGTTGAAGGTTTCACAGCTGTTTCATCTCTTCCCACATTCAGCCATGGGTAGAATAAAAGTAGTTGCGTTCATTGTTTTGAGTAACACAAATAAAACTAACTTTACGTGAACATTGTTGGACTGGTTGTTAGAGCTGTAAAAAGAAAATAAACTCAGATTAATGACTGCAGCCTGATGTTTGGCTTCATGAAATCATTTCACCTGTCCATCTATCTGACTATCTATCCATCTGACTATCTTTCCATTAGTCCCTGCTTTTAGTGCAGAGATTTATTAGAACATGTGCAAACATAAATGTAAATACTGGCTGTTTTGTCCAGGTGTAAAAAGCCTGAAAGTGTTTAACGTCTTAGACCAGTTTTCGCTCATTTCTGTCAGTCATTTCTGTCAGTTCAGGAATAGTTCTCCAGGATCTTTGAAGGACTTTCCAGGAATTTTTCTCCAGGATCCCTTAAGGACTTTCCAGGAATTTTTCTCCAGAATCCTTGAAGGACTTTCCAAAACTCTTCTTCCTACAGATGATCCCATAGGTCCGGATTCTGGGGAGGATCCCTCCCTCCACTGCAGTTTTTTCTCCCTGTTGTGTTCAAGGTTTCAGGACAGCATGAACTATACGAACATATATTCTGGTTTAATTAGAACCAGTTAATATTTCTATTAAAAGCCTGTGCAGCTTGTTTATTCCAATCCTGGTTTTCAGTCTGTTAATATGGGCATAAAATCGCTCTTTAGCTGGTAAACACATGAACTCTGCTCCTGTTCTTAGTTTTTACAGAAAAAACACATAAAGTTCAGATGTTTGCACAGACGGGTCATATGTAAGGCACATTTTGTTTAAATCTTAAACACGTGTATCACGTGTTCATCACATGAAAATGTTTGCACATGTGTAGCACTCGTCATTCACGTATGTTGCACACTGTTTTCCTGTGAGGGATAAATCAGGATATTGGCGTAGGAATTGTCCTCTAATGAGACGTTTAGGGACTGATCTGAACAGGTGAGTTTACCTGCAGGATTATCTGCATGGTTTTAACTGAGGAGATTAAAAAGCTGAAATATTAAGCAGGTAAACAAAAGCAGGAAGTCGGCATCCGCAGGTTCTGTTCGGTTAAATTAAGGAAGCCCTTGTGTTTTTCAGGACTTTGCCGATTCAATATTCCACCTGGTGAGAGAGAAGTACCGGTTGCTGGTGGGTGGCTGCAGTCCTGCACATGTGCGACACAAATCCCTGGCAGGCATCGTAATGACCCGAGGTATGGCAAATTTCATTGACTTTGATATAGAACTTTGAATTATTGAAGTGGTGCAATATGGAAAGAGTGAATGTCGGGGTGGGTTGGGCAAAGAGAGACAGAGAGTACAAGAAAAGGATGGGGAAGGAAAGGTAGATGGAAGGAGAAATGATGAAGTAAGTGTGGGAAGACAGAGTTTCCATTCCATGCTGTAGCTTCCGTTTGTGGAGGAGAGTGTACCTTCCTGCTGAATTATTGACTATTCAGAGTCTCGGAGGAGAATGAGACATGGTGGAGAGTGTCAGTCATCCCTCTGTATGCTGGACTCAGCGCTCAGCCGGCTTTGACAGGAGTTCCTGATGCCACCCCGGGAATCTTAACTAGATCAGCTTAATCCAAAACCTGACTGAGTGACACACTGAGGAGGAGGACAAGGAGGAGGAGGAAGAGTCACTTACTGGTCTCCTGCAACATGCTTCATATTTACCTTCCTGTAAATGTGTTTTCTATCAGGTTTGCATATTAAACTGTAAATGTGCAGCTCCAAACATGTGATGATGTTCTGCAGAGATTCCACTGCTCCCATAACATCCATGACATCTGCAGGAAGCTGCACCATGACACAGATATGGCGTTACACACTGATCAGGTAGCAAAGCGGCATTCACACGTGTTCTCTGGAAACACGGCTGTTACATGCTGAACATTTACTACAAGCAGAAAAAAACACATTCATTTCCATATTCGCTGCCCTTTGTGTAGACAGTCGACGGTAAAATTTCCCCCACTTTTCCCAACCAGGTCCAGCCAATCACAGCTTGGATAGGCTCATCCTGATTGGCTGCTTTGTCTCCATTCAAATCACTGTCTGCAGCATCCTGAAAAGCAGCATCTGCATCAACTGGAACTACATCTCAAACTGGATGATCAGGACATTTTATGTCCTGAATTATTTTTTGTTATTTTCCTGAATTATTACATGAAACACATTTTAGTTCTATTTAAATTTAGTTTCATTTTTATTTTCCTGTGTTTTTCTTTCATTGGACACAATAAATCAGTTCATTTATTGATCAGTCCAGTTCAGTCTAGTTTATTATAGCCAGTCCTAGTCCAGTTATAGTCCAATTAAAACAAATCCATCATATGAACCATATGAGTCCAATTTAGAAGAACTGTGTTCATACAATAATTACATAACTCAGGAAGAACAAGAACCAGAACCAGGGAGAAAAAACCTCCATCAGAGCCATGACCAGGAAAGTAAACCTTCATCAGAACCAGAACCAGGAAGAAAAAAATCACCATCAGAACCAGAACCAGTGAAAAAAATCCCATCAAGTCAAGGCAAGTTTATCTGCAGCATGATCCAACAACAGGGTGATTCAATGTGCTTTACAGAACACAAGAAGCATCATTTAACAATAAAAAACAAAAGAAAAAGGAAAAACAAGAAACACTGGATAAAAACAGCATTAAAACATGACCAAGTTTATAAATTCCACCTTAAAAGAACCAGATTAGATTTTGACTTCTAAATTAAAAACTGCAGTGAAATGCAGCAGAGAACAGGTGGGTCTTTCAGCTGGATTTAAACAAACTGAGTGTTTCAGCTGATTTGAGGCTTTCTGGGAGTTTGTTCCAGACATGTGGCCCATAAAAGCTGAATGCAGCTTCTCCATGTCTGGTTCTGACTCTGGGGACTGATAAGAAACTGGATCCAGATGACCTGAGTGTTCTGGTAGGTTCATACTGGGTCAAGAGGTCTCTGAGCAGAACTTTAAAGTCTGTCCATCGACGAACAGGAAGCCAGTGTGAAGACCTCAGAGCTGGACTGATGTGGTCCACTTTCTTGGTCTTAGTGAAAGTGTTGCTTTTGTCAACGATCACAATGACGAATTTATTTAGTTAAAAACCTTTTTTCATGACGATAATGGGATGGTGACGAGCTAAAAATGGCTCTCTGATGATGAAAACATGGCGAGACGTTTGTGAGATTTCATTGACGAGACGAGAGGAGATGAAAATGTTCAAGGCCTGATTGCCCGACATTAAAAATGTACATTTCTGCCTATTGTGAACGCAATCTCTGTCAGTCAGCAATGCTGCTGCACCTTGGCCACGCTCACCACCTGCCATGTATGAGCAGTTTATTCATGCATAGATGAGTCATGGCCACAGGGTGGTCGAAGAGGTTTGGTAGAAGCGATGAAACGATATATGGACATATTTTGACTGTAATCCATCATAATTTCACTGGCAGACCAGGTCAAGTTGAGCATGTGTTCCTCATCCATTGTTTATATTTTGGACATGTGTATGTTCAGGGTGGAGTATTACACTTCAGAAAATTCTCAGAAATAAAGCCACAGTTACCAAAGTAAAGATGTTGTTGCTCTTTGCTTTTTAGGAGTAACTGATTACAGTATTTGCTGTTGGCTGGGAAACCTTTTATGTTTAAAACCATTCCTTTAAATTTTGTAATTATTGATGAAAATAACCAAACAACAAGCTCACAATGTGTTGCTATATGTTGAACATATAGATCTAATATTTTCTTGTGTGACATTTTTGTATGATGAAGTAGGGCATCAGTTCATGAAAAAAGTTGAAATATAGAAATAAAAGGTTTCTGCCCAACAGCAGTTAAGTATAGCACGGCAGGATTGTATCCCTGTTGATGGAAAAGTCTCGGGTAAAGCTGTCAGTCTGGTAAAGGATCTGGTTATTATGCAAAAGTGTTAAGGTTAATTTGTTTTATGAATTGCAATTCTTGGTATAACCTGTCAACCTTGATTCCACTTTTTAATACGTATTATTGACCTAAATTAATTTGTTAAAAGACTAATACTTTTTTTTTATTTGACTAAAACTAGACTAAAACCTTTTCGAGTTTTTGTCGACTAAAACTGGACTAAACTTAGAAATGACTAAAATGTGACTAAAACTAATAAGCACTTTCGTCATGACGACTAAAACTAAGACTAAAACTGAGATGTTGCCAAAAACAACACTGCTTAGTGACGTCTCGAGCAGCTGAGTTCTGAATAAGTTGCAGGTGTATAATTAATTTTTTAGGTAGAACCTTTAACACTAGAAGTCCCAGAGAGGGGTCAATGGACCTTTCTACCTTTACAACCCAGAGATGGGTCGATTGACCAGTAGGATTTTAGCTAAAATCCTGTCTTAAGCTGCGAACAGCTTCTTTTGTTTGTAGACGAGTCAATTACTGGCACACCCCAGGAGGGCGCATACTTAGGGGAGACACTGTAGACTCTTGAAACCGGACTGTCAACTTTTGCCCAAAGCTTGGCTTGAGACACTGCTTGGTCCCCTGAGTATGAGATTGGAGTAGACCTCAAACAGATTCAGAAAGGTTTTCCTGCATTCTAGTATATTTCAAATAATTAAAAATATATTTGATATGATATATGATATATACCTCCTCGACACATTTGTGTGCTTTTAGAAGAAAAAAAAAAGATAATCATTGTGGGCCTTCAATAAAAAAGCAAACAATTTAGAATGATATGACAAAATGATGAATTCATATTTTTTTTAAAAATCACTTTAAAAGGTCCAGCTCTCCTCTTTTCATACAAATGAAAAAATACAAATTTTTCAGAATTTTTGACCAATTTTTCAAACTTTCTAACCCAATGTTCATGTACCTTATGTCCAAAAAGCCCAAGCAATGAACAATTTTGAATATTTAAAATGAACATTTTTTGATTGTGGTGGTACAGGCAGGGTCTGTGAGTAAAATGTCCAGAAGCATTAGTGTCTAAGTCAAGAGGGCATAAATGTCAACATGACAAAGATATAAAAGAACAACTGTGAATTTTTTCCAATGCTTTTTATTTTTGTCATAAAAAAAACAACAAAACAGTTAAAATAATGCAAGTAATGAAACAATTTCACAAATATTTACACAAGGCTACAGTGGCATGCCCTTGTGTGAATGGCTTTTCTGCTCTTTCAGCAGTCCGTCTGTGCTAAGTCCAAACATGCTTGGCACTTCCATGGTATCTCCATCCTGCATTTGCCACATGTGTATTTGTAGCAGTCAACACATCTTACAGTTGCGCAATTGTTCTTGCATCGATGGTTGACCTGACATTTTGCCCTTTTCCCAGGGCTAGGTGTGGGAGGTTGCTGCTGAAGCAGTTGCTCCTTATGTGCCTTCTTCTGACTCACATGAGAGTTGGCCAACTCTTTCGCGAGCTCAACCAGGAAGTCCACTCTTCTCTCCTGCACTCCGGTGCATTCCTTATGAAGAACATGAGCGTTCAGTGCCGCCATGTCGATCATGTTGTAGAACACGGCGACTGGCCATCTCCGTGTTCCTGCACGCACGCTGTACTCCCGCACCATCTGGTCCATCACATCCACACCACACTTTGTGGTGTTGTATTGTGTGACAGTGTTTGGCTTCCTTTTGGTGGTATTCTCAGTCTCAACCACATTGTGCATGCTGCTGAGAAGATAGACAGTCTTTTTCCGTTTCGGCGCATATACTGTGAGTGTTGCACCAGTGGTGGAAAACACTCGAGTGGTGAATTTAGTGTGGTCCTTCTGTCTAGTTGACTGAGGAATTTCCCGGCGAATCTTGTTGACTGTGCCAAGGATGGTGGTTTTCCGGCTAAGCAGTCGTTGCGCAAGGGACAGCGATGTAAAAAAATTGTCTGTTGTTACAGTTCTGCCCTTATCCATGAACGGCTCCATCAGCCTCATCACTACACTCTCAGAGAGTCTCTCTCCACTGGGACGACTGGGGTCCTTGCCAAGATATGGCAGGATATTGCAAATGTACTTTGATTTCAAGTCACAAGCCAGCCAAAACTTAATGCCAAATTTGTCCGGTTTTATGCCAAATTTGTCCGGTTTTGTTGCAATGTACTGCAGAAAACTGCAGCGAGTCTTTGTCGGGAAAAGCTGTTCATCAATAGTGATGTGTCGACCAGGGTTATAAGATCTGATGCAGTTATTGACAAAAGATTCCCACAGATTAGAAATTGCAGCAAACTTATTTGTCTCCACTCGCTCACTGCGTGTGAACATGTTATCAAAGCGTAGGTGTTGCATGATGTTTTGGAAGCGGTTTCGGGCCATAGTAGCAATGATTCGTGGGTTTCCCAGCTCTGCTGACCAATTGTCACGTAGTGATGGAACTTTCTTCACCCCCCGCAAGATAATAATTGCAATAAATGCCATTAGTTCTGGGAGGTTCATGAACCATTCTGCCTGCTCCTTTTGCCGTGCATGCTGAATGGTCCATTCTTGAATGCTACGAAGCATTTCAAGTGTTATAAAACAGAAGAAGCTTTGAAGACGAGTCCGGATACTTCTTCTGGCCTTAGCAGTTGGCTCTCCATCTGTGCCGTATGGTTCTATTGGGGTGAAATTGAGACATGTCCCCAGCTGTTCTTCATGCCACACTGTGCCATCTTTAGCCATCTCTGTCCTCTCACTTCCCAACCGAGCCCTCTTTTCTGGCAGTGGAGCAGTCTCATCATCTGCAAGGTAAACAATTTCACAATTTCAGAGGACGAAAATAGGATGTTTTGGAAATAAGATTAAAAAAATCCTTTATTTGTACAAAAATGGAGAAATTCCAGTGTTGCAACTCACAGTACAGGACAAAGCAGAAAGAAAGAAATTTGTCATACCAAAAAGTTCAATAATAGTTTCAAATCTTACCTGAAGACTGCTCAGAGTCAGAGTCCGAATCCAGCTGAATTTGTATCTCTTCTCCATCTGAGTCACAAGGGTTTGTATCGTTGAGGATCAGGTCCAATGCCTGCTGAGTTGTAAGCCGCCTCTGCATTTTGCTTCCTTCTATTTGTTGGAGGTGAAGCTAGCTACTATTTATCCCCCTCAGCCCACCATCCCCCACTGCCACAGAATTTACCAGACGTTTCAAGGTAACAAGGAGGGGCTGGATGCAATGGGTGCATTCCTCAGGTAATGGCTGCATTTACAAATGAAGAGATGCTAATTTTTGCCAGCAGAGTCGTCAGTTTGGACTAAAGGTCTTTCGACCCTTCTCTGGGACTTTAGGGAGATATCAAAATTCCTGGGACTTCTAGTGTTAAAAACACTGTTACAATAATTAAGCCGACTAAAGATAAAAGCATGGACTAGTCTTTCCAGGTCTTCCTGAGACATCGGATTTTTTACCCTTGATATATTCTTAAGGTGGTAGTAGGCTGACTTTGTAATTCCCTTCATGTGTTTTTCAAAGTTAAGGTCTGAGTCCATCACTACACCCAGATTTCTGGCCTAGTTGGTGGTTTTTAGGTGTACAGACTGAAGCTCTGTGATGACCTTTAATCATTTCTCTTTGACTCCAAAGACAATCACCAAAAGTTCAGACATATCCAGTCATTAATCTCCTCAATGCATTTATCAAGAGCCTGTACAGGGCCTCGGTCTCCTGGTGACATTGAAGTATATATCTGTGTGTCATCTGCGTATGTTATGCCCCTGAAAGGAGAATAATGTAAAACAAACACGAGACACTGTGTTACTGCTGCCACGTCCACTGCTGTAATGTAGGTTTTTTTTTTACAACAAAGTTCTCACCAATACATTACATTTTAAAATGAAAAGATAACAAAATTACCTTAGGTATGACTTCATATTAGTTACCAAAATCTCTATACAAACACAAATCTGAATAAGTACTGTACTCTAAATATGGGTAACTACATTACTACGGTCATATTCAGAAGTTAGCATGTACATTCACAAACAGAAATGAAAATATTATGCTATTTAACAGTCACAATAAAACAAACTGATACATTCCGTCTTTCAAACCATTTGCATTACTATTTTACAAACACAGAAATATTTAACCCTTCACAGTAATTTATAATAAGGCCTATCTTCTCTGATGCTAAACATTGCACACACTCGATACAACCATCTCTGCTGCAACGGTACTTCTGCCACGTGATGCGACTAGCAAGAAAACTGTGGCGAGTAAATTTAAATACAGCCTAAATCTACTACTCTAAATAGTCTTCCGGTCCAAACTTGTTGTCCGTATTACACAGAACATGCATACAGACATAAAAATGCAATAATAAAATACAGGCTTTACCTGAAAGGGGAATAATGTAAAACAAACACGAGACACGGTGTTGTAATGGACGAGCAGAAGCAACAAGTTTCCCCTACGTTCACTCAGGCATAATCAATCGAGACACGATAAGTAGGTCAAACTCTTCTAACACAAAATCTTGAGACAAATACCTATTTAAAAGTCATGTATAATAAGACGAACTGAATAACATTTAATCAATGGCATTTTTCAAGCATGTTATCAACCTAATTTATCTTTTAATAGCATTACGGCTTAAAGACCCAAGTAGTCGATCATAGATCATCGATCATTCGATCTGTAATTCACTGTATACTTGTTCTGCAACTTCCATTTACCACAGAATAAATTGCCTTTATTTTTCCCTTTTTGGCACTATGATGGTTATAAGCAAATACCATACCATTTTTGCCACATAGTATTATCAAATTATATTCTTTTGCTTTACATCTTAGCAAAAATTTTAAAACCATTACACATAGCTATGGTAACTAATTTTGTTTTTCTTTATAACCTGTGCCAGTGGGAGCATGTAGATGTTAAACAGAAGAGGCACCAGGATGGAGCCTTGGCGAACTCCACATATAATTCTTGTCTGCTCAGATGTAAAATTACCTATTGACACAAAGTACTTTCTATTCTCTAAGTAAGATTTAAATCAGTGTAGGGCAGTGCCAGAGAGGCCCACCCAGCTTTCCAGTTGTTTAAGTAATATATTGTGGTCGACTGTATCAAATGTAGCGCTGAGGTCCAGTAAGACTAAGACTGACATTTTTCTGTATTCAAACATATGGCATTAATGACTTTGGCCAGAGCATCTCAGTGCTGTGGTGCTGTCTAAAATCTGACTGGAAGACATCATAGCAGCTGTTTTGTGTTCAAAAGTCACTTAATTGATGAAAAACTGTTTTTAGATGATTTTACTTACAGCGCCAGGACCAGCAGACTGAAGGACAGCTTCTTCCACCAGGCTGTCAGGATGCTGAACTCTCTCCCTGCCCTGCCCACAAAACCTCCAGACTCTGAACCCGCCTCCCATCAACTCTGTACTGTTCATGGACACTTAACTTACCAGTATATAAGCTAAACCTGCACAACTGCCATGCCATTTGCACTACTGAATTCATTTTGCACTATCCGGTTTTCTTTACCCAATATGTTGCTGCTACTTGTGCCTTTTTCATTATTTATATTTTCTTGCTTTTATTCCTTTTATGTAGCATAATATAGTTTTTTATATATAGCGTAGCAAAGCAGAGACCTTTTCTTTTACTTAAAGATGTATGTTAAATGTTTATTGTCTGCACCTTGGGTCTGAGTGAAAAGCAATTTCGATCCTCTGTATGTCTTGTACATACTGCAGAATTGACAAATAAAGTGACTTTGACTTTGACTTTCCTTAAAAAAGGATGATTTGAGATCGGCCTGTAGTTGCTCATTTGTGTCTTGTCTAGATTGTCTCTTTTTAGCAGGGGTTTGATTACAGCTGTTTTTAGAAGTTCTGGGAAGATGCCTGAAATTAAAGACAAGTTCACAATCTGTAACAGATCTGGCTCCAGAGTCTTTGAGACCTTTTTGAAGAAACCTGTGGGCAGGATGTCCAAGCAGCAAGAGGAGTTCCGTTGACATTAAATGTCGCCCAGGTCTTTGCTGTTAATGCTGTTAATGCTGTGTCATGGTGTTTAAACTGGTTTTCAATGGACACAGTATGTCTGTTGAACCTGCTGTTGATGAACCAACTACTTGTTTGATATTCTGGATTTTTTTCTGTTTTGGCAAACTCATTGCAGCCTTGGTGGAATAAGGTTCAGGTGCTACTGATTTAGGAGGGTTTGTTAACCTGTCGACAGCAGTGAATAAGGCCTGATCATTATGATTTTTTGCTAATAATGTCAGAGAAATAGGACTTCCTTACATTCCTCAGCTGTAAATTATAAGTGTGAAGGTTCTCTTTATACATGTCATGTATAAAGAACCTGTAATGAATTTGTAGATTGTTTTTCTCCGTCTGCGTTCGGCTTTCAGACACTCTCTTTGTTCATTTGTCACCAGTGTGGAATTTCTCCACACATGGAGACTTTTTCTTTCCCGAAACAACCTTCACCTTAAAAGGAGCAATAGCATCCATAATATTTAACATTTTAGCATGTTAACTAGTGACAAGCTCATTGGCTGAATCCCCTGACAGGGCAGGGGTTAAAGAGAAGACCTGGTTAAACATCCCACTCGTTGTTTTCAGTTATACACCATTTCTTTGATCACCACTAGTGAGACATTTGTGTGAACAGGAACTGTACACTCAAAGAAAACACAGTAATGATCAGACAGGCCCACATCACACATAGTAACCTTGGAAATGTCCAAACCCTTCGACACCAGTAAATCTAGAGTGTGTCCTTTATTGGGCTCTGTTATATGCTGAGTCAGGCCAAAGTTCTCCAGACTGTTACTTAGGTAACAGGTAACTCGCTTTGTCCTGAGGGTTGTCTACGTGGATGTTAAAATCACCAACAATAATTACACAGTCAGAATCTCCACAGATGACAGCAACAGTTCACTAAAACCATCATAAAATGCTGCACAGTGTCCGGAGGCCTGTCAGTATTTAGAAACACGACTCTGGAAGAGTCAGTTAAAAAACAG
Organism: Melanotaenia boesemani; assembly: GCF_017639745.1. Lineage (NCBI taxonomy): Eukaryota > Metazoa > Chordata > Actinopteri > Atheriniformes > Melanotaeniidae > Melanotaenia > Melanotaenia boesemani. Next base: position 27,071,384 of record NC_055699.1, read on the forward strand.
TTTCAGTTAAAAACATAAAATCAAGGTTGAGTTCAAAGATAAAATCATTCATTAAAAATTTTCTTGCTAAAGACCTAATATTTAATAAACTTGAGGGGTTTAGAATAGTTTACCCTATGTTTGGGGGCATGCTGTGACTCACAGGGTATGTTAACTGTACTTAGAAACCTTTTAGAAAGCAGCACTCTGTATTCTGACTTAGCTACTTTTCTCCTTCTGTTACCAAACAATCCAGATATTCGGGAACCTTCTAATAAACAGGGATCCAGCTGGTCCTGGAAAATCATGGCTGCTGTTATTCAGGCAGCCTGGACCCTCCACATACATCCCAAACATAAAGCTGGCGCCCTCCCTTCAGCCGCTCTGGTGGCGGGTTTATGGGGGGTCTGGGGGGTAGATCTGAGTCCAGCATGGACCCGCTCCATCATCTGCTTAGTGAATTTCAGGTGAAAAGGTGGGTTAGGATGATGATGACCTGTTGGGGGTTTGGCGGGATGTGGGTCCACCATTCTGGTTCTTGGGTTGGAGGCAAATAAAGACCCTTCCTCTTGCCTCTGCCAGTGTCTCTGTTTTTGGAGGCTGGGTGGGGGCAGATGCAGCTCCTCCTCTGCGTTTCCACTGGGTTTGGTCTATCCTGTGAGATAACTCCTCCTGTATTTTAGGCCTGGTGCAGGAAGTAAAAAGATGTTGCCAAAAAATGTAAAAATTGTTAATAAAATGCAGTTTGTTGCACATGTCGCTATCAGCCAGTTATTTAGTGGCAGTCATCTACTGAATCTTTCCTCTTCTGATGGGGGGCACAGGTCCACTGATGAAAACAGCTGCTTTCAGAGAGCTCGCTGGGTTTAACAGTCCAGTAAAGTCTTGTTTCAGATCCTCAGATTGTTGCTTGTATACATCATTTCACCCTGTATGTAGAACAATGTTTCTCACATTTGGGTATTCAGCCACGGCTTTCAGAATTCTCTCCTGTGTGTTACTGATCAGATCTTTAGGAAAGCAGAGGACTTTGGTGTTTATTCCCCAGCCTTTAGCTTTCCCTGTGGCCTTTTCCTTTCTGACCGATTTTCAGTCCTCACCTCGCAACCCTGGGATAGATGGTCATCCAATAAAGATCAGGAGTCCTCTGATAGCGGGGCAAATCTGTTCTGCAGGTTCACATTCAGCTGCTTTGGAGGTTTGTTGTCAACCTTCCCAGTCTTGATTTTCCAGTCATGTTTCCTACCATGTAGAGGGGTAAAAAAGGTTCTTTGTTTTGTAGGAAGTGGAGGCCAGTCGGTCTAATCACAGACTTCAGCTCGCTGCACCCGGCCTGTGATACGTTGTCCTCCCTTTTCCAGAAGGCATGATTTACTTTTTGGCTGTGCACCAGTTCCAAGGAGGGTTGCTACGCTACCTCTTTCTTGGTAGTGTTATCTGTGCCTTTTAGACATCTGTTAACTTGCTCACCTCTGCTGTTGTGGGTCAATGACTAGGTTGTTTCATTTCCATGCAGTCCATTTACTTCAATATTGACTTCAAGGCGGCAAATTTCCGCCTCCAGCACTGATATCTTCTTAAAAAGGTAGTCTTGGTAGTCATCTGTGGACATGGAAGGCATCTTGCTGCTCGTAAGCCTAGCATTAGCCCCTTTCCAAGCTACTTAGCTTTAGCTGAGTGCTACATGCATGCTTCAGCTGCGTGTAGGCCACGCACACGGCGCGCTGAAGATAAACATTAAAAGTTTCTATTAAAATGCTTCAGACGCAGTGATTTATAGGAATTCAAAAACAACTGTGGGTGGGTTTGTAAGTAAAAAGGAAAACAAATCAGTATAAAAATCAATAAAACAAGTGAGAGCAAGCAGCAAGCGAGTGTATAAGTAAGCAGGAAGCAGGAAGCCAGGACCAGAAAAAGGAAGGAAAACCTCCATCAGGACCAGAACTAGGGAGGATGGCCATCTGGACCCTTTGGGGATGATGATGTTTGGCTGTTAGCGTAGCTAATGTAGCTGGTGGTCTTGGATCAGCTGTATGAAACCGGACTGAACATGTGGTTTGATTGGTTGAGAGATTTCACCTGTTGACAGTTCAGGTTCTTCTAAATCAAATCAAATCAAACTTTATTTATATAGCACTTTTCATGCAGGATTGCAGGACAAAGTGCTTCACATTATAAAAATGCTACCCCTGGTTTAGAAGGACGTTAACTGGCTGCAGGTCATCAGGAGACACGGCGATGTAAAGTTGTGTGTCATCAGCATAGCTGTGAAAATCAATGCCATGTCTCCTGATGACATCCCCAAGCGGCAACATATACAAATTAAAAAGTATCGGGCCTAAAATTGATCCTTGGGGAACCCCACATTGGATTTTATGGATTCTTGAGGAGCATGTATCCATACTTACATAAAATTGGCAAACTGTGAGATAGGAGTAAACCCATTTAAGAACAGTACCTGAGAGGCCCATCAGACTTCTGAGTCTGTCTAGTAAAATCTCATGATTAACTGTATCAAAGGCGGCACTAAGATCCAGTAAAACCAGGACAGAAAGTTTCTGAGTCTAAGTTAGATCTAAGATCATTAACAATTTTTAAAAGGGCCGTCTCGGTACTGTGGTTTGTCCTAAAACCAGACTGATATTTTTCTAAAATCTTGTGTTTATTAAAAAACTCATGCAGTTAGATAAGAACAGCTTTTTCTGTCATTTTACTTAGAAATGGTAAGTTGGATGCAGGTCGGTAGTTATCAGGAATGTTCGGATCTAAATGACTCTTCTTCAGAAGGGGCCTCACCACCGCTGTTTTAAAGGCAGCAGGGAAGACGCCCGTCTGAAGAGAGCAATTTACTATGTTTAAAAGCTCAGGCTCGAAGAAACCATAAAATGTTTTTAAAAGTGATGTGGGAATTGGGTATAAAAGGCAGGTTGTTGGGTTTAGTTAGGAGAAAACTCGACCAAGCATCTTTGCATCAACCAGGAGAAAACTCTCCAGTGTTTCCTCAGGTAAAAGCAAAGCTTCAGTCCTGTTAAAATCAACATGTCGTTGAGATAAAAGACTGGATCTAATAATATTGATCTTACTTGTGAAGTGGTCTACAAAGTCCTCGCATGCAGTGTCTGATGGAGGCATAGAGGACTTGTTAAAATCTGTGTTTATTAAAAGATCAATGGTTTTAAAAAGGAATTTTGGGTTATTTTTGTTATCTGTAATGAGGTTTGAATAGTAGAGTTTTCTTGCCTGTTTTACTGAATTATTGTAGATTTTGAGATGGTCTTTTAAAATTTCATAATGGACTGTTAATTTTGTTTTTCTCCATTTCCTCTCTGCTCTCCTGCAACTTCTTTTTAACTCATTAATTTCCTGACTTCTCCACGGTGTTTTTGATTTAACTCCTAATGTTTTTGTTTTAAGTGGAGCTGCTGAGTCAATGGCTGACTTTAGTTTACTGTTAAAATGGTCAACAATAAAATCACACAATGCAGGTAAAATCTGAGCAGGAGTTTGGTTTAAAATTTCAGTAAAATTTGCAGCCACTTCAGAAGTAATATATAGTTTCCTCACAGTTCTCACCGAGGTCTCCCTTTGGCTAAAACTGGTGATGTTAAAAAACACACAGTAGTGGTCTGACACAGCCAGGTCAACAACAGAGGACACACCAGCGGACAGGCCATAGGTAATGACCAGGTCCAGGGCGTTTCCTCTGTTGTGAGTAGGCTGTGTTACATGCTGATGAAAACCCATGCTGTTTAAAATGTTTAAAAACTCGTTGGCATAGGGATCACCACTGTTATCAATGTGAAGGTTAAAATCACCAGTTATTAAAATCTTGTTGTATTTAATATGTATGGTTGATAAAAACTCTGAAAACTCTAATAAAACAGGAAGGAGGGTTTGGTGTTCTGTAAATTGTACTGGATAAAACAGGCGGGTTGTTAAAAAGAAATGAATGATGCTCTAAATGAATTGTAATTTTTCAATGAGATTACTTGTGCTGATAATGACTGTTTAGCAATCGAAGCTGTTCCACCGCCTTTCTTACCTCCCCTGATAAAATAAAAAATAAAAAATTTAAATTTGGGGGAGATGCTTCAGTGAGAATTACTGATGCATCACTACCAAGCCAGGTTTCCGTTAAAAAGAGACAGTCAATGTTATTATCTAAAATCAGATCATTAATAATAAAAGATTTGTTTGATAGTGATCGGATGTTTAAAAGAGCCATGTTGAGTGTTGTAGGAAAGTTCCGTTGTAAAGTTGTGGATATGGGTTCTGAACTGGGAGCTGTATGTATGGGACATATACACCTGATGGTAGAAGTATGTGGTTGTGAACAGACATGTCTGTACTGTCTACTGGTGATGTGTACTGGTATGTGATGTATCTGAGAGGATGTTTTAACTGGGGGAGGTGTGTACTGGCAGGACCGTCAATCTGAGAAAGCTTTACAGGATTGGAGGGTGAAATCAATGTTCATGGTGAGAAGATGTGAGCCTATGTGATTTGGATGTATGCCGTCTGATTTGAAAAGGTGAGGTCTATTGTAGAATGTGGTGAAGTTGTCGATGTATGGAATACTAATAGAGTGACAGTAACCTTTTAACCAAATATGAAGTTGGCGGATGCGGCTGAACTTGACATCACCGTAGCGGGGTGAAGGAAGTGGACCAGAGTTGATGCAGTGTTTATTTATCTGTTTGATGCTGTTGATGATGTTAATAAAATCCATTTTTAGAGTCTCTCAGTTCTGACTTCATATGGATCCTTTTTCCTTCTTTACACCTTCCTGAGGTCACTAATTCAGATTGATATTTAGAATATAGTTTCTTGGGCTAAAGCTGCTTGCTACTAGTTATTGATGTCTAGTTATTGATCAGTAGTTACTGATGAGACATAAACCGAATGGGACATTAAAATGACATTATTTATATGGAACTATTTTATCTTTTTGTGGAAGGATATTTCCCTCATTATTGACTCAGATTTCAAAGAAACTAAAATCCTGATTCACTCAGAAAGTCCAACAGAGAGGACACTATGAATTATGGGACATCATTTCCAGCTGACCATATTGATGTAGACATGCACACACCAACAGAGGAGTGTTATCTGAGTGTGTCTGCAAACTGGGGGGGTTGGAGGGGGGTATCGGTATCACTGCTGTCTTTGGAGTGTTGCAGCTCATCAGTTCAGACTTAGATCAGCATTCATCCCAACCTAATCCCATCCACCTCCCCCGCCTCCCCCACCCTCCCCCGTCTCCAGTAATTGCTTCTGTTTGTTTATTAATAGCTGTGTTATCTTCAAAGGTCCAGAGCGCAGGCTGCCGAGTGCTTGCTGCGTAGCATCAGGGTGGCGTGGCGGTGTCCTCTCCACCCCAACCGGTCCAGGAAGATGGCCGCCCTCCCTGAGCCGGGTTCTGGTTCTGGTTTTGCTGGAGGTTTTTCCTTCCTGTTGAAAGGAGTTTTTCATTTCAGCTGTCGCCCCTCAGGATGAAGGATTGGATCGAAGTCATGATTCAATGCAATCTGTTGGTTTTCCTTAACTAGGCTGTTATTGATTATGAATTGGCTCAAAATGATTGTCTGTAAGGCCTTGAGATGATGTTGTGAAGTGGGGCTATACAAATAAAGCTGAATTAAATTGAATTGACTTGACATGAGATGGGTGTAGCATGGTAGAGTGGTGGTGGCACAGTGGCATGGCGGTGGCCTGGGAGTGGTGCGGGGATGACTCAACTTTATTTATTGAGCACTTTAAAACAACGTCAGTTGAAACAAAGTGCTGAACGCTGCATAGAAGCAAAAATTTTAAAGTAAAATAAAATGCAAACTAAAAACAGAAATAATAGCAGTTAAATGATAAAACAAACAATAAAACAATAAAGACAAGAACAAGGGTGGAGGGCGGGTGACATGGCGTGGTGGTTGCTCAGGGGTGAGGCATGGCCCGCATCGTGCAGTCAGACACCAGACCTGAAAGGAACCCTGGGGAGTCCCTGAGAGTTTGAACTGGAGACCGAACGCCCCCAAACCCCCCCTCAACCCCCCCCAACTTTGCTGCTGGGATCCTGCCAAGACCATTGAGCCAAATTAGCTCCAGCACCGGGCTGGGAGAAGCATCCTGGAAGCACACACAGGGTGGATCTTATTTGAATCGATGTGAGAGAAGGTTGGTGTCTGAAGACGGTAAACAGAGTTCAGAGACATGAAAAATCAGGATCATCCCCACAGAAAAATGCTACGAGACAAAAACCCCGCCCCCCCCACCCCAGATTTCTTCTTCTCTTTGTTGGGATGAGAGAAACTTCCTCTCAGACAGCGAGGAGGAATGCCACCGAGACTCAAAGACAGAGATGAGAGGAAAGGCTTTCAAACAAGTCGATTACAAATGTCAAATAAGCCGAGCGTCTTAGTCTGCGTATCGTTTTCAGAAAGGGATTTTTCTCTGCTCTTTATCTGCTTGCCCGACCATCACAAACTGGAACGTTCAAATAATCACATCCAGCAGCAGAACAGCTTCTGAGAGCCGGAAAACATGAGAAAAATTAGCCGAGATGTGCAGAGATTTTCACATTTATCCTGGTAAAGCTCAGAACGATTTAACAGGGCCTGCTTCTGTTTAACATTTTAAAGATTTTCAAGGATTCAGACAACAGGAATTATGACATTCAGTGAAATCATCCAACATGATTTCTGATGGCAGAACATATGAGAGATGGAGCTCAACTTTAATGGCATATAAATGAGTTGGCATATAAAAGTTGACCTTGAGAGAAGAAAATGTTTTAATGTCTGCTTTATGGTACTTAGAGATAATGGCTGGCTTATTAGGAGGAGGTTTTCCCTGGTTTTAGAGGCTCGGCGGATGAAGAGATTCCTGTAAAACTTCAGCTGCTGCTGACAGTTGTAATAATAGATGCTGCAGAGTTCATAGTCACATGGTTCATACGGAGGCCGTTGCTGCTACAACTGCTTTCTCATTGGTGCTTCTCTTTATCCTGATGTGTCTTCCTGGAACCGTTCAAAAATGACTGTAATTCACTCATTCTGCCAGCCGGTGACTATTGCTCCTTTATTTACTGCTTTATTTATTATTTTTGTCCAGGGTGGATTTACGTTCTTTGGTGGATAATCAGCTCCCTCTGTCATGTTACAAATATTTTAGTATATCTTTTCATGAGATAACACTATATAAATTAAACTTTGTTATACAGAATATCAAACTATGAAAACTAAACTTTGATATTCTGTATGTTAAAGTTTCATTTCTATAGTGTTGTCTCATGAAAAGATATACTAAAATATTTTCAAAAATGTGAGGGGTGTACTCACTTTTGTGAGATACTGTATATATATATATATATATATATATATATATATATACATATAAAAGTATTTCTAATAATGCCCCATGAAGATGAAAAACCTGTGAAGGAGCCTGATTTGGACAGTAATTTTTTCTTATAATTTGCCTCCATATTCAGATTGAATTTAGTTTTTCAGCAACGTTTCATTCATCTGTCGTCACGGCAGCCGGTAAAATTAAAGACTGCTTCTAAAAACCAATTCATTTCCTGCTGCCATGAAAAATGATAAATAAATTGATTATAAATCTGTTTGGGAGAATGAGCTGATTGTTTTAGTGTGTGAGTGATGAACAATGAGAGCGCTGTTACCACGGCAATAAAAGATGAAGAAGCAGGAAAACAGTGTGAGACAGATGGAGGAAGAAAAGAAGAATTATGTTTTTACTGAAGCTATGTGTGTTTATGGATGTGGAGTCTCATTTAAGGTTTAATCTCAGACCTATATTAGCTGAGAGAAGTTACTGATCTTCCCCTCAGCTGGTCCTCGGTTTTAAAAGGCTGAAATCTAAACCTGGATGTGAATTTAGGAGGAACTGCTGGATGAAACCAAACATACGGCCAGCAGTCTGCTGCAGAGCTGGGTAATGTAGTGTGATGCAGCCTGGTGGTGAGAAGTCATTTCTGCCAATATGCGGCGTTCAGTGGGCTTGTGTTGTTGGGTGGAAGTAAGGCAACATTGGGCAGAAACACAGAGGAGATGCATGACATTCGCTCTAATGTAAGAGAAAACCAACAGCTTCAGCTTTGCTTCTCATAGCCGCCATTCGTTGTGGATTTCCAGCTCAGCTTTTCAGTGTTTTGTTCTCGGAACAGCTGCAGTCTCAGGTCATCATGTCCCCCTTTGTTAGAGGAGACAGACCACCAGGTTTCTAAGACTTCATGCAGGTGTGCAGGAGTTTGGTGGCACAGCTGGAAGAGTATAAACTCTGAGAAGAGAGTATTTTAGTTACAGCTGCTGTCGTGATCAATAAAATTCTTTCTTTTTTCTTAAAGGTAGTATTTGTAGAAATGTGCTGGATCTGGCACTAAACCAGAATCCCTTCAGCTGAACATAAGAAAGTTAACCCTTAAAACTCAAGCAGATCTTCTACCATCATTATCGTCTCAGGAGCAGCAGTGTGTAGCTCTGTGGGGTAAACTGTGATGGATATTTTACCCTTTAGGTGATCTACGGAAGTTTTCCAGGCATTTCTATCCCGTCCAGGAGGTTTACAATCCAGCCACTAAATGTAGTTTTATTTTGAGACTATCTGGTAAATCCACAATGATCCATGATAACATTATTTATCACATTTCCATCATAAAAAGATCACTATCACTACTATGTTGCTAAGAGACCTCTATTTAGACCTGGACATGATGATGAAGCCACTTCCTGTCAGACTTTCCACCAATCAGAGAGCTTAAATTTACTGTAATGTCCAATCAGGAGCAGCCAAAGATCAACCAGTGAGCAGAAAGTTCTATGTTTGTCTGAGAAGGAGAAAAATAATGCTCCTCTATGGCTGGAATGAAGCCAAGAAGACGTTTCTGATGCACGGTGGCGCCAAAAAGCAGCTGAGCTGGAGTTGGTTTAGTGAGGATAGCAGGTAAAGGGTTCATCTTCTATATGTAGTTATATATGATGAAAAAAAAACACCACATGGACCAAAAATAGCAAGAAATAACTTGAAGTTTAAAGGATTAAACTGGCAAACTTGGCCTCAGAAAAGCTGGTAACATCTTGAAAATTATTTCTTTCAGGTGTCAATCACCTGAAAATGAGTGCAATTTGCTCACACTTTAACCTGCACAGGTTCCATTTAATTCCTCACGGGAACATTTAACTGCTCTGCCTGATTGTTACTGGACCTCCTCCTTCATTTTGACCTCCACTCAGGTGGTGCCAAGATATGGAACAGTTATCACAATACTGGGAGAAATAATGTTGTGTGGCAATATTACACATGTTCCAGTCTTTCAGACTTAATCCGCTTATTATTCCGCTTCTTTCCTTCCCAAAAGGAATTTCTGTGCTCTAACTCGTCATGCAGGTAAAAAAAAAAAAAAAAAAACAACAAAAAACTCACTAAAACTTGGAGTCCCATCAGGGGAAGTAAACCTAGACCTCTGGTAGAGATTTATTGCAGCATTTATGGGAGAAAAAAAACAGCAAAAATGTGTCCTTTTGAAAGTGAAAGGACATCTAGCAACCAAACACCAACACTGCTGGTGGAAATTTTAACAAACAAACAAAAAACAACATGAAAATGAGCTACAGAGCTTTTTGGCAAATCTGGAGGAATTCTAAGAAAAGTTAATTAAATAAATAGTTTAATTAAATGTTTTGTATTGAAATATATAACTATAAGTTTATTTACAGTTTATTTAATTTGAACCTTTTATTTTTGATTTATTTTTATCACTGCGTCATTTTATTGATCATATTTACATCTTTTTCAAGTTCCTGCTTTTTTTGTCTTTTTTATTTGCGGTTAAGATATATTTAGTAAATTTTCTGTTTATAAGCCTAACTTGAGCTTTGAAATGAGTTTTTGTAGAAGCCTTGTTTTGTTCCATAAATTATTCTCCTACTGGGAGTCTACAAAAATTTATTGATTTTGTTGTGTGTGCTAGTAGAATTATAATTCAGTAAAATATCATTATCATTTCCTTTAAATAATTAGTAATTAATATGATAAGACTGAACTGTGAGAGATATTATGTTTAATATTTTAAATGCACTTTTAAAGTATGTCAGTGCAATGTGAAAACCTGATGAAAGGCCAAACACTGACACTTATCGCTGCTGGAATTTCAGGTAAAAAAAACAACATGCATTTTTCACATATTTTGTTTTTGGGGGCGCCCCAGTTGAGGTTCACCTAGGGCTCCTCATTACTTTAGACTGGCACTGATGTTACATTATGTGACATCAGTAGCTGTGACATCTACCAGAAGTAAAACAAACTTCAGCTCCTGCTTCCGTTCTTTTCGGCAACAACATGTAAGACCAGATAATAACAGCAGACTGCTTTACTTTGGTCAGCTGAGGAGGAGAAGGGAGGTAGAGCACTGTACCATCATCATGACAGACAAAGGAACGAGCAAGCTCAGAACAACCGGAATTAATTTAAAGTAGAATAAACGTATGCATGATCGAGGAATTGTTCAATTCAGATTTAAAATGAGAGACATTTTCATTGGGAATTAGATGTTTACAAGGTCATTTTAAAGAAAATTTAATTTTTATTCTGAATTAAAAGGAAATTCAACAATTTGTTTTACTTCAAGTGATGTCAAGCACTAAATTTACCCCTCAAAGTTATTCAGAAAATGTTGTCAAATAAAGATCTTTCATGCCCATAGTTTCTCCTGTAATTCTAGAAATTTTACATCAAAACTTAGACATTTTTCTCTTCTTTCACCCAGTGCGACCATCATTGTAATAGACCTTACCTTTTTCTCTAAAATCCATGCAGAGCACAGAGTGCTTCCACTGCAGCCCACAGTCTTAGCATTAGCTTCTAAAATGGGAGCCTGTGGTCTTAGCATTAGCTGCTAATGTGGGAGACTTTGGTCCTATTTATTCACTGGAAATATGGGACCCTTTGGTCTTAATGTTAGCTGCTAATGTGGCAGCTTTCGGTGTTAGCATTAGCTGCTAAGACGGGAGCTTGTGGTCTCAGTGTTAGATGCTAATGTGCGGGTTAAAAAGCTGCTAAACAGACTACGTGTGAAGGCTTTACATTGTTTATATTCCGACTTCCTGCTGCTGCACTTCATCTGCTTTTCTTTTATGTTCCACTCACGTGATGGCATCTCTTCGTCTTTTGTGTCGTCTCATGTTGAAAGGACAGAAGTAATGCAGTTTTTTTGCTTTGCCTTGTGTTATCTCATGCTGTGTCATGTTGTCCTGTGTTGCTTTATGTTGTCTCAGGTTGTCTCATCCTGTTGTCTCATGTTATCTCATGTTGTCTGTTGTTGTCTCATACTGTTGACTCATGTTATTTCATGTTGTCTCACGTTGTCTCGTGTTGTCTTTGGTTGTCTCAAGTGGGGGTGATCTCAATGTTTTCCGCAATAAAGGCTATCAAAGACACCCATAAAATATGAAAAGATTTCAGGGAGCCATTCTGCTGGGATCTCAGCTTCTCTAACTGTAAGCATTGTAGAATATTTTGTAACCCTGGTTACATGTAGGAGGGAGGACATGTTTTGATTTGATTTTAACAGGAATAGCCCATCAGGAAGGCTATGGTGCATTGCACATAGATGGATATGTCTGTGGATAGGATCAGACCAAATGTGGCTTTCAGAGGGTCAGGGCTAATCAAATACCTGCTCCAGAACATGTGCAAAAGATCACCAGGTAACAATTACCGTTGTACACCGGCATAAACCGCTAGAAGACAGTGGCATTTGCCATTCTTGGACGTTCTTGGTGTGGACAGCGGTATAAGAAAGAACAGCAAGCCTATGTCTGGACAAAGGAACATCCATCCATCCATTGAATCAGAGTAATCAACTACGCTACATCCACAGGTGGTGTACCATAATGGGATAGTCTGTCAGAAACTGATTAGATGGTACTACTTGGTAGGTAATCTGTACGATATAACTCTTCACAACTCATACACTTAATGTATATTCTGCATTGACAAGAAATGTACTGTAATCAATTCAAAGAAATAAGTCATGAACATCAATGGAAATTAAACTTTATATATCGATACATAAATAATATACTAATTGGACTTTACATTCTAAGAATAAACATACAAACACATGAAGCCTAAACTGTGAAGAAGTAACATGCCTGAATAACATCTACAGCTGTAATCAATCCGTTACTGTCTTTGTCCACATACTGTCACTTGCATTTGCGTTCTGTCGGTTTTATACCGAGAGGAATAGCAGACTGAGCAACAGTGTTTTATACAGCGGTATATATAATGACACGTTTATTGTCATCATTAGCTATACCTATTACTAAAACGTTTCCAAACATGTCGCAAACCAACACAAAAGATCAAACTGGTCTATTATAGCTTAGATGGTTTCATGGTTGGGGCGGTGTGGCTCAGTGGGTAGAGTGGTCATCTTGTAGCCTGAGGGTTGTCAGTTCGATCTTCAGTCTGTCGAGCTCATGTCAAGGTGTCCCTGAGCATGACACCGAACCCCAAATTGCACCTGATGGGTCGTGGTTAGGGCCTAGCATGGCAGTTTCCGCCATCAGTGTGTGAATGTGATGTATAATGTAAAGCACTTTGGGTATCATTCCAGGTACAGTAAAGTGCTATATAAATATACAGACTATTTACCATTTACCATATAGCCTACGTCCTCTGTTTCCACACAGTGGAGATTAATCTGTGCAAGCCTATGCATTTTGTCTTTTATTAGGAGTTGGCACTAGTGTGAAAAGTCTGCAATCAGTCCACAGTGGCAAACCACTGTGGCAACACCGTTGAGCAAACGGCAACTACCATTACAGAAACGGCAAGTGTCATTGCAGGAATGGCAAGTGCCGTTGTAGCGAGAGTGGCTGGCTGTTTACCGTTTTTGGATCTCTGCGCTGCTGCCTGCAAGAGGTTATGCTAAACAATCAAGCTAAGAAGGCAAAGTTAGAGAATTTATAGGCCAGAAAACTGCTGCTAAATCTGTTTATGTGTTTAGTGCAGGGGTCTGCAGCCTTTACAATCCAAAGAGCCATTTTTCCCTCAGCCAGCTAAATAAAACTCCTTTAGAGACGCAAATTTTAAGAGACCTTTGGAAAAAAGACCACTTATAATTTTTGATAAATATACTATAGGACATTCGCTGTCATGTTTGAAGAACCACATTTTTATTTCTATTTTTAGGTTTTAAATAAAGAAAAACAAAAAAGAGGATAAACAGACTTTCTTCTATGGGATGTAGATGATTGTGGAAAATAATGTAAAAAGGAAAAAAAAGCCCATAGTTTCCAACCTAATGACAAGAAAAGTAGATAAAAAAAAATATTCCTGGTACTTTTAGTGTAATTATGTTGTGGAAATTCAGTGCAATTATTCCATGAAAAAAAAACTTGAAATTGCTCAAACCTGCACTAGTTATATCTATTTTCAAAACATTAGTTAGTTCTTTTGCATGTTTAGCCATGTATCAAGAGCCATTGTGGAAGGTCCATCGACCCAGTAGGTCTTTTTTAAAAAGAAAGTACATTTAGTGCATAAGAATGCAATTAATCGCAATTAATTAGGATTAAAAATTTTTGTTGTTGCCCAGCACTACATATATATATATATATATATATATATAAATATATACACACACACATATATACACATACATACACTCACACATATTTATACATACAAATATAGATACATATGTGTATATACATACACATTGTAAAATGACCAAACAAAGCCTGAGGCAATATCCACAACACATGGCCAAACTTCAACGTCTCTGACCCAGAACAACAATGGAGGGAAAACGCAACAAAAAAAAACACAAAAGAACAGTCTCAGCAGGCAGACTATTTAGCCACAAACCAACCTCACGCCATCACGATCAGCCGTCTGCTCTGAACAGGATGCCTTAACAAAGGCTTTGGCTTCCACGACAGAAGATAACCTTCTCCTACTTCCCTCTTTAGTTGTAATGGCAAGCCTCACAAGAAACAACAGCGCGGGTTTAAAGCCCGGCTCGTAAAGCTCAGACATTACCGCATGGTATTCATGCAGCTGTTCCATCACCTCGGGTGTGTAATTCTCGTAGATCACAATGGGTGGGCCTCAATATTTCAGTGAGCCTCTCTTGGATCGGGCCTCTCAAATTATTATTTCCTTCACCCTGTATCTGTGTAACCGAACTATGTCGGGTCATGGTCTTTGGTTGGCTTTGGTTTAGCAGCCAAGGTTGGGTGGGCCCTATCGCATTCCAGAGGTCAATCCAAAACGTTGGGGCTGAAAACTTCCATCAGGAGCTCTGAAAAGAAGGTGGTGGGTTTAGGGCTTTCAACAGCTGCAGGTAAACCTACTATCCCAATGTTATTGTGGGAGCTCCGGGACTCCAGTTCACACACCTTTGTTAGCAGTTTAGCATTTCTTGCTGTTAGCCTGGAGCATGTTGCCTCCAGGTTTAACAAGCTCTCATCCTGTAGGTTGCCGTTTTATTCGAGTGTATCTTCTGGCCATGGTCCAGCACTTTGTTGTTGATATTTTCAAGCTTACCCTCGAGTGCTAAAATGGCCATCTTGAAGTCTGCAGAGAGGGCTTGGCGAAGGTCATCTAGCAGCAGCGTTAAAGCAGGTATGCTAAGGTCTTCGATGTTTTTAGCAGGCGAGGCATGTTTTACATTCTGTTCTTTGTGTTTCGCTTGGATGACGGAGGTCAATGGGATTCCCGCATAAGCTATGTGATAGTCTGAGGGCACAAAAGGAAAAAGCAATTGGGAGAGCCCATCCCGGTGCATGTTCACTTCACCTCCGCCATCTTGTCTCCACCGATTATTTCTGCTTTTAAAACGGCCTGTGGGGCTTGGCCTCTTCCTCTCAATTTCATTCATCTCTCCTCCTCCTCCTCCTACTCCTCCCCCCTGCAAACTGAAGGCAACCTCAGTGCCAATTTCATGGGAGGATAGCGAGCAGCGCAGCAGAAATTATCCACTGCAAAATTGATCTAAACAATCGCAAAGTGGAACAGCGAGGGAAAGCAGGAGAATGAAATTGGGAGAGTCTGTTACCTTTTAGAACTTGCTTTAAAATCCCTTAGAGGGAGCTGGGCTGCTTACAGAGAATGCTAATAGCTGAAGTCATGACAGGAGAGAAATTTTTATGTTTTTGTCATTTCTAACCTACTTTTTTCTCAGTTGAAGCCTGATAAGTACTCACCAGTCCTCTTTAGAACAAAAGGTAGCAGAATGTGCTTAGGTAGTCTGACCCCGGCTGATGTTACACTAAGCTGCCGTGTTTGATTAATCACTGCTGCAGGATGATGAGTCAGTGAAGCTGTTAACACACGAGTAAATAAAAACATACGGTAAACAGGAACAAACAGGGAATCTGATTCATGGCATCAGATCATTCAGTGTAAACATGAAGCTCCAACTAGAACAGCATCAGCTCCAGGCTGAAAACTTCAGTTTTTATCCTAGTCCAGCTTTCACATCCAGAATAATCTGGTCCCCAGTACCAGTCTAAACCGGGAACCTCAGTTTATCCTAGTCCAGCTTCTACCTCTAGAACAATCCGGTCTCCAGCTGGAACAGGCCATTAAAAAAACAG
This sequence comes from Melanotaenia boesemani, assembly GCF_017639745.1. Classification (NCBI taxonomy): domain Eukaryota; kingdom Metazoa; phylum Chordata; class Actinopteri; order Atheriniformes; family Melanotaeniidae; genus Melanotaenia; species Melanotaenia boesemani. The sequence goes on from NC_055699.1 coordinate 27,086,986, forward strand.
CAGAATAACCTATAAATAATGTTTTACTACCAAGATCCAGATGTTTGCAATTATTAAAATATATTATGAACAACCTGTAATTTATGGAGGAAAATAAGTCAAGTTTCAGCTGTATGTTGCCTCACTTTATCATGTAAATATATTTTATTCATCTCTCCACCACCTCCTCCTGTCTCCTCCATCTCCTCCATCACTCATTTTAAACCGAAGTCTGGTTACAGAAAGTCTTTAATCTGTGGGGACCAGTTTTACCATCAGATTTACAGTTTAGAGGTTCTTTGAACTGGTCCAGTTTACTGTGTTCATATAAACCAGTTCATAAAATAAAGATCCAGCTATGTAAACCAGTCAGATCTTCTCCTAGATTCCTCCATCCTGAACCAAGTGAAATTTATTTATACAGCACATTTCATTCATTAGGCAGCACACTGAGCTGTAGATCATGAAAAGAAATCACCATCATCATCATCATCACTGTCAATGTAAATATGCAGGAAAATAAATTCTAAAAGAAAATAAAAACTTTCTAAATGAAAAGCTGTGGCAAATAAAAGGTTACCCCAACCCACACATAACGGGTCTGTTTTAACAGAAGCAGATTAGGCATACTTTGTCTGACATAAATACTTAGTCTGGAATATTTTTCCATGAAGAAAAGATTCCAAATGTTTACTATATCTCCACTGTGACTGGCTAAAACCAGGCTTGAAATTATGAAGCTTCAGTTCCTGGTCCTGCTGCAGGATGATGGCTAAACCAATCAGGTCTTCCTGTTAGCAGGAGCATGACCAGATCTCTGTGGTCCAGAATGTGTCTGCTGTCTGTCCATGTTTATCCCTGAAAAGAAAGACTGAGCTGTGGCAATTTTTTTTTTTTCCTGAGTGAAAATCAGCATGTGCACCCAGATCTTGTGTTTCCATTAATGATTAAAACCAGTTTATTCTGCTGGAACGTCTGATTCAAGACTCGATACAGGTTTAAATGATTTCACTGCAGAGACTTCTCACAAACCTTAGTGAGGATATTACAGATTCCAAAGAGAGAAGCAGAAATAATACTTCTGTTGTACCTACTGATATTTGCAGGGCAGTGTTTTCACTTTTCAGGAAACAGAAAGAGATTTTCCATCCGACAGAAAGAATGTGTAATTTTAGTTGTTTGAGGGATTGTGATTGGTTAACAGGATCACTGATTTCTCTGTGCAGACAGTGAATGCATCTTTTCCCAACCCAGAGAACTGTGATCCTGGAAATCATCTGGAATTATGTCTAAAAATGACCCTTGATAAGGATAAAATTCCTTATCAAGAACATGCCGCAGGTGTTAAACATACCATTAAACACGTGACCGCAGGAACCAACGGGATCAATAGAAGGTTCTACAGGTCCAGTAAGGCCAACGTATGTCTGTTTTTTGTTCCACAGATTTGGACCTGAGGCACGCCCAGGTGGTGGCCTTATCAACAGGCACTAAATGCATCAACGGGGAGTATCTGAGCGACCAAGGACACGTGGTGAACGACTGTCATGCTGAGGTCACAGCTCGGAGAGCTCTACTACGCTTCCTCTACTCCCAACTCGAGCTCCTCCTGAGGTAACAGATCTGCTCTGCAGCTAACATCTGTTTACACCCTGATTCCTTCCCACACCATCCAGGTCTTCATTGTCTGAAAGGTAGCAGTATGACTCATCACTTATGGTAAAACTGATCTGTCTTCACTGACCTCTGCTTTCTTAGTACATATGTTGGCTTTAACTGGATCTTTTTGGGAGTTTGGGTCATAAAATAAAACACGATATTTGCATCAGTGATGATTATTTCAGATGCATTAAAATTAACTTTGAGCTCGTTTACATGACAGTCTAAATCTGATAACAAGGAGTAATCTGATTACTGTAATAATCTGACCTGACTCGTCTACATCCATGTTTAAAATGCAATATTCCCCTGTTTAGGAGGGTGCTGTTGAGCGAGCTAGAATGTAGATGTGTCTCTTGTGTCATTTAAATGCCAAAACAATCATTTTAAGACTACAAACAATGGCAGCTTCAAATACTCAAAACCAGTTGGCAAAACAACAATGTAGCACCGCTCAATCAGACACGTCGTCGGCTGCAGTGGCTAGCTCAGCTACTTTCAAGGGATCGACTAGCAGCATTTCACTAACACCGCAGATGTTCTCTGACTCACTAAACTCCCTCCAAGACACTCTCTATGCAAAGATTGGGGCAGCCGTTCAGACACTGCATGCTGATATTAAACTGGACATTGACTTGGTGAGGAGTAAGCTATTAGCAGCGATCACTAGCCTGCTGGCCTCATTAACTTCACATGATACCCGACTGAAGGAGCTGGAGAAAGCTGATGAATACACTGGTGACTGCACTACTGAGCTCCGCGCCACCATCTCCCACCTTCAAGGTGATGTGATGGATCTGCAGGCGAAATGTAAGGACTTGGAAGGACTTGGAAGGCCTTGGAAGGCCGTTCCAGGTTAAACAATTTGTGGCAAACGAGTATTAAAGAAGGGCTGGGAATGGTCAGCCTACACAGTTTGTGTCTCAACTTTTGAAAGACATCCTAAACCTGAGCAAAGCCCCGCTGCTGGACAGAGCCCACAGATCACTGTACGAAACCAAAACCCAGAGACACCCTGCGTGTGCTTATTGTGCGTGTGCACTACACACATATGGTGGATGAAATACTGCGTAAGTCATCTCGGAGCACCCTGATGCACAAAGGGAAGACACTCCATATTTATCCCGACTACACTACGGCAGTGGCTGGAAAAGTAAAAAAGAAGCTGGGATCCGTAGAGGGAGCCGAGTATGGGCTGCGGTTTCCGGCTACCCTTCGTGTTACTCTACCGGGGAATAAGGAACATACCTTCGAGGATCCTGCCCTAGCACAACCTGCATCCTCTTCCCCTGGACATGAAGTACAGCCGCTAATGAAAACAAGCCATGCATCACAGTCATTTTGTACTGGCCATCTCCTTCTGGACATTGGTCTTTGAAAGACTGTCACACTATGGAACAGTATAGCTGCTCTTAGATGCATGGACAGCAGGCAGGTATGTTTCTCCTTCCTGCTATCATCATTTGTTACAAGGTACACGTATAGTCCTGTGTGACACTGTGAGATTAATAAAACTACCAGCAGCAGGACAAATACTGTATATTACTTGGTGTTTCTGAACACAATGCTTGGCTGTGCACTGTGATGTGGTGTGTAATGAAACATTATATAATGTACACTTGCATGTGAGTGTTGTTGAGAGTGTTGCTGAGTTATGTTCACATTTTATGGCTGTTGAATGTGTGGCTATAGTAATGAGAGAATAAATCCGGTTTACTTTATACTCATTATTCTCTTAACAATTTAGACAGTTCTGTAGATAATATGTAAAACAGACCTTTAGCTTGCGACTCTTATGTTAATAGAAAATATGATGGGATATTATGTGCACCTATGTTGGAGAGGTGCAAGGGGTGGTTTTTGTTTTGTTTTTTTCTGTTTTATGCCTTGGTGTATTTTTGCTTTGTTTTTGTTTGATATTTTACAAAGTACATCTCTTGAGATGATTTTTTGAGATGAAGTATTCAAGTGGAGGTCAAATTATGTACAGGTATCAGGACATACTATATAACAGCTTTATTCTATAGTACTTACTTAGGAGGTTACAAAGCCCCAAAGGATCATCAATAACATTTGCCAGTTGGAACGTCCATGGGCTGGGGCAACCCACCAAGCTTAATAAGGTTCTCTCTCACCTTGATAGCCTGGGATTAAAAGTTTCTTATCTGCATGAAAGGCATTTTAAAAAGTCGGATTACACGAAGATACACAGACGTTAGCATAATCATATCTTTCTCTCTTCAATAGCAGGTCAAGAGGCACAGCTATTCTGATCCATAAATCTCTGCAGTTCACCCCTTCAGACATCATCGCAGACCCTCAGGGCCGCTATATAGTTGTTATCAGTCATATTGTTAACACTCCTGTGATATTAGCTAACCTTTATGCACCTAATTGGGACAATGGTAAGTTTTTCTCTGATTTGCTATATAGTTTACATAATTTGGACTCCCACTTTTTAATTCTAGGTGGTGATTTCAACTGTTGCCTCAATCCAGTATTTGACAGGTCCTCATCTAAGCCCTCCAAATTATCTAAACCTGCCCAAGTAAATTAATTTTTGTTTCAAAGATTACGTTCTTTCAGATCTGTGGTGAAGCATGAATCCGACTCCTCTGACTTGTTCCTATTTTTCTCAGGTGCATCAGATATTTTCCTGGATCGATTATTTTTTAGTAGATTATCGATTACTTTCTTCAACCAAAGATTATACAACGCCATAGGCATGTCAGACCACTTCCCTCTTCCAGCCACTTTTTGGTTTGTGCACAATACTCCTAGACCTTGCTGGAGACTTAATTCTATTTCATTGTCCCAAGAGGAATTTGTGCACTTTGTAGCTGACCAAATAGGATTCTTTGTTGAGGTTAATTCCTCTCCAGACATCTCTTGTAGAACCCTGTGGGAGTCACTGAAAGCATATATAAGAGGCCAAATAATTTAATATATATCTTATAACAAAAAGCAAACTAATCAAAAAATGTCAGGCATAACTGCCCATAGAACGGACATACACAAACTCCACTTGCCTGACTTATTGAAGGAACTGCTGCTTGAGAAAAATAAATTTGACCTTATCAACCAGTGCAGCAGAAAACATGGTCTGGAGATCTTGACACACATTTTATGAATCTGGTGACAAAGCCAGTAAGATTCTTGCCCACCAACTTCAATGAACTTCACAACTTATCACAAAGATTCAAACAGCTGAAGGTTACACATATGACAATACAATAATAAATAATATGTTCAGAGATTTCTAAAGTTCAATATATTGTTTTGAGCATGACCCTTCCCCACATTTGACAATTTTTTTTCCAAAGCTTGAACTATATCACTATTAGTGAAGAATCCAAGAACATATTATGATGAAGAACTGAATGTGGCTATTAAAACACTTCAGAGTGGCAAGAGTCTGCGACCAGATGGATTCCCATCTGGGTTTAAGAAATTTTCAACTTACCTAATCCCTCACATGCTGAACATGTATAATGAATCCCTTGAATTAGGTGCACCACCCCAGTCCTTAAGAAAGACATAGATATCCTTAATTTAAAAAAAAGAGTAAGAATCTCAGCCATTGCGAATTGTATCACCCAATCTCACTATTGAATGTAGATGTTAAGATTTTAGCCAAGGTTGTTAGCATTGAGATTAGAGAGAAATTTCCCCTGACCAAACTGGATTTATAAAAAATAGATTTTCTTTTTTGAAAATCAGACAACTCTTAAATGTAATTTATCATGATTCAGATCCTACCCCACCAGAGCTTATTATGTCCTTGGATGAGGAAAAAGCTTTTGATAGGCTGGAGTGGAGGTTTTTGTTTTATGCATTAGATAAATTTGGGTTTGGGAAACAATATATTAAATGGGTTAGACTTTTATATTACATGCCAGTAGCACCAGTCTGTACCAATAGGGTGAACTCTGAGTATTTTATGATTCCTCATGGAACAAGGCAAGGCTGCCCCCTATTACTGTTACTTTATGCATTGGCCATAGAGCCTTTAGCAGTAGCAATAAGGCAGGATACTATAATGACTGGCTTATACAGAGAGGAGCTAGAGCAAAGAATTTTGCTCTATGCGGATGACACATTACTGTTTGTTTCACACCCAGACATCTCTATGCCCAGGGTCCTCTCCACCCTCGAGAACTTCAGTAAAATCTCAGAAAAACCTTCAGAAAATTAAGATATTTACTATTAACTTACAGGCCCACTCTTTTTTTCACTCATTTCCCTTTAAGGTTACTCATGATCAGTTTACATATTTAGGATATTTAGGGGTGCAAATGATAAATAGTATAGACAGACTTTTCAAAGGAAATTTTAATCCATTAGTAGCTAAGGTAGAGCAAGATCTTGAGCGCTGGATGCGTCTTCATCTGTCATTTGCTGGTAGAATAAATGTTATAAAAATGAATGTGCTGCCCAAATTTAGTTATCTTTTTCAGTGCCTCCCAGTGTATATCCCCATGTCATTCTTGAAACGCCTAGACACTCTTAATTTGGAATAATTAAAGTCCACGATTGAGCATAGCCTATTTACAATGTCCAAATGTGCTAAGTGGTATGGCTCTGCCCAGTTTTTTAGATGTATTATGGGCTGCTAATATTCAATCTATTCTCCATTGGCTGTGTAAGGATCTAGGTGCCGGCGCCCCCTCGTGGTGCACTATTAAAGCTAGATCATTTACCCCGTTCTCACTGTCAGCAATAATTTATGCACCTCTAGCCTTAGACACCGTGCCATACACATGAAATATTTTAGTCAAACAACACTTAGAATATGGAAGCAGGTCCCCCAGCATTATAGATGACACAGTTATTTATTGAAATCCCCAATACATGCAAATCATATGTTTCCCCCCTCCCTTCAGGACAGTGCAGTGGCAGACTGTGCACACCGCAGGACCTCTTTATGTATGGTCTCTTTGCCTCTTTTCAGCAGACACTTTTTTGATACTTACAATTGCGTGATTTCATCGGTAAACAGCTGCCCCATTTTCCAGGAAGTATTATTAGCACCCTGCACTATAATAGCCCTTTCTGGTGTACTGTCTGTTGCTTATGGTGTGAGCAATTTCCAGTATGACTTTCTGGCTTTCTGTGCGCCACTTGCTTGCTGCCGTCCCCCCATCCCACACGCTTTAGATCAGGAATACTCTATTTTATATGAGATTTGATCAAATAAAACATGCACTTAGAGGTTCAGCTGGCAAATTTAATAAGACTTTGCAACCTTTTTTGAGATACATAGAAGAGAAATTAGAGCTGCATGAGTCAGTCTAACTAGGAAAACCACCGGCTTTATTTTATTTTAGTGATAACCTGCTTAACTTAATCTGTACTGTACTTTTTTTATAACATTCTTTTTCTTTCGATGCATATATGTGTTCTTTTTTACAACATGCTTAACATATGTTGTCTGTTTACTCATCAATATTTTTTTAAGTCTTAGCGTTAGCTGCTAATGTGGGAGCACACAGTCTTAGCATTAGCCGCTAATGTGGGAGCACACAGTCTTAGCGTTAGCTGCTAATGTGTGAGCCTGTGGTCTTAGTATTAGCTGCTAATGTGGGAGCCGCGGTCTTAGCGTAAGGCGATAATGTGGGAGCCCATGGTCTTACCGTTAGCTGCTAATGTGGAAGACCATGGTCTTCGCATTAGTTACTAACATGGGAGCCTGCGGTCTTAGCATTAGCTGCTAATGTGGCCTATTTTTAATATAAGAAAACAAATAAGTGGCTGGTGATCAGAGAGGTTTATTTAGAGCTGTAGTATTGTCTAAATGAATTAAGCAGATTCAGCAGCAACTTTTACCAACATGCAGAAATGCTTCAGAACATCTATGTCCACATTTAACACCTCACCCACTGAACCTTCAGGGACAAATCAGTCAGGACTTGGGTGGGATATGTTTAGGATGAATGCTCCTGATTCCCTGACATTTAGCCTACATTTGCCACAGTTTAAGAAAATCTCTGGAACGCTTCATAACTTCAGTCCATGAGTAAAAGCCTTTATCAGTGAACATTTTCAAAGGAAAGATTTAAAAGTTTAAAGCTTAAATCTTCTTGAAAACACGTTCTTACGTCTGTGTAGAAAGTGTGTTAAGATGAGGTTACAATAAAAATTCTGGCCACTTTTTGAGGTCAGCGTTTGTAAGAGACTGCAGAGCTTTACAGAGTGGCCTCCAACAGTTTCAGATTATGCCTCACACGTTGGTTAATAACATATAACTTGTCACTTGTCACTGCAGCAGAAAACTCTCTCCTCCATAATAAGCTCCATGGAAACAGCACTGCTTTGTTCAGAAGAGATTTTTCAATAATCACCAAGCCATATGTCCAGTGTTCTCTCCACACTAACAAAGCATGGAATCACCTCTCAGCTGGTTCAGCTTCCATTTGTTTTATATGTGTCTCTCCCAGCATCACTTCCACCTTTACCTGCCTCCAGTGCATAAGAATATATTATGTTTCTGTCTCTGCGGGAACTTGATAGCAAGGCTGATGTATCAGATTAGTGGATAGAAGTCTGGATTGTTGAATGTCATATTTGCATATGCAGCACTGACTTTTTGTCTTAGGACAATGCTAGATGGCAGGTACAGAGACTTGCAGCTGAGTAAAATTGCTAATGGGGAAGATAAGTCATAATGAAATGACCAAACAAAATGCCAAAAACGCCATATTTAAACATTGTGAAAGGACATGGGAGGCAGCGGAGAGGTTATATAAGGCGAGCAGCGGTGCTTTGCATCATGATGCTTGGTTTAAATATTCAGTGATAACTACATCATTCCTGCAACCAAGAAAAAAGTTGGATTATTACCTACTGGCTATTTTACATGATTTACCTTTGAGTTAATAAACATGGAAAAGTCATTTTTAATGTCTTAAAGAGTATTTAAATATCGGATTTTATTAGAAATGATGGATAGCTTTGAGGTGTAAATAATGTCACCATGCTTTGTTATTGAGCAGGTTTATTTTCAACACATCTGCTCCAGTGACTTTGTATACACATATTCACATACTACAGCTAAAAATAAACTTCCTATTTAACCTCTGGTCCTCATAGCCAATCAGCTCCATCTTCAGTGTAACTGTCCTCATCCTGGCTTGTGTACTACGGTTGTTACCAGAGGATTCCACCAGGGGGCGCGTTAGAGAACCAGATAGAGTTGCTGGATTTGTAGGATGAAAACAAAGCTATGAACATATCGTAGTTGGACCCTAAACTAGAACACCAGGTCTGGTCTTTGAAACTCTCCATCCTCTTTACCGCTGTCTGCCCTGTGACATCTGGTCCCTACACTGCCCCCTACTGGTTACTAGAATAGTGCAGCTGTCACTGCATAGTGTTAATTTCTGAGGACGTGAAAACAACGCTTCATATAACCAATAATGTAATCATTTTAAATGTACTAAAACTAATAAAGGAATTTTACCCATTTATGATGTGAATACTTAAATGTCACATATTATACATTTTTTTTCAACAAATTCATATGGGTGTCGGAGGTCCAACAACATTGTTTTCTAAGTGTATTACCCCAAATTCAGCCTTGGTCCTTAATTTCAATCATTCCAAACTGGGCTCTAGTGAGTTCTACTGATAATGGGCTGTTTCTACATCTGAACCTTTAAATGTTCATGAGTGGTGCTTGTCCATGTCCCTCTCTGGGAGAGGATCTGGTTTTTGCTGGCACCTGCTCTGTGATTTTAGAGGGCAGGCTCAGCTAGCCAGGGTGTCGGGTCAATGGCAGTATCCACTACCTGGGGGAGTGGTTATTTCCCTTTGTAGGGTCACAAAGGGAAAGATCTCAGACTCAACTGTTTGAGCACACATTCGCTCAAAGTGGAGCAAGCAAGTATGTGTCCTCATACACAGGCTATGAGGACACATATGACTGTTAATTTTGCATAACATGGGACCTTTAACAAAAACTGCAAAAAGATATTTATAAGAGAAATTCAGTCTTATTTATATATTTTGACATAATCAGATGCAGTTATTACCTTTTTAAGGGAGTTTTATTAATGCTAGGCCCATAATCACATTTGCTCACATGGATGGATGGATGGATGGATGGATGGATGGATGGATGGATGGATGATAGATGGGGGTTGGATGGATGTATGGATGGAATTATTATCAGTATCAGTGATACTGGCCCTTTATCTACCTGATATCGGACCAATACTCCCTTCACTGTCCATCCACCATGTTGTGATGAATGATGTTTCGTCTCTCATCCATCTCCTTTCCTTTCTTTTGCATTTTCTCTTCTTCACTGCCAAAAGTAAACGTCCGGAGGAGGTGGAGTCGATATTCGTCCGTCACAGAGACAGCAGCTACAGGCTGAGAGACAACGTCCATTTCCACATGTACATCAGCACATCGCCGTGTGGAGACGGGAGGCTCAACTCACCCTACGAAATCACCAGCGACCGTAAGAAACTAAACTCTTCTCTCTGTTTTTCAACTGGAATATCAAACATGCTTTAAATGCACATGTGTTGTATTTATTCTCATCGGTATTTATTCATCTAATCTTTTATTTCTATCCGTGTAAAAGCCATTGCTCTCCTCCCTCTCTTTCCCCTTCATGTCACGTTCTTTCAGCCACCTCTCTGCTGACTGAGTCATATTTTCCTGCTTACCAACGGAAAATAAATTGTGTATTTGTTGAGACAGTATGCCCGGCAGTTTCCTGGCCTACGATTTTATAAACCTAATCTGGACTATATGCCACCCCTCCCACACATCTATCAGTATTCTGGGGCAGTGTGTGTGTGAGAGAGAGAGGGAGGAAGAGAGAGGAAGTGCTTAAGCCACAAGAAATGAGAGAAATTAGAAAAATGAAAGAAGTGACAGAAATTAGTTTGATCAGATGATTAATCCTGATAATGATCAGAAGTTGTCAAAATGGCGAACACGGAGCAGAGAGGACTTCTGGTCATGTGACTTTAAAGATAAAAACTAAACCAAATGGAGGCAATTTTTTTCATTTTCATTTGACAGGACGAAACAGACTGGTCAAACGTTTTCAGAGATGGACATTCACTCTCACATTTCAGTGGTCAGTTAAACTAAACTACTGATCAGTTAACCTAAACTAAACTACTGTTTAGTTAACTTAAATTACTGTTAAGTTAACCTAAACTACCGGTCAGTTGACCTGAACTAAACTACTGGTCAGTTAACCTAAACTAAACTACCGGTCAGTTGACCTGAACTAAACTACTGTTCAGTTAACCTAGACTAAACTACTGGTTAGTTAACTTAAACTACTGTTCGGTTAACCTAAACTAAACTACTGGTCAGTCAACTTAAACTACTGTTCAGTTAACCTAAACTAAACTACTGGTGAGTTAATCTAAACTGCTGTTCAGTTAACCTAAACTAAACTACTGGTTAGTTAATCTAAACTACTGGTCATTTAACCTAAACTAAACTACTGGTCAGTGAACCTAAACTACTGTTCAGTTAACCTAAACTAAACTACTGGTGAGTTAACCTAAACTACTGGTCAGTTAACCTAAATTTCTACACTTAATTCTTTAACAACCTCATAAACAAACAGAAGAACATTTTTAATATTTAGCTTTTTTTTTTCTTTTGGACAATAATAATGTGAAATAATGTTTTTTAACTAATAGTTCAGATAATAGTGAATAAAATGCTAAAAAATAGTTACAGTAATAGGACAATCAATACTGAACAGCTGCTTTATTAACAGACGGTTAAGATTATTTAATTCCTGTTAAAGACAATACACATTCTAAATGTGTTATTTTCTTACCGAAACATCCATTAAAACCACTTGTTACATAAACTATCAGCAGAATTTCACAAACTCTGCAGATTATAGCATGTTTAGATAACGGTTACCAGCTGGTCACATGATGAGGAACACAGAAGCTGATTTGACGCCATATTTTCAGTTCACAGCAGCAGACACCTGGTGAGGAAGCACCGGAGCCACCTGCGGACCAAGATCGAGTCCGGCGAGGGGACGGTGCCGGTGCGATGCCGGGGGCCTGTCCAGACGTGGGACGGCGTTCTGCAGGGGGAACAGCTCATCACCATGTCCTGCACTGACAAGATCACCAGGTCAGACATTATTATTATTATTTTTTATCACTGAGTATGAACTAATGCAAAGTTCAGCTTTAAATCTACTCTCATCATCCACTTCATCAGCTCCACCTATTCCAGTTCCTGTTAACAGAGATATCTAACCAGCCAATCACAGGGCAGCATGTAGCCAGGTAGACATGGTGAAGACGATTTGCTGAAGTTCAAACTGAGCGTCAGAATGAGTAAGAAACAATATTTAAGTGAAATTGAACGTGGCATGGTTGTTGGTATTTTCTTGGCCCACTTTGGGCTCTATAGTACCAACATGTCCTGGTTTAACCACCACATGCTGTCATTTCAATATGAAGCAAAACCTCTGAGGAATGTTTCCACCACCTGGTTCCATCTGTCACACCAAGGATTAAAAAGGGGGTCTGATCTGGTACTAGAAGGTGGTCCTGATGAAGAGGACGACCCGGTACTAGAGGTGGTCCTGATGAAGAGGACGACCCTTCTCTGACATCAGCAGTAAACACCCTGTGTGTGTTTATTTTTCAGTAATAAAGTATTGTGTTTTTGCTGTGTCAATCTGCATTTCAATGCTATGCCTTAGCAGCCAACTTTATTTACACACTCTTGCACTAACAACGGAACAGCACGGTACCTACTTGGTTACTATGCGCCACCTAGTGGTTGCCAGTTCACCACATAAATGCCAATATATAACATAAAGTCTCCAATTGGCTGTGTTATTTACTGCTGTGTAAGTCTCTGATTGGGTGTTGGAGTTACGACTTCGTGGACTGAGCTGATGCTCCTTTAAAGACAGAATAACATCAACCTACAGATTTCTGTCAATCTCAGAAAAGAAGGTAAACTGATGGAAAGGTTAACTTTGTTTAAATAAAGTATTTTAAAATCTGCTTTATGAGTCAGATTGAGGCTGATATTTACTTTATGCATGTGTGTGTGTTTCCACGAGCAACACCATGCATCAAGTCTAGTGGTCCAGGAAGTGATTATTGATTACTTTAATGTGACTTGACTTAGTAAACTCATTGTAATGACTGAATTTAGTGGTTGCTTTGTACAGGGTTAACCAGCTATGGTTTATTGCTTTACTTCAGATTGTTTTAACAGACACGTGTCTGCATGACATGATGAGGTTAGTGGGTGTCTTTAATGAAGCACATTGTCTTGCTTCCGTATCCTTGATTTTTCCATAGTCCAGGATTAGAGTGAAACAGACTGGATGCTTTTTGAAGATGGATGGAGGTGACTAACTAGTAGTTTCCACAATGGAAGCGGTGTGTGTGTCCACATGTTGGCAGGCCGTTGGAAGACAGATGGCGAAGTTAAATCAGGGCAGCTTTTTTCCTCCGCCTCCATTTTCACAGTCTTTCTGTGTGAAGAGGCATCAGTTTGTCCAAAATCAGGCTTGTTTACATCCACACATCCAAATATCCAGAATGATCCTCACCGACTGGCTCTCACCACACACTTTGAGATGATGACTGTTTACTGTGTATGAAGAAGTAAATATGTTTCACATGTTCACTGTTTTAAACCTGAAAACTAAAAAAAAAATTAAAAAATGAAAAAATCTTTTTCCTTTTTTTTTTATCTAACCCAGCCTGTAGCAGCTGGAGCTTTTAATCCCAGCATAAACCAGTCTGTAGCAGCTGGAGCTTTTAATCCCAGTATAAACCAGTCTGTAGCAGCTGGAGCTTTTAATCCCAGTAAAAACCAGTCTGTAGCAGTTGAAGCTTTTAATCCCAGTATAAACCAGTCTGTTGCAGCTGGAGCTTTTAATCCCAGTATAAACCAGTCTGTAGCAGCTGGAGCTTTTAATCCCAGTATAAACCAGTCTGTAGCAGCTGGAGCTTTTAATCCCAGTATAAACCAGTCTGTAGCAGCTGGAGCTTTTAATCCCAGTATAAACCAGTCTGTAGCACCTGAAGCTTTTAATTCCAGTATAAACCAGTTTGTTGCAGCTGAAGCTTTTAATCCCAGTCAGCTTGCAGGCACGATCCAGACATTAATCCACAGCTATCCTGTGATTAATCAGATCAATCACTTAACAGTCCATCAGAATTTAGTGACCACGGTTCATTATTAGTATTGAACTCTGGTTTCTTAAAACTCATCTTTAATACTCAGGTGACATAAGAGGCTGTATCATCAGAGTTAACTCTAGCACGCTAATATCACATTAACAATTCTAATGTCTATTAGATGTCTAAGTATTTATTATAGTTTAAACAGTGCTGGACCAGCTGAACGGTGGACGTTAACGTTGCTGTGTTGTATTCCAAATGGAATGCTAAGCAGCAGAAATATGCGGCCTCCAACCTCCACTGCACATTTTCTGAATGATCTGAGATCATTTTATAATCTAGTCTTAGTGTTTCTGCCAGCACTCTGGCAGAAACACTGCAGGAGCTGAGAACATGAATTTAGCTTGGTAAGCATCACAGTGGGCCAACTGGGCCATACCAGACCACAGCTGAGCCGCCTGGCTTCAGCCCAGAGAAGCAGAGGAAGCTTCTCCTGCTAGCTGCTGCTGATTTCACCAATCTGATTCTGTTGGCCCGGTCTGGAGATGCTGTGATTAAATCTGCCCGGGTCACCAACAGAGGTGAAAGCAATTACTTCACAAAAAAAGAGAGTGACAGGAAGGGAGAGGGGACACTCTTCGTCCTGCAGGAGAAAAGCAGCTGTTTCTATCTCTGTAAGAGATCAGTGGGCATTGTTAAAGTGAGAGGGTCAATGAGGGCCAGTTTATCAAGGACAGGAGAGGAGGCTGGACTGAGAGGCCATGGAGTCGTGTCTCATCCCAGAGCCCTGAGGCCAGAGAGTCTCAACCCAGAGCCCCCGGGACCACGGAGTAGAGTCTCATCCTGGAGCCGGGAGGGCATGGAGTAGAGTTTCATCCCGGAACCGGAGGCCAGGAAGTCTCATCCTGGAGCCTCGAGGCCAGAGAGTCTCAACCCAGAGCCCCGGGACCACGAAGTAGAGTGTCATCCCGGAGCCAAGCGGGCACGGAGTAGAGTCTCATGCTGGAGCTGAGAGGCCACGGAGTCAAGTCTCATCCCGGAGCCAAGAGACCAGGGAGTCTCATCCCAGAGCACCGAGAGGCCACAGAGTCTTAACCCAGAGCCCCAGGGCCACAGAGTAGAGTCTCATCCCAGAGCCCCAAGGCCACGGAGTAGAGTCTCATCCCAGAGCCCCGAGGCCACGGAGTCTCATCCCAGAGCCCATAGGCCACGGAGTAGAGTCTCATCCCGTAGCTGAGAGGCCACGGAGTAGAGTCTCATCCCATAGCTGAGAGGCCACGGAGTAGAGTCTCATCCCGGAGGTGAGAGGCCACAGAGTAGAGTCTCATCCCAGAGCCCCGAGGCCACGGAGTCTTATCCCAGAGCCCATAGGCCACGGATTAGAGTCTCATCCCGTAGCTGAGAGGCCACGGAGTAGAGTCTCATCCCATAGCTGAGAGGCCACGGAGTAGAGTCTCATCCCAGATCTGAGAGACCAGGGAGTCCCATCCCAGAGCCCCGAGGCCACGGAGTAGAGTCTCATCCTGGAGCCGAGAGGCCACGGAGCAGAGTATCATCTCAGAGACAAGTGGCCACAAAATTGAGTCTCATCCCAGAGCGGAGAGGGCATAGAGTAGAAACTCACCACAGAGCCAGGAGGCCATGGAGCCATGTCTCAACCCAGCCCTAGAGCCACAGAGTAGAGTCTTATCCTGGAGCCGAGAGCCCAGGAAGTCTCATCCCAGAGCCCCGAGGCCATGGAGTAGAGTCTCATCCCAGAGCCGAGAGGCCAGGGAGTCTCATTCCAGAGCCCTGGGGCCATGGAGTAGAGTATCATCCCAAAGACAAGAGGCCACAAAATCGAGTCTCATCCCGGAGCCAAGAGGCCATGGAGTAGAGTCTCATCCCTGAGTGGAGAGGGCACAGAGTAGAAACTCACCACAGAGCCAAGAGGCCATGGAGTCATGTCTCAACCCAGCCCTAGAGCCACAGAGTAGAGTCTCATCCTGGAGCCGAGAGGACAGGAAGTCTCATCCCAGAGCCCCGAGGCCATGGAGTAGAGTCTCATCCCAGAGCCGACAGGCCAGGGAGTTTCATTCCAGAGCCGAGAGGCCAGGGATTTTCATTCCAGAGACCTGGGGCCATGGAGTAGAGTCTCATCCCAGAGCCGAGAGGCCACGGAGCAGAGAATCATCCCAAAGACAAGAGGCCACAAAATCGAGTCTCATCCCGGAGCCGAGAGGCCATGGAGTCATGTCTCAACCCAGCCCTAGAGCCACAGAGTATAGTCTCATCCTGGAGCCGAGAGGCCAGGAAGTCTCATCCCAGAGCGGAGAGGCAAAGAGTAGAAACTTACCACAGAGCCAAGAAGCCATGGAGTCATGTCTCAACCCAGCCCTAGAGCCACGGAGTAGAGTCTCATCCCGGAGCTGAGAGGCCACGGAGCAGAGTCTCATCCCGGAGGTGAGAGGCCAGGGAGTCACATCCCAGAGCCGAGAGGCCAGGGAGTCTCATCCCAGAGCCCCGAGGCCACGGAGTAGAGTCTCATCCCGGTTTTCCTTAACTGGTTGAGTTCCTATTTAAAGGGCTGGAGTTGTTTAGTTCTGATCGGCAGCTATGAATCTGAGCGAGTGACCATGACTTGTGGAGTCCTCCAAGTGTCAGTCCTTGGACCTCATCTGGTCAACTTACTCCCTTTGGGTCAAATATTACAGAACTATAGCATTAATTATCAAAGTTATGCAGATGATACACAACTTTATGTGTCTTTGTCACCAGACGACTGCAGCCCAATAGACTTACTGTGTCAGTGTCTGGAGCAAATAAACACCTGGATGAGGGAGAATTTTCTACAATTAAATGAAGACAGAAGTGAGATTATTCTGTTTGGTAGCAAAGAGAAGAGGGTCATCATTGGTAAACACCTGGAGACTCAGGCTCTTAAAATCACCGACCAAGTTCGTAACCTTGGAGTGTTGATAGACTCAGACTCAGACTTTCAGAAGCCACATCAAAGCTGTTACTAAGAAGCTTTTTACCAGCTCAGAAACATCAACAGAATTAAAAGTTTAGTCTCCCAGAAAGACCAAGAGAAACTCATCCATGCATTCATCTCCACTAGGCTGGATTACTGTAATGGTCTTTTAACAGGACTTCCAAAAAAGAGCATTAAACATCTGCAGCTCATCCAAAACGCTGCTACTAGAGTTTTAACCAGGACTAAGGACTGAACACATCGCACAAGTTTTTAAATCTTTACACCGGTTTCCAGTCAGTCACAGAATAGATTTTAAAACCCTTCTGATTGTTTACAAATCCCAGAACGGTTTAGGCCCAGAATACATCTGTGATATGTTCAGAGAATGTAAACCTAGCAGAGCTCTTAGATCCAAAGACTCTGGTCAACTAGTCCAAACCAGAGTCCAGACCAAACATGGAGAAGCAGCATTTAGCTGTTATGCTGCAAACAAGTGGAACAAACTGCCAGTGGAGATTAAACTTTCACCAAATGTAGACATTTTTAAATCCAGGTTAAAAACATTTCTTTTCTCATGCGCCTATGCATGAAATCATCACGGTAACTTTTTAATTAATCTTGCTTTTAATCATTTTAATGTAATTTATGATTTTATTGATTCTTGCTATTTGTTGTTTCCTTTAACTATTTCTTAATATCTGTAATGCCTTTGTTTTATGTAAAACACTTTGAATTGTACTGTACATGAAATGTGCTGTACAAATAAACTGCCTTGCCTTGCCGAAAGTGCTCTGTAAATAAATTAGATTAGACTCGAGTCTCATCCAGGATCATCCCAGGACTCTCTGCTCATCCTCCATCAGACTTTTTATTCCCCTAACTTCCTGAACTTTATTATACTCACTTAATCTTTGTCTACAGGAAATATTAGGACCTTCAGTCTTATCATAAACATCTCTGATAACAGTTATCGCAACTTTAACCATCATCATCTCTTTTTCCAGTGAAGCTTCTTCACTAATATTTGATTTGAGGCTGACAGCTGGATTTAACGGTGTTCATATAACGATGATGATCTCAGTTTTATGCAGATGAGCACATTACTTTAATGGTGGGTGTTTAGTGGAGAAGTGAGGAAGGATGGCTGGATGCAGAGAGAGGAGGAAGAGCTTCCTCTCCTCTCCTTACAGACAGATGGCTGTCTTTTCTTGCATGAGATTAAAAGATGCTTCTGATTCGCAGTGTCGCTTTTGGACCAAATGAATATTTCAGCCCAAACTATTTGAGTTTAGTTGGAAAGCTGAGGTTTCTCCTCCTCTGTGTTTAACAGCCAATGACGGATCTGCTGACAGATTGCAGGTAAAGTGATGGCGGCTTCTCCTACAAACACGCTCGTGTTAATTGACTTGGGAAGCAAAAGAAGCTGTAATGAGTGATTATTAAGCCGGCAAAGGTAGAGGGAAAACAGAAAACACAAGCAGCCGTCGTAATTACATCACTGATAAAAAGACATTTATTAACAAAAGAACTAATAATGTGAGATTAACAGAATCATGTGAAGGTCCTAGTTCATATTGGTCCAATCCACCAGAGAGGAACAACATGATTCCTCTCACTCAATGGAGACAGCAAAGAAAATAAACACGCTAATTAGCATTTTCAGCCTCTAAGTAGCATAACTGGTTAAATGGAGGCGGGGTTTCAGCAGTAGGTTTCACATGACCAGCTGACTCCAGGTATAGATTCTTCTGTCACTTGTGGATCTCCTGGAAACAATCCGGATGTGATGGGTCCTCAAAGTTACCCTGAGGTCCGGTTCTGGGTCCTGGTGGGTACATCACTTCTCCTACTGTACCCGTTTATCTGACAGCATTATCAACATGGTCTCATCTCTGACAGCCCTCCCTCCTCTCTTCATCCTTTAGGTGGAACATCCTGGGCTTGCAGGGGGCATTGCTGAGCCACTTCATGGAGCCCATTTACCTGCACAGCATGACTGTGGGCAGCCTACGCCACCCGGGCCATCTGGGCCGAGTCTTGAACCAGCGCCAGGAACGTCTGGGTCCGCTGCCTGGAGCGTACCGACGGAACCAGCCCCTGCTAAGCGGTACGTCAGCAGAACCTCCAAATCCAAACACTTCACGTCCAGATTGTCCTATTCTCATAAAACAGTAGAATCTACGGACTTCCTATGTAGACGCCGGTTCTACTTTATGCAGATGCCGGCCTACTGTACGCAGATGCTGATTCTACCGTACACAGACGCCACGCCACGTTTTTACTGAATGTTTTCCAGGTGTTATCTGGACTTTTTCGGTTTTCGGTTTAAGTGTTTATTTATTTATTTATTTATATAAAATTATGGAATTTATGTATTCTTGCTGGATTTGACCGCAGGTGACAGAAAAAAATGAGAATAATAAAGAGAAATAAAAAGGAAAGTAGAAAAAAGGGAGAGGAGACAAAGATCCAGTAGGTAGAAGCAACGACCTTCAATCCAACCTAACACCAGACAACCAGCTGCTACACCTGTACAGGAACACACCAGAGAATTTCCTACAGCATTTAGAGGTAAACTAAGCTGACAATCATCAGGGATTCCTAAAAAAATAACCAAGACAACTACATGTATCACAACAACAACCAAAGTACCAGAAACACACAAAAACCTGAACCGAAGCATCTCTTAGTGTATAAACCCACTGGACAACTCAGTGACTGTGTCAGCATGCAGAGTTTGAAGAATGAAGAATGATCCTGCAAATGTGACCACGCCTCCACGGAGGCTAGAGGCAGACTAGTGAGAGCCAGAGACCCAGGCCATCAGCAGTAATCCCGGAGCACGAACCCAAGCCACCGTGAAGACCACCCTGGACCCACCCAGAGGGTGGCAGAAGAAAGCCAGAGCCCCCCACGGTCACCACCGGTGTAGGCCAGCACCCACCCCAATGTTCCAGCCGCACACCCTGGGAACCAGGGCCCCATCAATCACTCTCCCATCCTTCTACACCCTCCCCCTTTCCTTCCCTCCCAACCACCCTATCCTCCCCCCACCCTCCCTCCTCCACCCACCCATTACCACTATCTATCCACCCCGGAACCGCCTCCTTGGTGCTGTACCCACAAACTCTCACTTTCACACACCCATATCAAACTTAACCCTCGCACCATACCCCTTGGGAGACATCCCCATTGACCAGAGGATAGTGAGCCCCAAATCAAGTCCATCCTCCCCCCCGTGTTTACTAAATGTTTTCTGAGTGTTTTCTGGATGTTTCCTTAGTGTTTTGTAGTTGTTTTTGGAATTTCTTTTGTTTTTTTAGCATTTTTTTCTGGGCGTTTTCTGAGGTTTTACTGAATCTTTTCTGGATGTTTTCTGTTGTTTTTTTATGTCTTATGTTTTCTGAGTGTGAGATCTTTGTAGCTGCACTATAAGTAGCAGCAGCCTATTGAAGGGTAGAAGGTTAAAGAGGAGAGGGAGATGGACAGACAGTGGAGATGGCCCTACACCAAATCAATGTAATCACAGCTTTTATCAGACAGCCATTCAATCTGAAGGGAGATCTGGGCAGAGAGGGGGGACGAGGGGAGATGAAGCTTTGCTTTCATTCAGATGTCTGCACGTTTCTCCCCCCACTGCCTCACCACCTCCACAGTCCTTTCGTTGGTCCTGATGAGCTTCATGACCATTGTTACGCCAGGTTATTTTAAAGCAAACCCCCTTCCCAGAGAAGCTTCCTGGGACCTCAGCGTAGATAAAAATCAGGCATGAAACAGTGTTGGTGGTGCCGTGTGTGGTGGCTCAGATAACCTCAGCACAGAACAACAACCACAACGATGCTGTCCCGCATCCGATCTAGAATCTAGTCCTCCGAGCCAGAAATCTGTCATGATCAAACGTGCTCTAATAAGAAATGTAGAAGAACCATGGCAACAACCAGAAAACACAACACCCAGCATAGAAGAAGATCTACAAGACAAGGGAATGATGGTGGTCTTGGGACTATTGTTAACAGAAAAATCCAGAACTGAAAAAATAACAGACTGGAGACGGCGTGAACACGGACTTAATATCCTTCCTGGTTTCCCAGTCAGCTCTCTCTCTGATTGGTTACGTTCCGTTCCACGTCACAATCCGCACAGTCACAACTCAGGAGTCATCGGCTTTCCACACACATGAAAACTTTTGGTCGTAAATATTAAACATGTTCAATACTTCCGACTGTCGGCCACGACCCGTTTCAGAGCCGATTATTGGGACGAATTCGCTCTTAACACACCTCAGACCACAAGATCATTTTATAGGAAAATCTTATAAGGGCGTTAATCGAGCGCTTGCTGTGGTTGGTTGTGAAGGGGGAACAGCCTGATAATTTTTATGTGTGTACCAGGCCTGAAACTGAGAATCTCCTGAGAGGAACAAATTCAGTCTGAAGGTTAAAGTTGTGATGAAGATCTGAAGATATTTGATTAAATAAGGAGTTAGGATGTAGATTTAGCTCAGATGATTGTATTTGTTTTTGATTTTCTTTTTTTTTTTCTTTTTTTTATCTATATTTAACTTATATTAAGTAGGGCTGCAACAATTAGTCGACGTTGTCGACAATAGTTGACAATAAAAAATAGTCAACAACGAATTCACCCATCGACTATGGTCGGCAAAAAAAAAAAAAACTACAGAGTAAGACATCGTCTTCTTACCTATCTCTGCTGAGAGTTGCACACGTGCACTAAAGTCCGTCGGGGGAAAATATGGCGACCGACCAGGGAACAAAACGGTCTGAAATAACTCCACGTTAAACTTATAAAATAAATTAAATACATGTGAGATTTGTAAAGCGGCCCTTAAAAGTACGTCTGCAATGCTCGAACATTTAAAGAGGAGGAATGTCGAACTTACATAACCTCATGCAAGATTTCAAAGCTGAAAGTGAAATAAGAGCTATTAAATAATTTTGAGATACATAATTCGATTGGTCGACTAGTCGTTTTAATAGTCAATGACTAATCGACCATCTGAATAGTCATTCGTTGCAGTCCTAATATTAAGTATTCCAAAATGTTGGACAGACAAATTTATTCTAGTGATTTTACAACCTCAGTTGTATAAAAATTGTGACTCTGTAAAATGTAAATAAATGCAGAATCTCATCAACTCATAATT
Organism: Melanotaenia boesemani; assembly: GCF_017639745.1. NCBI lineage: Eukaryota > Metazoa > Chordata > Actinopteri > Atheriniformes > Melanotaeniidae > Melanotaenia > Melanotaenia boesemani. The sequence continues at coordinate 27,108,896 of NC_055699.1, forward strand.
TATTCCCAGTAGAAGATAAACAACATCTCAGATGATGAAACTGAGTCATTTTACCATGTGATGGAAAATATATGTCAGGCAGAACCAGAGGGATGACGGACACAAGTGCAGGTGAAGTTATACGGACTTTAATAAAGCTTCTCGTACAAAAGATGACCAGTGCAGGTCATTTGAGAGTCAAGCTTATACTACAATCAGTCTGAGCAGGGAGTAGCAGGATGACCAGGTGCATCAACTGAGGGTGAGGATGGGACACAGGTGTAGTCCATGATTGATGAGTAATGTAGTGCTGAAACCGGTGATCAGTGGACTGGGGATGTGGAGCACACCTGAGGGGGAGGAGCAGGCATGACAGGATGAGCTGATAAGAAATTCTGATGGCAGCAACACGTCTGATAAAAGTTGGAACAGGAGCAACAAAAGGCTGGAAAAGTACAAATCAGAAACACCTGGAGGAGCATTTGACAACTAATCAGGTTAATTAGCAACAGGTCAGTAACATGACTGGGTATAAAAAGAACATTTCAGAGAGGAAGAGTCTCTCAGACGGAAGGATGGACAGAAGTTCACCAATCTGAGACAAACTGGGATGAACAATTTCGGGAAAATGTTCCTCAGATTTTGAAGATCCACCATCTACAGCGGGGCTACTCAATTCGGTCCTACGAGGGCCGCAATCCAGCAGGTTTTCCATGTATTCCTGTACCAACACACCTGAGTCAAATTAATGAGTTATCGTGTAGAACCTGATTGGCTGTTAGAGCCACCTAATTTGACTCAGGTGTGTTGGTGCAGGGATACATGGAAAACCTGCTGGACTGCGGCCCTCGTAGGACCGAATTGAGTAGCCCTGATCTACAGTATAGAATATCATCAGAAGATTCAGAGAATCAGGAGGGTGATCCATACGTGATGTAGCGTAGAACTCAAAGCTGCAGGTCTGAAGATTAAATCATCTCTAAAGGAACTGAATTAATCTCAGATCAAAATTTAACCAAGTGAGTTTGAACCAACGACCTTTGTCCTTATGTTGCTGCTTCCCCTCCTCCTCTTCTTCCATATGTAAATTGACATGATGAAGGAGTGACAGCCTCAGAAATTAAGCTGGATGTGCGTTCAGCTATGTATTCTAGAAACGCTGTAATTCAGCCTCTTTCATGTCTGCCAAGCTCTTCCCAGAAGAGCTATTGATCAGGTCTTCATTGAAGGAAAAATCTAATTGGCTATTACAGAAACACAAGAGTCAAAACCGTTGGAAGGGAAGAAATGAGCCATGAAAGAAGTGAGAGGAAAGGGAAAAGGCAGGATGGATAGGAAGGTCTTTTGTTCAAAGATGTGTGGCACAACAGAGGAGAGATGGGTAATAAGAGGCTTGGAGATGGTTCCTGTGGCAGGTGATTCATCAGCAACAGAAGCTGAGAGGTGAGCCAGGTGGATGAAAGAATGGAGGTGGAAATGATCTGCAGGCAGCTGCTGTAGATCAGGTCTGGAGGAGACCACCTTCACCTCTTCTCCAGCCTTCTCTTCCTCTCTCTCTGGAGCTTCTGGTAAACAGACTCGGCTCGACTCAGTTTCCTGCATCACTGCAGAACTTAAGGCTGCTGTTTGCCTGATGGGGAGAGCTGAGGGTGGAGGAGGGCAAACCGAGCAGCAAAGTGGAGCATTGACAGGAAAAGCAGACGCATCAGAATTTCAGTCATAGCTGAATTTTCCTGAATGAAAAACCAGCTGTGGAACATAACCTGGACTGTTACAGAAGTTAAACTGTCTCCATGTTTTCCTCCATCAGGACTGAGCAGTGCTGAGTATCAGCAGCCAGGGAAGGCTACCTGTGTCAGCATTAACTGGACACTGGGCGACGCCCAGCTGGAGGTGGTCAACACCGCAACAGGACGGAGGCGGGACTCAGGGACGCCGTCACGCCTCTGTAAACACGCCCTGTTTACCCGCTGGACCAGACTGCACCGCAAGGTGAGGACACATCTGGAAGAAGGCGTCAAACTCTCCATTTTATAAAATTTACATTTAATAGAATTTCTCGCTTTCCCTAAATTTACAAGATTTTAAATGTATTTTTCTGGCTTGATTTTTAACCACCATGATGAGTCAGAGCTATCTGTAGTATCTGATATTTATACATAGAGCTGTTCCTGCTTAGTTCTTATTGCTCAGTCACACAGGAAGTGATGGTTTTTTGCACCAATCAGATGGTTCCAGTGTGTCACGCTCCGGCTTTAGGAATGGATCAGTAAGACTGAGACACAAATGTAAGGGTCTTAAAAAAGTAGGATGGCTCAGGTTTTCTGGCACCCGTCCCAGTTTTACCTGTGGAAACACAAAAAAATGTGACCTATCCTGTTCTGACCCGTTTCTTGACTGACCCATACCCACCGATACCAAGCCATTCCATACTAACCCATACCAAGCCATCCCATACTAACCCATACCAAGCCATACCAAGCCATCCCATACCAACCCATACCAAGCCATCCCATACTAACCCAAACCAACCCATACCAACCCATACTAACCCATACCAACCTATACCAAGCAATCCTATATCAACTCATACTAACCCATACCAAGCCATCCCATACTAACCCATACCAAGCCATCCCATACCAACCTATACTAACCCATACCAAGCCATACCAAGCCATACCAAGCAATCCCATACTAACTCATACCAAGCCATCCCATACTAACCCATACCAACCCATACCAAGCCATCCCATTCAAACCCATACCAACCCATACCAACCCATCCCATACTAAGCCATACCAAGCCATACTAAGCCATCCCATACTAACCCAAACCAACTCATACCAACCCATACCAAGCCATCCCATACCAACCCATACTAACCCATACCAAGCCATACCAACCCATACCAAGCAATCCTATACCAACTCATACTAACCCATCCCAAGCAATCCCATACTAAGCCATACTAAGCCATCCCATACTAACCCATACCAACCCATACCAAGCCATCCTATACCAACCCATACCAAGCCATCCCATACTAACCTATACCAAGCTATCTCAAGCCATACCAACCTATCCCATACCCACCCATACTAAGCCTTACCGTATCAACCTATACCAACCCATGCTGGTGGTCGCATGTGAGCTATTCTGCTCAGCACTAGGGCTGCATGATAAATCATTTAAAAATCGCAATCTCGATTCACATATACAAGTGATCTCATTTCTGCACACAGCGATTCTACAGCAGGTTATATCAGGAGCTGCATCACAAACAAATGCTCCTAATTTCCTCCCGGGTTTTTTCAGATGTCCCCAAACGCAGCACTGCCGTTGCCTTCTCCCTCGACCAATAATAAAGCGCTGTTACAACTCGTGATTCAGTGGAGGAAGCCCGCCTGCTGTCGAGTGTTTGGAAAGAAAAGTGAGCGAGAGTTAAAGCGGAGGAAAGTCTGCAGTAAGTAGGTATAAACACATAGCGATGAAGAGTCAATACCCAATACCCAAGTGGTAGTGGTGAGAGTCACTCCCTCACCCGAACCGTACTCGTAACCAAAAAAATGTTTCGGCAGCATTGTGGACGTATTTTGAATTTAATCCAGATGATGACAAACAGTGTGAGTTGCATAGTAAAGTGTGTTTTGCCCTGGTTGCAGCACCGCGAGGCAACACCACAAATCTCTACAGTCACATTAAATGTCACCACAAAGTACCGCATGATGAAGCAAGAAATAATGAACAGATGTCAATAACAGGACTGAACCTTGTACAATGCATGTGTATATATATATATATATATATATATATAGATAGATAGATAGACAGATAGACAGATAGCATTTGATTTTTCAAATGAGGAAAGTCTGTAGAGAATGTTTTCAGTTGAAATTGCTCTGGAAAAAAAAGTGCATAAAGAGCCTTAAGAAATAAATACAACAGATCTGAAAAGACTTTTTTGTTTTTTTTATTTAATTATTAATGTTGTTTTATAGGCAAGAACTAATAGGCTCTGTTAGTTCCAGGTTCAATTTGTGCAATAAGGTCATTTTAAAAAGGTTTTTAATAAACATTGAACCAGTCTGAACCTCAACTTGTTAGGTTTTTCTTTTTGGCCCACTTTATGTTTGACTTTGACACCCCTGCTCCACCTGAAAGACCATTTAATGTTTGTTTGTTTTTTGTTTTTGTTTTTTTCAGTGCAAAAAAAACATTTTGTGAAAAAATTGTGCCAGAGAATCGTGATCTCAATTCTGAGCAAAAAAATCGTGATTCACATTTTTTTCTGACTCGTGCAGCCCACATGATTTCCGGTGGTATTGCTTGGTCTTCTGCATCAAGCCACAAATAGCTAAGCTTCCTAAAAACGATGATGGAGCTGATTGGCTACGAGGACCAGGGGTTAAACAGGAAGCTTTTTCTCAGACAGTAAATAATTTTTGTTTTGCTTTTTATTCAGTCTTTACTTCATGTGGGTGAAAACATGGCTGAAAGCTTCTCATTTTTAAAGAAAAGTTGAGAAAAAATTAGATTTTTATTTATTTATTTTAGATGAAAGCAACATCAGGGTAGAATGATGCTGAACAATAAAAACAGCTCAGAAGCTAGTTGCCCCTCCCCCACGGCCATGCTTGAACAGTTGCACTAATCTGCTAAAGAAACTTCTGCTCTCTCCTCCGACCCCCATCAACCCCCATCTCCCCATCACTGCCCCCCCACCCCCACCCCCCCACCGAAAGAGCAACTGCTTGTGAAATTTAAATGGGAGATTACACAGCTGTTAAAGTCCCCCCCCCCCCAAAAAACATTTGTGCCGGCTCATTCGTTTTGTTTTGCTCTTCTCTTCCTTCATCCCTCCTTCTTTGTTTCTTTTTTTCTCCTCTGGAATATTTTCGTCCCATTTTCCATGTTTTCCGTCTGCAGTTGGGGGTCCACGCGCCCGGATCAGCCGACCATCAGCTTATGTACTGTGAGGCCAAGATGGCAGCGCGTCCTTACCAGACGGTGAAGCAGCAGTGGTTCAGATCTCTCCAGGAAACGGGCCTCGGTACCTGGGTCCGAAAACCCCCAGAGCAAGACCAGTTCCTACTGCTCATCTGAGTCCGAGTCCAAGTCTGAGTCTGAACTTTATTTTTTTAGAATAATATGACACATTTTCCACCTTCAGACCCATCAAAACCATTTGGGTCTACTTCATTCATGTGGGTACAAGGGGACCAGAGGAAGGTCACCTGGGACAAAAACTATGTATTTTCTTTAAACATGTGATCACACTGACACCCCCCCCATCTTCATCTGACATCAGAGAGAGTGTGTGTGGGGGGGTAACCTTGAGCTGAATGAAAGGCAGCCACTATCTTGTCATCAGCTATTTTCCGTCCCGAAGGCATGCGATGAGGAGAACCACGGACAGGGGGGCGGGGGCTGGGGTGGGGGGGTCTTCATCCAATTACAGTCCTGTCAGGGTGACGGAGGAAGAGGAGGAGTGAGGAAGAGTAGGACAGACAGCAGATTCAGAGTTTCACCTCTTTTATTTCTGTCTTTGTCCCCATCCCTCAGATCTCCCTTTAACTCCACACCTCCTCTTCCTCCTCATCCATCCATCCTATGACTGATTTCTGGTCCTGGTCCTAAGTCTGGTCCTGGTTCTGATCCAGGCTCTGGTCCTGGTTCTGGGTTCTTTTTTTGTTGTTACGGGTTCTGGGTTTTAGGTTCTGTTTTTGGGTTCAGAACTCTGGTCCATGTTCTTGTCCAGGTTCTGGATGGTGATCAGAAACAGTTAAAAGTTAAAGGTAGCTTCAATGAAAAACTTAATCTGGACCAGAATCTGAACCACATTTAATGTCTGAGTGGACCACAACCCAGTCAGGGGTCAGCATGTTGACCAGAAACCAGATGGGATTGAAGACGTTCATCTTCGCCATCATGTTTATTTTTAGTGATTAAAAACACGTCTGAAGGGCAAAATTCTAGCAGACTGTAAATATGTAAAATGAAAACATACAAAAGATGATGAAGATGTCCAGTTATGATGATGAAGATGTGCTGCTACGGCTGTAAAATGCACTTCAGATAAATAAACAGTGAATGTTTGTACCTGTAAATGTCAATAAAAACATGAAATCTTCTCATTTTATTTCAGTATCTTCATTTAATGTCAAATTAATACTGAAAAATGTGTTAATATGTGGCTGGAATGTGTGTTTTACAGGGACCCTGTTATGCTATTTGGACTTTTCTACATTCAGTTTCGATGGTGCTGGAAACACCATGGGGGGTTTAGGGTACACCCACCTTCACTGCTCAGTGTAAGGTGGGAGACACCGTGGTGGACACCACAAAGTTTTCAACATCAACGTGTCACACAAGAAATGCTTCTTCAGCTGTGACAGAAAGCTGCATTTGTTCAAGTTCCTTAAGGAAACAACAGCTAGACAGCAATGGATGAAGTTTGTTTGTGGGAGCCAGCCATAGAGTTGCACCAACATTTGTATTTGTGACCAGCACTTCACCGAACACTGCTGGATAAATAAAGGCTGGTACAACGAGGGATTTGCTACCAGGCTTTAGCTGAAAGGAGGGTCTGTTCTTAAAAATAAGGACCACGTGTCTGATCCTGAGCCACAAGCTGTAAGTTAATTCAAATAAGTTGTCTGCTTTGTTTTGACAGTTAGTGTGTGAGCAACGGTCAAACTAAAGGAATAAACCCACACTTACTTTACCTGATCACTACCAGCAGGTAACACACATGTAATGATGACCAGGAAGTTAGTGCTCAACACTGTAGATTGAAATGCTACAAAGGTAGCAACCAGGCTAAAAACCCCCAGCTGATTAGTCATGTGGAACAATAGATGTACATGGAGTGGCCAGAAATACAGCTAACTATATTGTAACAGTGCATGAAAGTGTTAGCAAATAGCATCTTTAGCTTATCTATTGCTTGACAGCAGACATTTTCCACCTCTGTTGGTATTGTGGTACATTTGCCACATGTACACAGGGGCATGTATAAATATATAAGGCGAGTGTAGGATGGCAAAGTTATATCGGACTTTAGCTGGTAAGCAGAGTATTTACCAAACAAATACAACCTGCTGCATTCCTTGCTGCAGGTTGCTGAGTTGCTGCAGGTTGCTGAGTTGCTAAGGGTTGCTGAGTCGCTGTGGGTGGTTGAGTTGCTGCAGGTTGCACTGGGTTGTTGAGTCGCTGCCGGTTGCTGAGTCGCTGCAGGTAGCTGAGTCGCTGTAGGTTGCAGGAAGTTGCTGAGTCGCTGCAGGTAGCTGAGTTGCTGTAGGTTGCAGTGGGTTGCTGAGTCGCTGCAGGTAGCTGAGTTGCTGCAGGTTGCACTGGGTTGTTGAGTCGCTGCTGGTTGCTGAGTCGCTGCAGGTAGCTGAGTCGCTGTAGGTTGCAGGAAGTTGCTGAGTCGCTGCAGGTAGCTGAGTCGCTGCAGGTAGCTGAGTTGCTGCAGGTTGCACTGGGTTGTTGAGTCGCTGCCGGTTGCTGAGTCGCTGCAGGTAGCTGAGTCGCTGCAGGTAGCTGAGTCGCTGTAGGTTGCAGGAAGTTGCTGAGTCGCTGCAGGTAGCTGAGTCGCTGCAGGTAGCTGAGTCGCTGTAGGTTGCAGGAAGTTGCTGAGTCGCTGCAGGTAGCTGAGTTGCTGTAGGTTGCAGTGGGTTGCTGAGTCACTGTGGGTTGCTGAGTTGCTGCAGATTGCAGAGTCACTGTGGGTTGCAGAGTTGCTGCAGATTGCAGAGTTGCTGCGGGTTGCTGAGTTGCTGTGGGTGGTTGAGTTGCTGTAGGTTGCAGTGGGTTGTTGAGTCACTGCAGGTAGCTGAGTCGCTGTAGGTTGCAGGAAGTTGCTGAGTTACTGCGGGTTGCTGAGTTGCTGCATGTTGTTGAGTTGCTGTAGGTTGCAGCGGGTTGCTAAGTTGCTATGGGTTGCTGAGTCGCTGCAGATTGTTGAGTCACTGCAGGTTGCTGAGTTGCTGCGGGTTGCTAAACTGTTCACTTTATTTTTCGGGGTCTAATTCTTAGGGCTTATGGAGGAAGAGTCAAACATCCTGCAAACCACAAATCTGTCACGGGGATTATCATGTGAAACACTAATGTTTATGTGTTCCAGATGTAGTTCTGGAACCGATGACCTGGAACCTCTCTTTGCTTTCAATCTTTGGGGTTTTTCTAAACACTGAGGCCCAACTGATTTGTCAGCATAGCCCACATGTTCACAATTTCCAATATCGTTCGTTGTTTTGCTGATTAAACACCGATTTATTCTTAATTTATCATAAAACAATAAGTGCTGTTAAGTGTCAGAGTTGTGCAGAATGGTGTCCTTGCGGCGTTTGTCCACTAGATGGAGCTCTAACTTCATTCAAACCCACAGTCACCCTCCTTTCTTTTCAACAGGGGTTAGCTAGCTACAGCCAGGTTACATTACAGCAGTGGGCTGAGTGGAGCTTGTTGACAGGTAAGTTTATAATAATGCTGTAAAATTAATGACTCAGCATGTCTCCAGTTTCAGTTGAACTCTGTTTGCCATGTGTAATGATGAGTGACGCGTGCTTCGTGGTGTCGGTCAGCTTTTTAATTGCGCTGCATTGCTAAAGTTGTGCTAAATTATCTTAAGGTGCTCCCCGTCTATGTTAGTTATAACATAGCTGTGGTTATTCCAACCTAGAAATAAGAAACCCAGAAATAACGTGTACAAAATATCTGAAAGTACGGAACAAGCGTTCATTACTCCTCCAGCTGCAAGTTGAGGCGTATTTTAGGAGGAGAGATGTGAATGCAGAGGGGAGGAGGTTTATTCACTTCAGCACCAAAAACATAACATTATTAATATTACAGTCGGTCTTCAGGCACCGTCATGATGTCATGTCTCCCTTAGTTTTACTTTGTCAGAAAATACTATTGTGACAGGCTGTAACAGTGACTCACTATGTGTTACAATTAGTGCCAGACCATTTTTACCATTATAAAATACAACTCTGTCAAAGATGACATCTTTTGGACATTTAAGAAAAGAATATCTGGTTTTTATTTTGGTTCATATATGATATATTTCATGGCAAAGAAAATATTGGAGTAAAGAAAATGTAATTTAACATTACAGGGCATCAGAAGAGTGCATATATAATGTTTTGCCAGCTTCACTCATGTTGGTTATAAGACATACACCCATGGCCTAAATCTAAAGATAAAATCAGTACAACTGATAGCTACATTCATGTACGCGCCATCGGTAGAATACCCCACACTTAATGTTTTGGTTGATTTCCTCTCATATTTATCTGTTTACAACTTTTTAGACAAGTTTTCTACCTGTACTTTAACCTACTTCTAATTTCCATCAGCAAGAAGTAAAAAACAAGATGTATTTAATATGTGGCCATTGCGCGTGTTAATGTGGCCTGTGTTAACGTGCTAAAGTGTTAATGTTTGGCCAATTTGTGTCTCATTTGTTAACGTGTGGCCGTTGTGTGTGTTAACATCTGGCCGGTGTGTGTCTTAACGTGTGGCTGGTGCATGTCTTAATGTGTTAACGTGTGGACATTGCTTGTATTAATGTGTCGCTGGTACATGTGTTAATACAATAACGTGTGTTTAAGTGTGGTCGACGTGTGTTAATGTGTGGACTGTGAGCTGAGCCTCCCCGGGGAAATTTTTTTATTTCTGTCAGACTACTGGCAGGTGTCACACAGAGCTGCCACCAATTTGCCTGGAGGATGGATGAGGTGAGGAGGAAGAGGAAGGGGAAGAGGAGGGTGGACAGGTCAGGGGTTCAAAGTGCCCCTGAGACGCGGCACCGATCCTCCTGTAGATCTCCTTCCATCCTTCCCTCACTCCTGAATAAGACCCAGACATCATTGAACTCCTCTACTTGGAGCAGGACTTCATTCCCGACCCGGAGAAAACACTCCACCCTTTAAAAATATCTGAATTATCAGGTCTATCAAATTAACAACAATGCAAAGAGATTAATCTGTAGAATCAATGTGTTATTTTATTTATTTTATTCTTTTATATATAAACACATAAAGTTATTACTCTTGTCATATTAAAAGTCACAATCTGGCATCATCTTTGGAAGAGAGTATTTATTTTCTTTAGAACAAATGCTCTGTTATTAATCTCCTCTGCAGTCCCGGTCGAAGGTAACGGCGAAGCCTAAACAAACCTCACAGTGACACAAAATATGTACAAAAATAAACACCTGAAATTCCAGTGTTTGGCCCTTCATCATGTTTTTACATTGAACTGACGCACTTTTAAAGTGCATTTAAGACATTAAACATAATATCTCTAAAAGCTCCAGCTGTTCTTGGCACATTCGGTTATAAAAGTTGCAGCCTCCCATTTCTCTCTCTTCTGCAGCATTTTTTCACCGTTATAAAATTACCATATACTGAATTGCTCGATTACCGTTACAAACACAACCAGGCAATCACTGTTGTACACCAGCATAAACCCCTAGAAAAGAGTGGCACTTGGCGTTCTTCCCTGGTGTGGACAGCGGTATAAGCCTGTGTCTGGACAAAGTAACATCCATCCATCCAGTGAAACAGAGTAACTTTGCTACATCTACCGGTGTTGTACCATAAAGTGATCGTCTGTCAGAAACTGATTAGATCATAGATATATATAATAAATATATATATAATGATACGTTTATTGTTATCATTAGGCTATATTACTATCACGTTTCCAAAGCACGTTGCAAACCAACGCAAAAACTGGTATCGGATAGTCTACATGGTTTCATGTACATCCTCTATTTCCACACTTGACAGTGCAGATTAATCTGTGCAAACCTATCCATTTTTTCTTGTAAACATAGGTGATCGGTACAAAACTTGCACAGGCATTTAGCTGTTTTTGGATCTCGGCGTCTCTTGCTGGGGGCGCATTCTCCCGAAGTCCACTACAATTTCCTTCGTCTTCTCCACGTTCTGGGAGAGATTGTTGTGTTCACACCACAAGGCCAGGCAGTTCACCTTGCTCCTGTAGTCTGTCTCATCCTCGGTGCTAATGAGACCCACCACAGTCGTGTCATCTACAAACTTGGAGGTTGGAGATGTGCAAGGGTGCAGTCGTGGGTCAGCAGAGTGAAGAGGAGGGGGCTCAGCACCCATCCTTGAGAGCCCCCGTGTTCAGTGTGGTGATGCTGGATGTGTTTCTGCAGACCCAAACTACCTGTGGTCTCCCAGTCAGGAAGTCCAGCAGCCTGTTGCACAGTGAGGTGTTAATTCCCAGTTGGTCCATTTCAGAATAAGCTGTTGGAGGATGATTGTGTTGAATGCCGAACTATGAAGGGCATTCTGACGTAAGAACGTGATCAGGACCAGAAGCTTTGCGAGCATTGATCCTGCTGAGTGTCCTCCTCACACTGTCCAGGGACAGCGTCAACACCTGTTTGCCAGGAGGGGGTGGAGACTTATGTGCAGGTGTACTGTTGTGTGCCTCAAAACAAGTGAAGTCATTTAGCTCGCTTAGCAGAGAGGTGGAGGTGGCACCCTGTTTAAACACACTCCAGTCTGTGGTGGTATAACAGTCCTTAAGTACCTCCAGGGACCCTTCTGGCCACACATGTACCTCTTTGAGAACTGGTTTGGTGACTTTAACCAGTGTATGTTGGCATTAGCATGACAGTTATGTGGTCAGAGGTGCCGAGGTGTGGGAGGGGACGGGCCTCGTAAGCTCCTCTCTGGGTGGCGTAAACTTGGTCTAGTGTGATGTTTCCACGTGTTGGAAAGTCTATGTGTTTGTGTAGTTTTGGAAACACACTTTTTAGGTCTGTGGTTGAAATCCCCAGCCAAGATGAGAAAGGCACCAGGGTGGGCTATCTGCTGCTCACTGATGTGTTGAAAACAGTTTATTCAGTGCTTTCCTCCTGTTGTACTGTAAGAGCAGTATAGCTGGCACCTCTGTAGAAGGTGTACATGATGAGAGCCGGGGCTCTAGCTTTCCTCAGTTTGCGGAGGAAGCAGACGTGATTGGCATGGTCCGTGACGTTGTCATTGAGCCAAGTTTCTGTGAACACATAAACACAGCACTCTCTCACAGCTTTCTGAGCCTTAGGCTTGTCAGCTTGTTGGGCCTGTATGTAAATAGGACTGTGCCAGTGCTTGCAGGTGATTGGCTGCTGATCCTATGCCTGCGGTTCTGCCCTCCTTGTCCAGGACTGGTCGCCAGCAGTTCTGTCTCCTGTGGCTGGCCAGTAATGAAGACTCCTCACTATATAAGCCTGCCACTGAGAGCTTGATTTTTACTGTCTTGGAGCAGAATCACAGATCTGGGTCTTTGTTGTAGTTTTTTTTGCTGACAGTTTGTGTTGCCACCCCTTTTCCCCTGGACCCTATAGGGGTTGTAACAGTAGAAGACATAAATAGTCCAGTTTGTTGTCCAAAGAGCGTATGTTGGCCAGCATGATGGCGGGAAAAGCCAGCTTGTGTGGGCTTGCCGCTAGCTTAGCTCAGATACCTCTCTGCTTGCCCTGCTTCTGCTTCCTCTCAGGTCACTTGTGTTGTGTCCACTGTGGGTGAGGTGCAGGGCTGGGGTCGTTGATGGAGCAGGCCTCCGGACTAAACCACGGTCTGGGCTGGGGGTCGGTGATGGAGCAGGCCTCCGGAGCAGACTACGGCCTTGTAGCTCTTCTACTTGTGCAGAGTTTAACTTGCAAGAGGTGGTCCTGTCTGCGTTGAGCAGAAACTCAGGACTGATGTGCGTTGAGGATGGGTAGGCGCGACAAAGACGTACCAAAACACTGTGACCCACATGGCGAAGAACAGAAAACACTGTCTCACTCGTAGAGAGAGAAGCTGCAGTGCGTTCCATCTTGGAAAGAGTAATTAGTTAGATTACCCGGTACTGAAAAAAGTAACGCAATTAGTAATGCTGTTATTCCCATCACTGTTCACCACTGACCATCCACTGCTACACTCCACACTTTCATTATAGTTATTTTTATGATAAAATACATTTTTGCATCATTTGGCGTGTCCTTTCTTCATTTTGTCATGGCCTTCCACGCAGGTCATGACAGATGTGGAGTTTATATAGAGTTTGTGGAAAAGTGTGAGGCAAGACAGTTTATTTCTACAGCACATTTCGTGTCCAGGACAAATCAAAGTACATTAAACATTAAAAGCATTACAGATGCTGCAAAGAAAGTGTTAAAAGTAGTAAAGGGCAGCAAACAGCAAAGAATCACAATAAAATCATCAATGACATTAAAATGATTAAAAGCAAGATCAGTTAAAAGTCAGCATGCAAATTTCATGCATAGATACATGAGTAAAGAAATGTTTAACCTGGATTTAAAGTGTATATGTTTGGTGAAAGTTTCATCTCCACTGGCAGCATAACAGCTAATGCAGCTTCTCCATGTTTAGTCTGGACTCTGGCCTGGACTACTTGACCAGAGTCTTTGGATCTAAGAGCTCTGCTAGGTTTATATTCTCTGAACATATCACAGATGTATTCTGGGCCTAAACCATTCTGGTATTTGTAAACAATCAGAAGGGTTTTAAAATCTATTCTGTGACTGACTGGAAACCAGTGTAAATATTTTAAAACTAGTGTGATGTGTTTAGATCTCTTAGTCCTGGTTAAAACTCTAGTAGCAGCATTTTGGATGAGCTGCAGATGTTAAATGCTCTTTTTAGGAAGTCCTGTTAAAAGACCAATACAGTAAACCAGCCTACTTGAGATGAATGCATGGATGAGTTTCTCCTGGTCTTTCTGGGAGACTAAATTTTTAATTCTGTTGTTTCTGAGCTGGTAAAAAGCTTATTAGTGACAGCTTTGATGTGGCTGCTGAAAGTCAGGTCTGAGTCTATCAACACTCCAAGGTTACGAACTTGGTCGGTGATTTTAAGAGCCCGAGTCTCCAGGTGTTTACCAATGCTGACCCTCTTCTCTTTGCTACCAAACAGAATAATCTCACTTCTGTCTTCATTTAATTGTAGAAAATTTTCCCTCATCCAGGTGTTTATTTGCTCCAGACACTGACACAGTAAGTCTATTGGGCTGCAGTCGTCTGGTGACAAAGACACATAAAGTTGTGTATCATCTGCATAACTTTGATAATTAATGCTATGGTTCTGTAATATTTGACCCAAATGGAGCAGATACAAGTTGAACAGAATAAGTCCAAAGACTGACCCCTGGGGGACTCCACAAGCCATGGCCACTCGCTCGGATTCATAGCTACCGATCGTAACAAAATAATTCCGGCCTGATGAGGTCGGAAGCCGGACTGAAATTTATCCAGATTTCCACTTTCATTTAAAAAGTCATGAGGCTGGTGAAATACAACTTTTTCAGTAATCTTGGATATAAAAGAGGTAAGAAACAGGCCTATAGTTGTTCACTATAGAGGCGTCTAGAGGAGGGGCTTAATGGCAGCCATCTTTAGTAACTGATGTCAGCGAGCTGTTAACTATCAGTAGGAGATAATTTTCTACTGAGGTAAAAACTGCTTTTAAAATTCAGATGGTATCATCTCCAGAGTGCATATTGATGATGCCAAACTATTTCCTGTAGGGTATTTAAATCGACCATATTAAATTGTGACAAAACAATACAAGTATTTCTAGTTTTTAGACACAGACTAATTTTCATGTTTGACTGTGTGGCATTAATATTTTGCCTAATTGTTTTAATGTTTTGGCTAAAAAAAGTTGGTACATAGTTTTGTTTTTTTCTCAGTGGAAAGGAGCTCTGGGCTAAATGATCTAATGATTGTAAAATCATTGATCTAAAATGATTAAATAATGACAGTGGGAATTTGAATGTGATAACAATGTGTAGCGGGCAGTAGAATAAATATTGGTTTCCATGGTGACTGCTGACTGTGATAAGGGATGAGATTAAATAGATTCTGGAACTTAGCCTGGTCTGGAGCAGGCTAGCTCTGCAGAATAAAGCTCCATGGTAACTGATGCCACAACACATCCCACTTTCCCCCATCCTGCTTCTGTGCAACCAGAACACAGATACGTTGATCCAGGATGATCAACATATCCCAGCTTAATTCCTTATCTTGGTTTTGTGCAACAGGCCCCCGGAAAAAGGAAACATAGCATTCAGAGACGTTTACCAGGAAAGAGATCCCAACACTTCTTTATTTTTTTACTTTAAAGGTGTCATCACCTAGTTTTTTCATGTATCCACTGTCCTCCAAGTGTCCTTAAATATTTTTTGAATACTTATTAAATAAAAAAAAATTAAACATAGAGCTTGTTCTGACCCTTTGCTCATACCACAACTATGTCTCGTGAGAGTTCATGCAAGCTTTTGACAAATTTAAATAATGTTAACCCCTGATTGGTCGCAGGGAGGCCAGAGTCGGAACGGGGACTGGCCCAGTGCATGCACAGTGCGTTCGACTCCAAAACATCAAAAGCTTAGTGATGGTGAGCACACCTGACTGAGCAGCAGCTTACAGAATTCAGCCATTTAGTTTGAACCAGACTCCAAGCCTGAGAGTGAAGATATCGCCTCTACACTACATTACAGCCTCTGCAATACTGGAAGTTCACCAGTTTTAGCCTCTTCCAGGAGGCTCATTTCTTCCAGTTACCAGTGAATTCTAGCAATAAAGATTACATCCTTCACGACTCCCGTTTTACATACATTGACGTGAAAATGTCAGAGAACTAAAAAGTAGTTTGGTGATAAAATCTGGCGTTATAAGAAAAGAAGAGCCCACCCAGCAGTCTATATGGGGCCCATAAGGGTTAAATTTGGGCTGCAGACAAGGGTCCTAGGTGGGTTTGTCCGCAGTTTCCACGGTGGCCTCACCAGTGTTTGCCCATTTGGGCCTCAAATGGGTTCTGACTGGGTTCCAAATAGGGCCCATATCCATGTTACCCAGCTCCAGCCCAAACTCACTCAGCCCACATTTATACTTTATAGGGCTCATTTAGCCAGCCTACACCGGCTCCCCAATGTGGGGCCCATTTTATAAAAAAAAGTTGGGCCCTATTTAACTTTGCTCTGTTTATGCCCAGGCCCAATTAACCTGTCTAGGTCCCTTATGAGGCTCATACAGCAGGCCCACATGGGCTTTGCATATGGGACCCACGTTACTAAAACCACATAGGACCTACAACAATTGCCTAGTTCAAGCCCATGCCCACTCAGTACCCACATAGACCATATTTAACCCCTGTGGGCCACATACGGACATGCTGGCTGGGAGGTAGTAAAACATCACGATCAAAGCCAGTGAGCAAGGAAAGACTGAGGAAAAAATTATTCACACATATATCCTCACTGACAAAATTATGCCAGAATCAGACTACATGGTGGTCACCTTGTTAGATTAAATGATCACATGATCACAACTGCCATGTTGTGCTAGGGAGACTAGCAAAGCTACAACTACAACTGTGACCACACATCCATCATGACAAACCATCAATCATGACTATTGTAGTGCTTTGTGGTAGCAGGCATGAAAAATAAGAAATAGATAAGTCATTTACAAAGATTTACGTGGGAGAGCACTTCACCCCACTAATAAAAAAGAAAACACTGGTGATTTGTACATTGCAGGGGCTTAAACTTTTAGGCTCGTCCCTTAGCATTAGCGTTAGCATTAGCTGCATCAGCTTTACTCATGTCTCAGACACAGTAAAGCATAACTTTATATATAGCGACCAAGCGGCAACCTCGGCCGTAAAATGTGAAGCCTATGCGGATTTGCAAAAAATTGCAGTTCACCCCTCGTCGGCTAGAGGCTGGCTCCAAAATTTATGTACAGTCTATGGTTCCTACTAGTATCCAGTAACTCTGGTTGTCCCTGCCATTTTACGTGGCACAGGACAGCTGAGAGTTACTGCACTCTCTCAGCAGCTTCGCTGCTTTAAGCCCCAACTCATAAACAATTTAAACTATTTTGATTGGCTCCACGCTTGTGTTTCTTGCTAGTGTTTTCTAGCGCTTCTGGCTAGTAAACGGTGGTTGCCTTCAGAACTATAGGAGCAAAGAAAAAAAAGGAGGACATCAAGAGTTATTTCAGAGTGAGTCAATGTAAAATGTTAAGTTACAAATAATTTTTCAACTGCCATTGTGGCACGAAGAAAGGTGATAATAGCGGTTGCTAAGCCAAAAACGTGTTTCCTCATCATGAATCAATGTGGTATTTTGTCAGGTGACAGAATCAAAGCTGCAGATAGTTCAGAGAGAGGCGATGATGATGAGGAAGGTGAGCTGTACTTCTCAGACATGTGACTTGACCTACATAACTGATTCAAATCTAATCAAAGTCATAATACCACATTCTGAATGTTTACCTGACCTTTACATATTATTCTACAGACAAAAAAAAGTTTAATACAGATCCCATTAAAAAAATAAATAAATAAAGAATAAAAGGATCATAATAATTTTACCATGGGTTGCAATTAAAATAATAAAAATTTAAATAATGAACAATTTCTCAAATGTCACATGCAGCTGCAATTAGTCAAAGTGATCACATAAAGATTTTATTATTCAAAATCGTTACAGCTATAAGAATGATGATGTGCATAAAACAATGGTTTATCATGATTAAATAAATATTTTATATATTATAATGGTTATCTGTTAAAAGTCACATTTCCTTCAAGGTTTCATTAATTTGATTAATATAAGTAGTAGATTTATTGTACTGAGGGATTAAAGAACATTTCTTTTTATGAAAGTATTTTTCAGGTAGTGTAGACAATATTGATGTGAAGCAAATACACCAACAGATGTCTTCATCTTATAAAATAGACTTATATTCAGTTAAGCAAATATACCAGATCTCCATGTCAGATAAGTCATTTACATCTTAAACATCAGGCATACATCTGAGTAGAAAATGTAGTTTTCAAAATTAAGAAGGTTGTGTTTTTAAAATACTCACTTGGTTTTTTATCTAACATTTTTAACATATGTTTGTAGAGAGAGAACACTGGTTTAAGTACCCCCTGCAGATGTGGACATTTGATGCTCTTAGAATTATTCAAATTGGACTTTACCTTTGTTATTATTGTGCTGACATGTTTTTTAAAAGACAAATTACTGTCCACAATTACGCCTAAGTATTTAAAGTACTTGACTGCTTTTATAACTCCCCCATCAAACAAAATCAAAATGTCTGTCACCTTTTTTAGTAGTTTTTGACATAAATTATATAAACTGTTTTACTTACATTAAGAGTTAAACATGATTTTGCAAACCAATCTGACACCTTGTACATGGCATGTTAGTTTAGCTGCAACTTGTTCTTTTAAATGTGTAAAAGTAACCATCATCAGCATTTGAATGTTAACATTTGGGTACACTTGCAAAAGATCATTTGTGTATAAGCTAAATGAGCTAAATAAACTTGGTCCATCCGCAACAGATTTAGTCTTTATAGGAAAGTAAAAGTCGTAGCTCAAACTCTATCATAATATCATCAATAAGTTCTAATAAATAAATACTGTCGATAACAAACATTGTGAATGATTGTGAACAAAATTTTGTTCATTTTAGGAATCTGGAAAAATCTTGTTTCCATAAAGAGCAGGGATGTGCATTAGTCAATTATTCTAAACAGTGCATATAGTCAACATGAGGAGGATTATGTTTTACTCTGCAGAGACATTAAAAAATGTTTACAGCTGTTTCTTTTAGAGTTTCCACCAGTAGGAACACACTAGAGCAGATGTTGAGAATGTTGGAAACAGCAACAAAACGAAAGAAACATGGCAGAATTTCACTTAACTGGACAATCAAATACACACTATGCAGGATGAAAATTTCTGTGGTTCGACTGGCACAATAAAAACTCTAGTGAGTTTTTATTGTGCTTCTATCTATCGTGTTCTACCGGCACGATAAAGTGTCGCTAGCTTAGCTCGGTTCTACCAACACAATACAATTCGCTTACTTAGTGCAGTTCTACCAGAAAAATAAAGACTCACTAGCTTAGTTGGTGCCACTGGCACAACAAAGACTCACTAGCTTAGTTGGTGCCACTGGCACAACAAAGACTCACTAGCTTAGTGCAGTTCTACCATGGATGTATTATAAGAACTGGATAACGGACTGAACAATGGCGGCACGCCGATTTTTCCCAGTGGCCACTCGTGGTACTGCAACAAAAAATCCCATGGGGCCCAAAAAGCATTTTTCCCATAGGCCACAATGGTAAAAGACACGGCTGTAAAACTGTTGACAGGACGTCTTCAGCTTTAAACACAGCTAATTACTAATCTTTCTATTCAATATTTTTAATTCATGGACATTTAATCCGTCAATTATTTTTCAAAAGGCCATAAAAGCCACAGAAAAGTCTCTATTTCTCCGGTGACGTCACGGCTGTGCACATGCACTGCCGAAGCGCGGTCATGCTGTGTCGGGAGCGAGGAGGACGGCTGTTGACTTCAATATGATGGGAAAGCTGTTCGTAAAAGTTAAGTTAAAGTTAAGTTTCTTTTTTCTGATATCGAGTAACTTAATACATTTGTATTCTTAATGTTTGATATTACATGCATGATAGTTCCTGTTTTTAAACGTATTGTGACCTAAATCCTAATTAGCTCTAGGTTGTAGTTACGACCACCTGTTTAAACCACCTGATAGTGCGTTTTACTTGTTTATTTTATGTAAAGAGAGATTCAGCCCATGAATAGATCGGGGAAAGTGAGGGTGGCTTTTTTTTTTATTTGTTAATTTCTTATATTTTGGTTCACATTAGTTCACTTTTTGTTAAGTAGTTTAATCACACTGTTCACCCAGAGGGCAATAGAATTTTTTTTAATTAAAATATTTTGTCTTATGAGCTGCTATTCTATTTTCGTTAGTTCAAATAAAATATGAATAACAGTCTTGACGCATCGCTGTCAGTGATATTTTGTTATACATATACAGTTAAATATTTTGGGAGTGTTGAGCCATTTCATGACAGCGACACAATGTCGCCAAGTTAGGTAAAATAGCCTACAAAACCATTTTCAATCCCTAACGGAAATCACGATACATAAAATACATAACTACATAATAAATATAGAATGGTGATAACCCAAGTGGCCTAGTTTTCCTTAACATAGTCCTCAGTTTAAACAAAGTTTTTTTTTCTTTGTCAATTAAAAAACTGCAGCATTTAACAAAGTGGAATCCGGCAAAACACAAGAAAGGAACATTTTAAGAGACGCAATTGATAATCTTGGTGTCATCCAGGGAATAGCAGAAAAATAAAGAGAATATGCATGGGTAGCACAATGAAATAATGCATTAACAAGGACTTCTAACATTTATTACAAAAGACGTGCCTGAAATTATTCATGAATAAAGGTAGGAATTGTAAGTCATCGTGAAAATTTGACACGGGATTATACAAATATACAATATAGACTGACTTATATTGGGCTATTACGAATCCCATATAGAAATTCATCAGATTAAAACAAACCATCATTTTAACAATTACTACACAACTTTTTCCACGTATATTATATCATTACTTTACATCGAGGTCCGATCGTGTGCCGTAGAAAATCATCATCTGAGTTTGTACAGCTCTCATACTGCAGATTAATGTCGTGACCGCGCGTCGCTGGATCAGGTCACTGGGCTGCGCATTGCTCGTTCACAGTGACGTGAAGCATGATGGGAGGTGACACTACTGCGCATGCTCTATGGGCCCAATATGCGGAAGTAACCCGGAAGCCTGAGAACTTTTTCGGCGTATGCGCTGGGTGAGCAACTTCCATAGAAATGAATGGGCCGCCATTTTCAGTCCGTTATCCAGTTCTTATAATACATCCATGAGTTCTACAGGTACAATAAAGACTTGCTAGCTTAGCGCGGTTCTACCAGCACAATAAAGACTTGCTAACTAAACCACAATATTTTACTTCATGAGCAAAAACAGATGGCAAGATGGAGAAAAATGAAAAATGGTTTTGTTGTCGCATTTGCATGATTGATGTTAGTGTAACCCTTTATTTTCTTCTTGGTAGCATAAACTCCAGGCTTTGAAGGCCTTGGATCAAGGTGGGTTATAGGTGGGGTTTTTCAATAATCTTTAATAGAGCAAAACGGCAGGACAGCATCGGTACAGTATAGTGCCTCGGTACTCTCTCTCAGAATCACTCACAACAACCCACGTTCTCTCTCTTCCCCCCAAAACAGGGGGTGGGTAGGAACCAAACATACCCAAGCAATATTCATAGTTACACAAGCAATAATTAAGGTTACATTAGCAGCCAGACTGTAAACTGAGGCTATAGCTCCTCCTCCATGCAGCAGGACCGGGTTTGAATCCCAGCAGAGGATCCTTTGTTAAAATTCAAGTCAGCTTTATTTATACAGCACCAATTCACAACAAAGTCACCTCACTTTTAGACAGTCCAATTCAATCCAGTTCATTGTAGTCCAATTCTAATCTAACCAAACCAAATCCAATACGTGATCCACATCAGTCCAATTTAACTGTGTTCATATAAACAATGGCTAAGGAAAAGGAAAGTTCTCTGTCCTTAGGGAGACCTGAACGTCTCACATTGAGTTCAGGATGTTCAGTTTCCTGTATGACGTCAGAATGAAGCTAAAATCCTCTAAAACCTTCCAGGTGAACTTTATTTAACTTTCTCTAAACTTCTGAATTAACATGAATAATTGATCAATGCTTCTAACAAGAAGATTATCAAGCATCTGAACCATGAATGGATCAATAAATGTTCTGTTTCAAACACAGCTTGCATCTAAACAGTCCTCTTCATCATCCTGTCATCATCATATCTGAGGAAGCTGGATTTTCTCTTATCCAGGTAACTTCAGGGTTCAGGAAGAGACGTTCACCTCAACATCGCTCTGCAGGAAAATCCCGAACCTGCTCCTGCTGCACTGTTGTGACAGAAAAGATGAGTTATTACTCAAACATTTATCCGGTAACACTGAATATTTTACCTCATTTTAACCCTTTCATGCGTGGAATGGATGAGGAGGGTTTATTTGTTTGTTTTATTTGTTAATGAGCCACTCATCTAGCACACTTTCTCTAACTGCAATATAAATAAATACATTGTAGTCAATACATATCCAGACATTGTAATTACCAAGTTTGCCTCAGTAATAAAACAAGATACAGATTAAGTTTTATAGAATATTTATATAAATAAAACGTTTTATCATTTTTTATGTATTTTTATGTGAATATATATTGAGAATAATAACTTCTTAACCTTGATCTTAGACTAAATTAATATAAACTAAATAAAAAGTAAAATAATATTAAAAATAAAGAAAAGCATCAGGTTTCTGTTTTATATTCGTGCATACAATAAACCCGACATTTATCAGCTGTCATCATCATGAAGGACTTAAATATGTCCTAGAGGATGAGCCGTCAGGACTGAATGAAAACAAGTAAGGTCATTTACTGGTCTCAGCCCCGTAAAAACCAAAGATTCATGTGTGTTGATAATTATTGATGGTTTCACTTTTATCACAGAAATAAATAAAGAAAATGACAAATTCAACTATTCAAATGTAATTATATATTAATAAACATGTAAATTATATGTGTAAGTGTAAATTTACACATTATGACTAAACGTTTCTGCACGTCTGGACATCCATCCATCAATCAAACAATCATTTATTTCTCCAGCATCTTACAACACTCAGGTTGACCAAGATGTTTAACATCATAAAAACAAATAATTACAAATACCCATAAAGGAAATAAAATAGAAAGTGTTAAAGCACAAAATCGACTAAAACTAACAGATAACACAGAGAAAACTAAAACTATAAAACATTAAAACAAAGTACTACAAGCAAAAGGCCCTTATAAATAAACAGGTCTTCAGTCTGGCCTTGAACAGAGGCAGATCAGTGTGGGTGCGGAGCTTGTGGGGAAGAGTTTTCCACGATGTTGGACGTGCCACTGAAAAGAACTGATCCCCCCATTGCTTGGATCTGGACCAAGGCACCTCTAACAGATGCTGACCATCAGAACATAAAGCTCTGCTGGGCTGGTGGATTTCAGGTGGAGGGAGTTTTGAGAGAGCCAATGTTTAATGTCCTTTAAGCAGCCATCAAAGGAGTTTAAATTAACTGGAGAATTGGGAGTGACTACAAGATAGATTTGCTGGCCATCTGCATACAGAAACAACAGATTTTGGAGTTCAATAATCGCTCCTGAAGGCCACATGTATAATGAGAAGAACACAGGCCCCAGAATGGATCCCTGCAGCGTTTTAGGGTGCACTAGCCCTTTAAATGAATGAATCCTGTATATTTGGACATCTACCTTTTATAATAACCCAGAATATATTAATTGATCCGAAATTAATCCACACAGATAAATGGATCATAGATCTGATTTCAAATATGATGCTGAAGCCGACAATTTGTAGCAGGTTTTAATCCATCTGCCATTATCATTGGTTTATGTTCTTGGCTTATTGTCATGTTCTGGATTTTTGCATTCCTGATTAGTCCCTCTGTGTATTTATACCCCTTTGGTTTTCAGTTCACTTTGTCAGATCCTTGCGATTTTTCCCCTGTCTTGTGGTTCCCGTGTTTCTGGAGTTTTTGGATTAAATAATTTGTTCCAGCATTCCATCTGAGTCCTGCATTTGGGTCCTCACCTCCACCGCACTGTGCCACCATCCATCTAGATTTAATGATCAGTAGTTAATAAATTGATGACAGGTAAAGGAACTTCCACCAATACCAGGTAAACACAAACATCTGAGACTGAAACAGGTGGAGACATCTAAATCTAAACTTCATTCTTCAGCAAATTGTAGGATCTAACTTAATAATCAGTGTTTCTACATCATAACCATCACTTCCTGTCAGCTGATCCAGGTGACAAAGTTTCTCTCGGTTTTACAATGTTTCTGATGCAGTTTACTGGAAAGAAACCTGAAGGTGGCAAAGACATTAGCAGCTAATGCTAAGACCGCAGGTTCTAGTATTTTCAGCTAATGCTAAGACTGCAGGTTCATTCATTAGCAGCCAATGTTGGGACAGCGGGTTCTCACATTAGCAGCTAACGCTAAGAATGCGGGTTCTTGCAGTAGTAGCTACGCTAAGACCGCTGCCTCCCACATTAACAAACCACAGGTTCTTGCATTAGCAGCTAATGCTAGACCACAGGTTCTCGCTTAAACAGCTAATGCTAAGACCGCGGGGTCCCATATCAGCAACTAACGCTAGGACTACAGGCTACCACAATAGCAGCTAACACTAAGACCGCATGCTTTCACATTATCAGCTAATGCTAAGACAGCAGGCTACCATATTAGCAACTAACACTAAGACCGCAGGCTACCACAATAGCAGCTAACACTAAGACCTCAGGTTACCACAATAGCAGCTAACGCTAAGACAGCGTGCTCTCACATTAGTAGCTTACGCTAAGACGTGTGCTCACATTAGAAGCTAATGTTAAGACCGCAGCATCTCACATTAGTCATGGTCAGAGAACTTTGCAATGTCAGGGGTGGACAATAAAAGCAGCGTAGCCACATCAGACAAGTTTGTTTCCATGACGACTGCAAGGGTGGAAGATCTGGCAGCATTTTCCTTTGTCAGTGCAGATGTGATTGATGCCAAGGAGATCCCATTTTTCTTCAGGGCAATGTCAATGTACAGGGAGACTAGAATTCCTTCTGTAGTGGTTCGATGTCGCTGCTTAACTGTGTGTTTAGTAGCATTCATAGTCACTGACCAACATGGACAAATAACAATCAGAAACCTTTGTTAGTCCCTCAGTGGGGAAACTGCTTTGTTGCAACAATACAGGTTCAGAAGCAGGTGATACCAACCAAGAACACACACACACAGTAATATGTCCAGTATCTGGTTGCAGGGTGAGTATGTACAGTAAAAAATATGTACATAAAAATGTACATAGACATGTAAATTCAGTTTCCATGTGTTCATTGTAAAGTGTGACAGCAGCAGGGAGGAAAGACCTGCGGTATCTCTTCCACACACAGAGAGGATGGATGATAATAAATGATCTCTGATTAAAGTGGGCAGGTCAGGGACCAGACCCTAACCCAGAAGAGATGCTATGCGCTGGAAAAAGTCCTCCACTAAACACATCCAGGGAATGTGAGCAAGCTAAAACAGTTCTGTCTGAAAGAATGGGCTAAAGGCTACTGAACGCTGTGCAGATCTGATCCAGTTCCTACTGGAACAAAGAGGTTTTCCTGGTCCTTGTTGCTCCGAGTACATCTAATACCAGACTGTTCAGAGTACTGAGACAGCATTGTTGCTGTGAACTACATGAATCCTTAGAAGCATCTTGCACACAGAATGTTACTTACCTGTTAAGGTGCAACATAAAGGTCAGCAATCTGGTAAATGTTAAACCTCACATATACTAAACTTTGTCAAAACTTTAATGCCAACAGTCTGACAATAACAAGACGGGCTTAGAAATTCAGAGCCAATAAAAGAAACGGGAATATTTGGATGTAGCAGAAATAAATGTAGGCTAGAGCCTACCCCTTCAGTACTGACCCAGGACATGATCTGATGGATCCAGATCCTAATTGTGGGTTCCCACTTCATTTCTGTTCCTTCTTATTGTTTGTGTTGAGGGTCTGAAAGGCAGCTAGAAACGTAACATATTATTATTGTTATTATTATTATTATTTAGGGTTTGGGTGGTCGTGGATAACACGAGGAAAGGCCAGTAAGTGGTATTGTGGTTCTTTGCATGAAACAAATCCAGATCATAGAGGATGGTGAAATTATTACATGTGTTACGTTGACATGAGCTCCAGTTGTTTCATTTTTATCTCAGTGTAATAACTTGGAGGCTGCTGTGTTGGTTTGCCATGTTTTATGGTCATGTGGTACGGTCACGTTTTCCAGATGGGTTGCTGCATAGAGCCCCGGTCCAACCAGCCCATTATCTGATAAAGAATGAGATTATGCGGTCTACATGGTCACTTAAACCAGAGGTGTCCAGCTCCGGTCGACCTGATTCCAACTAGATGTCTGTCCTCAACAGCTTGATTACAGTAATCTGATTACTCCCAGATATCTGATTTTGATCATGTATACAGATTCGATGTTTTATAAAAAGTAATGAAAATGTTTTTAATATTTAGGAAAACTTGGTGTTAAATAAAAATGTGGAAATGAATGGATTTGGTAAGTTCATCCGCTCTGATGATGTTCCAGCTGCAAACGCGAAAAATCCTCCGAACAACTCAGAAGACGACGACGTCTGCAGCTGTTGTCTTGGAAATGGTCATTTTTTCATTTGGGGAAAGTGGAGTAAAACTTTCCTCAGTTTCATTTCAGGAAGTCATGTCACCGCCTCGGAGTCAAATCTTTATACATATGGATATATTCTCTTTCACAGCAGACATGACTATTTTAAGAAAACATGTCTGAAGTTAATAAAATGTGAGACTGTTGAATAAAAAAGAAATGAGAGCCTGAGAAAGGAAATGGCATCTTTTTATTGGAAGAGTCAAGAGACCACGAAGGCGTCACAATGAAGCACGTGGAGTAGATGACATGAAATACATCCAAGGCTAGGTCCGACAGTAATTTAACCTATCAGTCCATGATCACATTACCTCCAGGATGAAATCCATCAGCAGACCTCCCACCACACTGCAGGAATAAAAATCCCATATGTGGAGAACAATTAGTTCTTTAACCAGCGCTGGGATGTCGGGTGGATAAGAATCCTGCACGGCTTCAACAGTAAGGCAATTTATTCCACTTTCAGCTTCATGCTACTTAGAAACAACATGGATGCCGGTCTTCATCTTCACAGATTTACAGCAGGACTGGGTTCTATTGCACGAGCAGAACAAACAGCATTTCCTTAAATCCAGTCCAGCCCGGTTCCAGGCGCGCTCCGGTTCCAAACATGCCCAGACAGCTGAGATTCAGTGTTTAAGAAAGACAGAAACAGACTGACTTATTGCTTCTGCTTCTAAGTAAAAAGTCCAAACAAAAACAGTAACTTACAGGTTGACTTCGGATCATGTTACACAGATCCGAACACAAACATGCAACATGTTCAGGTCCAATACACCACCACAACATTCCAGTGCAGCTGTTTCCTGTTATTGCTTTCCTTCTGACTCTGCGTCAGATTAAAATAAAGACAGAAATCTTCAGTAAACATAAAACAAAGTAACAGAACAAAAGCTGGAAATCTGGAAGCATCTAAAAATGAGACCTAAGGGCCCAAAACTCCCAGTTTAACCTTCACATCCTGTTTAAGACAAACTGGCCTGAATGTGATATGTTTAATTTCTCCAGGAAATATTAAAAAAATAATAAGAATTAAATCCCAGATCTGTCTCCACTGAGCTCCGTCCTTTAATCAGAAAGACACTGAATCTGTTGGTGAGCAACAACCTGAAACACAGGTCACTGGATCAGGCCACGACTTCATATTTACATCATATTTATCTAGAACAGCTTCAAACAAGCATCAGAAACTGAGGACATCTACACAAACCAGCAGAAACCAGATTCACACGTAACAGTTCAGGATGAAGAAAAGGCTCATTTTTAGGCCTCAAACATGCCAACACAGTCCGAAACAGAAGAAGATAGTTCTCCGCTACTGTTCTGGCAAGAAAAAACAAAATGTCAAAGTTTACTGGTTTCCACAACTTCCTGTTTGAAAGCCATTAAATAAGGGAGTGGATGGACAGATCAACATGTCAGAGGGTTACAGTGTTCACAGGTGAACGAGGTTGGCGTTACCAGGTGAACAAGGTCAGTATTCCTGGGTGAACGAGATCGGCATTCTCAGGTGAACGAGGTCAGGGCGTTACCGGGTGAACAAGGTCAGGGTGTTACCAGGCGAATGAGGTCGGGGTGTTACCAGGTGAACAAGGTTGGGGCGTTACCGGGTGGACAAGGTCGGGGCGTTACCAGGTGAATGAGGTCGGGCGTTACCAGGTGAATGAGGTCGGGGCGTTACCAGGTGAATGAGGTCGGGGTGTTACCAGGCGAATGAGGTCGGGGCGTTACCGGGTGAACAAGGTCGGGGCGTTACCAGGTGAATGAGGTCGGGGTGTTACCAGGTGAACAAGGTTGGGGCGTTACCGGGTGAACAAGGTCGGGGTGTTACCAGGTGAATGAGGTCGGGGAGTTACCAAGTGAACGAGGTCGGGACATTACCGGGTGAATGAGGTCGGGGGGTTACCAGGTGAATGAGGTAGGGACGTTACCGGGTGAATGAGGTCGGGACATTACCGGGTGAATGAAGTCCGGGGGTTACCAGGTGAATGAGGTCGGGGCGTTACCCTGTGAACGAGGTCAGCGTTCCCGGGTGAACAAGGTCAGGGCATTCCTGGGTGAATGAGGTCGGTGTTCCGAGGTGAACAAGGTCAGGGTATTCCTGGGTGAACGAGGTCGGCGTTCCGAGGTGAACGAGGTCGGGGAGTTACCGGGTGAACAAGGTCAGGGTATTCCTGGGTGAATGAGGTCGGTGTTCCGAGGTGAACAAGGTCAGGGTATTCCTGGGTGAATGAGGTTGGTGTTCCGAGGTGAACAAGGTCGGGGTATTCCTGGATGCAGATGAAGTTCTTGACAAACTAGACTCCTGGGAGTTTCCACGCGTGCATCACTTCTCCTGCAGCAGGGCTGGGATGTTGATGTTCCAGCCGATGGCCTGCCTGTCGAAGCCGCAGGTGAACAGGTTGCAGGTCTGGTTTTCTTCGTTCCATGCCGTGCAGCACACCATCCTCCTGTGACCCTGCAGGCACAAACACACAGCTAGAGTTTAGTTTGAAGAGGCTGATGGTTGCACTTATCCATTTGCTTCTCTCCATCCTCACCATCCTGTTGCTGCGTGGAAGTCTGGCCAGCCTCACTCCGCTCATGTCAAACAGCCGGACTTGTCGATTGTCATGTGGCAGAGCAATGATCTTCTGGTTGGCTGAAACGCTGATCCTGAAAGATCAAAACTAGTCTAATCAACTCGGGCTCCCACTTTAGTAGCTAACGTTAACAGCTTATAAGCTTATACCAAGACTGCGGGTTCCCACATTAGCAGCTAAAGCTTACAATTCAGGCTCCCACATTAGTAGCGAACGCTAACACCACAGGCTTCCACAGTCGCAACTAACGCAACACTGCACCCTCCCACACTGGGAGCTAACACCAGCTAGCGCAAGCTCCTACATTAGCAGCTTACACTAACACTGCAGGTTCCTAACAGATCTAGAATAATCAGATTTTTGGTCTGCATGTAAACAGGCTCAATGATAGTTTTTAGATAAGAAATATTTTATTCTCCACGTAGTCTGACGAATTCAACAAATTTGTTCATCAAGACTAAATCAGAATGAAACCTGTTGGTCAGAGACAGTCTGGTTCTCCTTCTGCGGGTCACATTAATGTAATGAATGGAGTTTAAGCTTCATCATGAACTGCTTCAATCCACCCACCTCAGATCACCCGTCTTCACCCACCTGTTCACAGCAGAGTCAGTCCGAATGGTTGCTATGGGCGACCTCATGTTCTTCAGATCCCACACTTTGACAGTTCGGTCATCGCTTCCTGAGACCACGTTGTCGCCCACCGTGAACACAGCGGACGTCACTGTGCTGCAGAACAAACAGAAGGCGGGTATCAAACACAACATTCCAGCTGGGATCACATTCCAGAGTTTTCCTTTGCTTTGCTGATATGTTTTCATACTCAGGACAAAACTGAAGTTTTAGTTATCGGTTCTGAAGACGAGAGAGATCATTTTACCAAAACGGAAAGATTTTGATCTGGGTGTCCTGTTTCACTCTGAGCTGGATTTGATTCCACACATCAGGAATGTCACAAAAACAGGATTTTATCATCTTAAAAACATCGCCAGAGTCGACCATTTCTCACTCCTGTCAGCACCAAGGTGCTGATGCTTTTATTTCTATTTTATTATATTTTTACCTGTGCAGCACTTTGGGTACCTCTTGGTATGTTAAAGATTGATTTGATTTAATTTCTTGTAGAACAGATTACTGTAATGCCCTGCTCTCTGGACTGCTGATGTTGTTAAAACAGGCTCAAGACCTTTCTTCTTTTATTTCTTCATATATAAACATATTTCTATATTTTTATTTAGTCCATTTTAATTATTTATCATTTTATACATCTGTCTTTTACTATTCAGATAGACTGATGGATGGATGAACAGACAGACAGACGGAGACCTCCTGTCTCTGTCCCCAGTGTCTCTGGGTTGTGTCCAATCATCTTACCAGCCGTATGGATCAGTTTATTGATGCTGCTGCTTCCCTGGAGCTGATGCTGCTCCCCCAGCACACCACAGCATACATGGAGGCCCTGGCCACCACAGACTGGAAGAACATCTCCAGCAGTTTGCTGCAGACATTAAAAGATCTGATTCCTCAGGAATGGTAAATGGTAAATGGACTTGTACTTATATAGCGCTTTTCCAGTCAGTTTGACCACTCAAAGCGCTTTACACTACTTATCACATTCACCCATTCACACACATTCACACCCCGATAGGCACATCGGGAGGCAACGTGGGGTTAAGTGTCTTGCCCAAGGACACTTCGGCATGTAGTCAGTAGAAGCCTGGAATCGATCCGCCTACCTTCCGGTTGAAAGACGACTGCTCTTCCTCCTGAGCTACAGCCGCCCCAGGAAGGAGAATCTGCACACCCAAGTATTTATAGATGTCCACAACCTGAACGTCCTCTCCAGGATCCTGATGGGCTGGTGTGCAGGTTTCCTCCTCCTAAAGTCAATAACCATCACCTTCATCTTGTTCACATTCAGAAGGAGATGGTTCCTCCTGCTCCAGTCCACAAAGTGGTTCACCAGCTCCCTTTAGTCTTCCTCCTGTCCATCATCTGACCGCCGCAGTAGTCTTATTTCTGCTGATGGTTGGATTCAGAGGTGTATTTAAAGTCAGAGGTGTATGGGGTGAAGAGGAGTGGGGACAGGCCCGTACCCTGAGGTGCTCCGTGTCACCAACCACCACATCAGACAGGCTGTTCCCCAGCCGGACCAGCTGAGGCCTGTCTGTCAGAGAGGCGGTCGGTACTCTTGTTTTTACTTTTTAACTTCAGTGTTTTGTGATGGAGATTGCCCTGTTCAGGGTGGTTGGTGGGTCCTGCACTGCAGCCCTGGCTGTGGTGGGGGCCTCGGCCTGCCCTGATGTCGGTGCTTTCTCATGGGGACGCCCTATGTGGTCCTGGTGTGGACAGATCCCCAAGATATGGTTTCCTCACCTCGGTGTCAGGCCAGATGTGTACCTCTTGTTATGTTTTTATATTAATGTTCCAGTTAAGGGGACAGAAACTATCATGTTGGTGCAGAGCAGGTTGGGGAGAGGTGGGGGGTTGTGTATATGTGATGTTTGTGTGTGTGTGTGTGTGTGTGTGTGTGTGTGTGTGTGTGTGTGTGTGTGTGTGTGTGTGTGTGTGAGAGAGAGAGAGAGAGTATGATCAGGTGTGTTGTTGAACTTTGTTTTATACTTTTGTGTGAAGGTTTTATATAAATTCAAAATGTGTTATATAAAGCACTATGTGCTGCTTTTTGTATGAAAAATGTTTTATAAATAAAGTCTGATATGATTTTATTCTAGAAGAAAGAAAGTTTAGTGAGTTAAATTTATTTATAGGCTGTTTCTCACACACACATACACCCGAGGCAGGTACATCCCAAACAACACTGAGCCCTTTCTTCATTTCTAAAACATTTCCTTCATTTTTCTCCTTTTTAAAGCTTCACCCTCCCACCCGAGGAGAGAAACGCCACCATGATCTCACCGACAGCCAGCTCTACTCACACAGGTGTAGTTGTCACGACAACGTGAAGACTTGAAAGAGATCAGACCATCAGATGCGTTTGAGGCGTCAACATGATGTAGAAGATCATTTCTGCTTTGCTCTCAGCTTCTCAGTTTATTCTGCAGGAAGTTAAATGTGTCGCTGCTTCCTGAAGAAGACGCTGATGAAGCTCAAACTTCCAGAACATGTAGACACGGTGAAGAGGAGCACCAGGATGAGGAAGACTACGTGATTT
The DNA here is from genome assembly GCF_017639745.1 of Melanotaenia boesemani. NCBI lineage: Eukaryota > Metazoa > Chordata > Actinopteri > Atheriniformes > Melanotaeniidae > Melanotaenia > Melanotaenia boesemani. Next base: position 27,140,910 of record NC_055699.1, read on the forward strand.
TAAACGTGGCATAGCTGTTGGTCTAAGGGTTTACGGGGATTTTCTCACACAGCCATCTCCAGGGTTTCCAGAAAATGGTCTGAAGATGAGAAAATATCCAGCGAGCAGCAGTTTTCTGGACCAGCACATCTGGTTGGTGCCAGACATCAGAGGAGAATGGGCAGACTGGTTGGAGATGATAGAAAGGCAACTTCTTGTTTGTAGTTAAATTCATATAAACATGAGTTCAGAGAGATGAGGTCCAAACAGGAATCATCCAGCTTTTTATTCACAAAAACATCTGCAGCAGGTCCACATCCAGATAGGGTGGAAACATCATGGATCCATCCTGCCTTGGCTGCTTGTGTAATGGTCTTATAGTACCAACGTGGCATGATTTAACCCGTGTAGGTCATTATGGGCTTCTTTATCCTTTCTGGTAATTTTTGGTGAGTTTCTGGCCCCGTTCTGCTTGTTTTTCCCCAGATAAGCTGTCCAACACCCCCCGGATGTTTTTTTTAATAATCCAAGTGTTTCTCTTGAAGAACTTTGAAATTCCAGTTTCATAAAGATCAACAGAACCAATTTCCTCTCACTTTCAGGTCATTAGAGAACAAAAAAACTCTTTCCCAAAAACTAAGAACAGAACATGATAGATTATAATAATGTGGCAGGATGCAGCTGCTGCAACAGCTCTGCAGATATGAGGCAGAATCCGTTTTACAACCTTCACTTAGGAAAATTGTAAAACTAAACAAATATACAGAAAACACACCTGTTTCTCACTGGAAATATTTTCATTGTCTCAGGGAAATCACGTAAAATTACACATGAAAATGTACAGAAACCAATAAGTTAGCTTAAGGCTAACAACTATGGAAAATACCATTGGCAAGCTAGTGGTTAGCCTGGAATATACTTCTTGAAAAGGCTAGTGTACATGTCAGCGTTCCACTACGTCTGTAAATACTGGCTTCAAACGACAGAATCACAGAGCGCCAAAAGCACTCATTACTGGAGGTCACCACTAGGGGGAGAACAAAGCACCTGGACTCTGAAGTAGAGAAAAGGTCAACCTTCAGTTCAGGTACGAGTGTGTGACGGGGAGGAAACTCATACAGGTGATGGTGGTTGTGGACAAGGTCTGAGAGACGGTTTTCTAAACTATCCGCCATTGTGTTTACCTCAGACCTGCTGTGCTCATGCTCCTGTTCGCATGAGCGCCTCCAGCGTTCACGTCAATTTTGCAACTCGTTGACGCGACAAGTTACCTTGAGTCAACGCGAGCGGCCTACATGCCAAACGAATGCTAGGAACACGTGGCAGCCATGACACGTACGCCGATGCGTCGCTAACAGCAGGTATTTCCAGCCCTTAAGGAATTCAAACAACTTTATCCATTAACAAATGTACCTCAACAATTTTCTGTGTTCAATTACAAACTGACTAGAAAACTTACAGGCAAAAAGAAGAAGATTAAAAACATCTTAACTTCCATATTCTGTCTGACTACAGAAAGACTGAAGGGCCAAAACACACTGTTTTACTGCAAGAAATTTTTATAACAGTGTCTCATTATAGTGTTTCTTGATTTTCCGGCAATGAAAGAATGAAGTTCAATAACAAAGCTGAAAATAACATCATTGTTTACATGTTTATGATGAATATCAGAACATTCAGATTGATTTCTGAAATAATTATAAATAAACAGAGTTCACAATTATCTCACGGATGAAGAAAGTAGCAGGAAAACTGGGGATCGAAATCAAATTTTTTTTTTTACTAATTTGCAGTAAAACTAAGACATAAGAAGGAGAAGAAAGAGAAGGAGGATGAGGAGGAAGAGGAGGAGGAGGAAAAGAATCTCTCAGCTCCCAAACATTTGTTTTATGGAAAATGTTTCCATAAAAACAGTTACATCATTGATTAAATTAAAATCAATTAGAAAGATTGAATGAAACCGGACTGTGTCGTATACGTTTTAGTGATTAACTGAATGAGTTCGGGATTATCGAGCATTTTGGGGTTCAAAAGGCTAAAAAAAAAAAAAAAAAAAAAAAAAAAAAAAAAAAAACACTTCTTCTGAACTAGCAGCACTGCCTGCGCCAAAAGCCTTGCGATCGTATTAAATCTGTCCATCAATACAGCTGATGGGATCACATCCTGCACCATGCAAACATGCCCGCAGGAATTTCCGATCAGATTGATTTCGGTTGGACTGTGTAAACATAGCTGCTGAGGTCCAATCCAAACACTTATTTAGCAGTTGGATCTTTTAGCTCCATGTCAGCTGATCCTTCCTCTTCCTGATCTCTCCTGGAGGATGAAGGAGAGACCTGACCTGCTTCTACATTTAGCCTCTCCACATGAACCCATCTTTAATCCAAACTGACGAGACATTAAGGTCTAATTATCTGAGCAGAATTTATGGGATCAGAGCCGAGGACGGAGGAAAAGTGACATCTTCTGACTTCACAGGTACGTCCACCTGGGAATACAAGACGGAGGGGAGGAGGAGGGCAATCAGACAGGGTAATTGATTAAAAGGTTGATTAAGGTTAAAGGCTTTTTAGAGTGGTGGGGGAGGGAGGGGGGTCAGAGCTACTTAATGCTCTGCAGAGTCTCTGACAACCAAGGTCAGGACTCCTTCAGACCAGAGACCAAGGAAATCAAGAGACGGCAGTCTGGGACGACATGATGCAGTCTTATAAAAACTTGGTCCTGAAACTGGTTTAGAGCTTTTTTTTATTATTATTAAAGTCTGGTACACAAATAATATTTAAATATTAAAAAGTGTAAGTAAAACACTGCTGATACTGAGGTAGTGCTGGTAGTGGGGAAAATCAGGTTAGGGCCCAATAAAGCCTTGGTCCCACCCCAGAGTTCCCCAGGGCTCCAAGTTGGGCCCCCAGTTGTTCAGTATCTACATGAACCCACGAGCTCAGATCATGGAAACAAACCAAATATCTGATCATAGTTATGCTGGATTCATATTATTTCTTTTTAAATTAAAATACTAAGCAGTCAGATGTTATTTATCTTGTTTATAATAATAATAATAATAATATCATAATTGAATAGTAATAGTGTTAACTGCATTATCAGTATGGTTATGGAATACATGAGCAGTGTTGTGCATGAACAAGTTAATTTAAATTTGATTATGTGAGGTCCTGAAACAGTCACTGCCTTCATTTTCACCGGTGCTACACCAACTCCACACTACGTTTCCCACCATGCAGTACGAACTCTAGCATAACAAACCAACAACGTCAAGTCGGTGCAGTCCTGCTGTGACATGTCAGGTGGAGGTGAAAGGAGGGAGCTGCAGCAGCATCACATGCAGAAGGAAAACATTTCTGTGCAGGTTATGTTTGCCTTAAAACGCAGGTTAGAACGTCGCCTCATCAGCGGTCCAACTTCCCAGCAACAAGTTTAGCTGGTTAGTTACAGGTTTCTCTAGTTCAGCCTTTCATTCTCACTTCTAACTTAACCCTTTAGGAGTTTTTAAGTTGTCAAGGCATACTGTAAATGAGAGAAAATGTTGATTATGAACCAGATTTTATGATGGCAGTAACATCACTCATCTAGTTCTCTATTGTGGCTTCACGGGGGAGGGACGAATTAGACTCCAGAACTTAAACTGTCAGACTTTATAGAATTTATTAAAAATAAACTAGTTACCGCTGTTAACGTATTATGTAATTAATTGTGTTAATCATTTTTAATGGAATTAACTCACCCTCATCCCCCTACACTTTTCCTGGTGAGGGTTCAACACCGACTCCTGCTTTAAATAAAAACTGAGCTGGTTCCTCCTGGTCCGTGAATCATCGTCACCGGCTGTCGGTGATCAGCTGATCGGCTTTTCTCTCTTGTTGCGTGTGTTTATGGTTCAGCTGAGAAGGAGGAAACGAGCGGTTCATGGTTCATACGGCACATATTTACAGAAGTACTGTTTTTGGACGTGCTAGTAACTATCAATCAGATCCACGTTGCTGTTTCTGAAGCTGAAAACGAAACATGATGACAGCCTGTTTCAGTCAGATGTTGTTTGCCTTTATTTCCTGTTACGTTTCAGTATTAATGACGTTTGCTAGTGCAACAGCTGTAAAATCTACTAGTCATCAGACAGCCATGCACACATCTATGAAGATAGACCAGGTTCAGAAATTTTGTGAGAGTGAAACAGCAAAAAGAAGCAAGGAGACGTCTTCTCTAGAGCTTTGCTGCTATGCAGAGGTTGGAGACTCAGGTCTGATCATTTAGAGGCCTGAATGTGGTAAGAGACACTATGATCAGGGTCTGAGATACAAACCAGAGCAGGACCTTCTCTAACACAGTAGCTAGCTGGTGGTAAACAGGGTTTATACTAGAATACCTCGTGTTTCTCCTAGGTTCTGGTATTGTTCCTATTTCTGATGACATTATTAATATTAATATTGATCCAAAGATGTTTTGCTATTATAAAAGTATGTCATGAAACACATATGAGGCAGTGAAAGGTGTATGGCTGAGGGGTGGGACTGAATAAAAGCTGGATTCTTCCCCCTCCCTTCGGACAAAGACTTTTCTTTTCCTCTTTTGCATATTTTTTGGTTTTGTTTTCCTGATTTATTTTTTATTTGTCTTTTGTTTAAGTAGAACTTTCAAACAAACACGAGGACATTTCTCCTCTACTCTCTGATTGGTGGTTGTTGATATGCAGCAGCGTTTGGAACGTCACTCCTAATATTCCAAAATATTCCAACATAGGGACAATATTTAGATCTTATTGGGACTACATTCACATATAGTCTGGTTCTTCTGGGACTATTTCTCTCAGTGGAGGCAGTCTTGATATGTATCCCTCGCAGGATGCAGGGAAATTGTGGATGTATTATGCAGCTTTAGCACCTGCTGATTAAAATGCTCTGCAACAACTAACGTTTACGTTTTACTTTCAGCTTAACACAATATTAACTCAGTATTTTCCTCCATTTCTCCAGGTTTCGTACAGCAGATGCCAACCAGGGTCGGCCTCGGTGTGGTTACTTCCTGGTTTACACCAAGCATGTCATGCAGCAGAACCAGTTTTACTCCGGAATATTCCAGACAAACAGGTTTCTCTGCAGCCCACAGACGTCTGAAGGTCTGGCTGGGTTGGCTGCATTTAAAGCAACACCAAGAGACGAGGCCACGGGGAAAGGAAGGAAGGATGGAGGGAAGGAAGGAGGAGAGGAAGGAGGAGGGCTGCTGCGAAACACTGATGTTTAATCTCATTATAACTATTGTCTACAGGAAAGAATTAGAGTGGATCTGCAGGAATTATACATGTTGTGCTTGTACATAATGAGCTCCACGTAATCCCCCACCTTCAATCAAAGGCTGCCAGAGAGTAACAGCCAGCACACGCACGTATAAACACACACCCGTTTAAAACACACACACACGCTCATCTTGCAGGTTGTTGAAGAGCGAACGCCGAGTCGACGTCCTGAAATGAGTGTTAACAGCCAGCAAAGAGCCAAATTACACAGAGAGGAGGATTAACGAGGAAACGGCAGATACACGAAGAGGAGAGGAAGACGAGGAGGAAGACGAGGAGGAGAGGAAGACGAGGAGGAAGACGAGGAGGAAGACAAAAAGGAGAGGAAGAGGAGAGGAAGACGAGGAGGAAGATGAGGAGGAGAGGAAGACGAGGAGGAAGACAAAAAGGAGAGGAAGAGGAGAGGCAGACGAGGAGGAAGACAAAAAGGAGAGGAAGACGAGGAGGAAGACGAGGAGGAAGACAAAAAGGAGAGGAAGAGGAGAGGAAGACGAGGAGGAAGACAAAAAGGAGAGGAAGAGGAGAGGAAGAGGAGGAGGAAGACAAAAAGGAGAGGAAGAGGAGAGGAAGACGAGGAGGAAGACAAAAAGGAGAGGAAGAGGAGAGGAAGACGAGGAGGAAGACAAAAAGGAGAGGAAGAGGAGAGGAAGACAAGGAGGAAGACAAGGAGGAAGACAAAAAGGAGAGGAAGACGAGGAGGAAGACAAAAAGGAGAGGAAGAGGAGAGGAAGACGAGGAGGAAGACAAAAAGGAGAGGAAGAGGAGAGGAAGACGAGGAGGAAGACAAAAAGGAGAGGAAGAGGAGAGGAAGACGAGGAGGAAGACAAAAAGGAGAGGAAGAGGAGAGGAAGACGAGGAGGAAGACAAAAAGGAGAGGAAGAGGAGAGGAAGACAAGGAGGAAGACAAGGAGGAAGACAAAAAGGAGAGGAAGACGAGGAGGAAGACAAAAAGGAGAGGAAGAGGAGAGGAAGACGAGGAGGAAGACAAAAAGGAGAGGAAGACGAGGAGGAAGACGAGGAAGAAGACAAAAAGGAGAGGAAGACGAGGAGGAAGACAAAAAGGAGAGGAAGACGAGGAGGAAGACGAGGAGGAAGACAAAAAGGAGAGGAAGAGGAGAGGAAGACGAGGAGGAAGACAAAAAGAAGAGGAAGAGGAGGAGGAAGACAAAAAGGAGAGGAAGAGGAGAGGAAGACGAGGAGGAAGACAAAAAGGAGAGGAAGAGGAGAGGAAGACGAGGAGGAAGACAAAAAGGAGAGGAAGAGGAGAGGAAGACGAGGAGGAAGACAAAAAGGAGAGGAAGACGAGGAGGAAGACGAGGAGGAAGACAAAAATGAGAGGAAGAGGAGAGGAAGACGAGGAGGAAGACAAAAAGGAGAGGAAGAGGAGAGGAAGACGAGGAGGAAGACAAAAAGGAGAGGAAGACGAGGAGGAAGACGAGGAAGAAGACAAAAAGGAGAGGAAGACGAGGAGGAAGACAAAAAGGAGAGGAAGACGAGGAGGAAGACGAGGAGGAAGACAAAAAGGAGAGGAAGAGGAGAGGAAGACGAGGAGGAAGACAAAAAGAAGAGGAAGAGGAGGAGGAAGACAAAAAGGAGAGGAAGAGGAGAGGAAGACGAGGAGGAAGACAAAAAGGAGAGGAAGAGGAGAGGAAGACAAGGAGGAAGACAAGGAGGAAGACAAAAAGGAGAGGAAGACGAGGAGGAAGACGAGGAGGAAGACAAAAAGGAGAGGAAGAGGAGAGGAAGACGAGGAGGAAGACAAAAAGGAGAGGAAGAGGAGAGGAAGACGAGGAGGAAGACAAAAAGGAGAGGAAGAGGAGAGGAAGACGAGGAGGAAGACAAGGTGGAAGACAAAAAGGAGAGGAAGACGAGGAGGAAGACGAGGAGGAAGACAAAAAGGAGAGGAAGAGGAGAGGAAGACGAGAAGGAAGACAAAAAGGAGAGGAAAAGGAGAGGAAGACGAGGATGAAAACAAAAAGGAGAGGAAGAGGAGAGGAAGACAAAGAGGAAGACGTGGAGGAAGACGTGGAGGAAGACGAGGAGAGGAAGACAAAAAGGAGAGGAAGATGAGGAGGAGAGGAGGACGAAAAGGAGAGGAGGATGAAGATGGAGGCGTGGAGGAGGAAGACAAAGAGGAGGTGGAACGAAGACAAGAGGAGAGGAAGACGAAGACAAGAGGAGAGAAAGACGAAGACGAAGAAGAGAGGAAGAGGAGCAAACGGTCAAAGTGAAGACAAGTGTTGGTAGTGAAGGAGAGGAAAGAGGAGGATCTGGCTCAGAGGAATCAGGTCTACAGATTAATGGACGAGAATAGAATCCAAACACAGGTCATCATCATCATCACTACTATCATTATAATTACCTTTATTACTTTTATAATTATAATATTAACATTAAGATTTATTATTATAATTACAATTGTTATTATTAATTATTATTATTGTTGTATTTTTTTTTTACATTTATCATAATATTAATATAATAATAATCGTTAATATCATTATTTCTATTTTTACTATTGCTTTAATTTTAATTATTAATACTTAAATATTTACCATAATTATTAATTAATTAATAATCTATTATGACTATTATAAACTAAAACCCATCATTCTAAATATTTAAATGATTATTATTATTGTTGCTTTTCTTTCTTTTCTTTCATGTGCTGGTCTTTCTTCTTCCTTCTCTAGTGAATGAAATGTAAACATAGTTATTTACCTCCTTGTCTGTTATCTTCTGTTTCTCATGTTTTGTCTTCTGTAACTGTTCACTCCATCACAATAAAAAATAAAGAGAAAACAGAAAAAAGGATGAGCGGATATGGAAGAGCTACAGCTCCACCCGGTGGACAAAATAAAAACTGCACCAGCAGAGACGTGACGCTGAGCTTCTCCAGAGAACTTCAGAGTTTTACAGGATCTCCTGGTGAAGGAATCAAACTACAAACCTCCAACCTGCCTCAACAGCTGAGCAACGAGTGCACCCTCTTGGAGCAGTGTGTGTGTGTGCATGTGCACAAGGAGGGACTCACTCAGTGTGTCCCTGGAAGACGTTGACAGAATGGATGGATGGGTCTCTGAAGTCCCAGAGTCTGAAGGTGGTGTCTCTGGAGGAGGTGACCACCAGCCGCTGGGTGGGGTGGGTGCAGCAGTGGGTCAGCTCCTGGTCGTGGCCTGAAGGGAAAACAATCATCAGAAGTCACAGAGCAGCATGCCGGAGACAGCGGGTCCACAGGAGTGTCTCAGACATTAACCAGAAACGACCGGGCATCCTGCAGGTAGACATGAACCTCCTGATCTGGATCAGCGCTCTGTGCTGGTCTCTATGTTTGGCCACTTTAACAGGATTAAAATGCCCGTTTCTCCATCCTGGAGTTTCCTCCATCAGATCAGGGAGACGTCCAACCGGTCAGAAGATTCGAATTATTCATTAAAAGGATGACAATTATAATGATAAACAATTATACACACAACAGAAACACATAAAAACAATCACAATTCACATCATTCACGGCAACAGACGAAAAGCTCTCCGCCCCTACAACCCGGTACAGATGGAATACGTTTACCAGCGAACACGGCACACCGTGCAGACGCACCGCTGTGACAGCCATGTAGCAGCTTTTCCAAACACTTTCCATTATAATTCAAGTCACAGTGAATATTTTATGAAATACAACCCTATGAAAAACAGCAGCAGGTGGTTTGTAAGCACGGACGTCCCAAAGATTTGTAAAGAGGTAAAGATCTGATGGAGCTCCGACGACCAAAGCTACATGGATGGAATTAGAAATGTTTTAAACAGATGGATAGTTGAGATAATAACATTTAAGAAGAAACGGAAGACAGTAAAAAATGTCTCCTTGATTTTAATGTTGCCTGCCGTCTCCAGCGCGCTTTTCTTTGCTGCAGTGTGCTGGGGAAGCAGCAACAGCTGCAGACTGAACTGGAACTGTGGTGGAGAGGAGGTGGCTAACAAACTGGTTTCCATCATGGAGAACCCCGACCATCCTCTCCACCACACGCTGGTCAGGCAGCGGAGCTCCTTCTCTACCAGGACAAGACGCTCCGCTGGTAGCAGGACAGATACGGGAAACCTGTCCTTGCCTCTACTACCCACCACATTATTCTAGTTTTTACATTCTATTTGGTTTGCAAATCATTTTTCTTACATTAGATTCTGCACAAACGAATATGCTTCCATATTCTATCCTTCTTCGTTGTTCTCTCTTGCTCTGTAGCTGTGTACATATATTTATTTGTATATGTTGTTTATTATCTGGTTATAGATTTGTTTGTTTTGCTGCTTTATTTTGTTTATCTTTTGCACCAGTGCTGCTGCTGCTGCAGCCGCTAATTTCCCAGCGTTGGGATCAATAACAGAATCTGTCCGTGTCAGAGCTGTTGTGACAGACTGTATCATCATAGTCCGGTGCTGGGAGAATTAATTGAGTAATAATCCTCTTCTTAAGTGGTAAGGTAAGGCAGTTGATAGAGGAGTTAAGTGCTCTCAAGCATCTGGATATTTTCTTTATCACTGAATCAACATATGGTCTAAAAGTCAGCTGTGAATCAAGGTAACATAATAAAACTCACCCACGTTTACCACTGGTGTTCCATTAGGAAAATGGATTGAGACGTTATTTAGTTGAGAGTTGGCCTTAAAATAAACAACATGTAATAAACTTTGTTCATTTTCAGTGCGAGTTAATTGTGAATGAAATGTTGGACTAAGATGCCATCAGAGCGCTGAATCTGGGAAACACATTCAGATGAAACTTTAACCAGAATGTTGGACTTTCCAGAGGCTCCGCATCCTGTTCAGGACACCAGGACCTCCTCCAGACCTTCACCTGATCCACCATAAACTATCCTTCAGTCTGAGATCAGAGACATGATTCCACCAGTCAGAATTCCTCTCACGTTCACATTCTCTAAAACACCACTGAAACCGATCGATACTGATAATGATCGACGTACCGGTGAGTGTGTGAACCAGTTCAGACGTCTCCACCTCGTACAGGTTGGCAGCTCGATCCCAGGAAGCAGTCACCACCTGTCGGCCCCCCACCAACCAATCAGCCGTAATCACCACCCCCTGGTGGCTCTTCAGGGTTGCTGTGGCGACCCGAACCGTGGGCACCTCACCGGGGCCCTCTCCGTCCACGTCCACCTCCTCCCTGTCCGATGAGTCCTGGTCGTCGTCACATGGAGCCTGTAAAGCGCACACACTGACGCTCAGCTGATCTACCTGCTGAGAGGACAAGAAATCCTGGAGAGGTACTCACGGTGAGGTCTGGAGGCGGCTGGGGGGCAGGAAGCTGCACCATGTAGCGCCAGATGTGAGCAGTCTGGTCTCCAGAGGCTGAGAAAAACATCAAGCTCATTTACATCCAACCTATGCAGCACGGAACAAATGCAGCATGAAGCATCGGACGGAATCACACCCAGATACGAACCTGTCAGAGCCATCTGCTCCGTGGGGTGGAATTTGATGGAGTTGACTGGAACGAGAAGAACAAAATGTTCATACAACAATTCATCTACAGATAAATCAGATGTGACACCATCAGGACAGAACGGGACACAGGTCCAAACAGGTCAGTAACATGACAGGGTCTAATCAGAAGATTCAGAGAATCAGGAGGAATCTCTGTGTGCATGGGACAAGGCTGGATGCTGGTAATTACCTGATCCTGCATGGCCAGCGTACCTCAGCAGACATTTCCCAGTCTCTATACTCCAAAGCAGAGCGGAGTGGTCTGTTGGAGGAGGGGTGGGACATGCAACCAGTTACTTTCAGTTGTAATGCAGCTGATGAAAGAAGACTAACTAACTGGACAAGGAAATGCCTGGAATCAGGTTCCTTATTTCAGTTCCTTCATGTGTATAAACAACAATTATCATGGTCTGTAAAATGATTGTTGTTACCTGCAGAAGCAGTGCCAAGCACCACCGGCTGAGTTCGGGTCACACTGAGGTCCCAGATCCCGTCCCGGTGGCCCACGTATTCCTTGAGTAGCTGACATAAAGCCCGGGATCCTGTGGTGGCTTTAAAACTGGACACAATCTGCAGGAGGAGGCGGAGGGAGGATGGAGGGAAGATGGAAGGGGCGATGGAGGGAAGATGGAGGGGAGATGGAGGGAGGATGGAAGGGGCGATGGAGGAGAGTTGGAGGGGTGATTGAGATGAGATGGAGGGAAGATGGAGGGAAGATGGAGGGGAGATGGAAGAGGCGATGGAGGAGAGTTGGAGGGGGGATTGAGATGGGATGGAAGGAAGATGGAGGGAATATGAAAGGGGCGATGGAGGAGAGTTGGAGGGAGGATAGAGGGAAGATGGAAGGGGCGATGGAGGGAAGATGGAGGGGTGATTGAGATGAGATGGAGGGAAGATGGAAGGGGAGATGGAGGGAAGATGGAGGGGAGATGGAGGGACGAAGGGAGGGGTGATGGCGGGAAGATAGAGGTAATATGAAAGGGGAGATGGAGGAGAGTTGGAGGGGAGATTGAGGGAAGACGGAAGGGGCGATGGAGGGGAGATGGAGCGGGCGATGGAGGGAAGGTGGAGGGGAGATGGAAGGGGTGATAGAGGGGAGATGGAGGAGAGTTGGAGGGGGGATTGAGGGGAGATGGAAGGGGAGATGGAGCGGGCGATGGAGGGAAGGTGGAGGGGAGATGGAAGGGGTGATAGAGGGGAGATGGAGGAGAGTTGGAGGGGGGATTGAGGGGAGATGGAAGGGGAGATGGAGGGGGTGATAGAGGGAAGGTGGATTAGAAAGAAATGACATGCGTTCTGCTTCTGAAACAGCCTGCACAGTTCTTTAATTCCAGCTGTTCACAGGAACAGCAGGCGGTTTAACTGGTGACTGGCAGGAAAAGATCAATCACAGCCTCTTTCTTTCCAGGAATCACAGCTTGTTGCTTTCTTCCGACAGGGTGAGAGATGAGCCTCAGACTGGTTCAGGTAGAGGCCAGATGACACCATGAGATCAGCTTCCATCAGATTTACTTCCATCTCTGATCCGTCCTGCAGCTGAACGCCTCGTCTGCAGGTGAACTTTAAAACAGGTGTCACTCGATCGTCCTGTATTTACAGTTTTACTCTCGCATCTTTAAATTAGCCTAAAGAAGCATTTTCATTTCAGCCAAAGGTTTCAGAAATCACACCAAACTGTTCCTGGATCATCAGCATGAAGCTCATGAGTATGTGATGGATCTGATCGCTGCAGATCTATAAAAATCTCCTGGTCTGGCTGCATGAGGACCACACTACAAACGACACGCCGTTCATGCTGCTGGAAAAACTCACACAACCACGGCAGGAAGCTCAGATCATCTGGTTATCTGATCGGGTGTTAACTCGCATCAGAGTTTACAGTGAACAACATTCCTGTTTGATCCCGGTTAGTGGTTAGTTTAACTGACAGGTTAGCTGGTTAGAACAACCCGTCAGGACCTTCATCCTGACTCTTCTTCCATCTCAGACTTCGGCTGCTTCAGTTAAAATTCCAGTGAAATATCAGGAGAAACATGGATGCAGTCTGCAGATTATTGTCAGTATTTCTGTTGGTCCAACAGCCGAATGAGCGCGTTTTACTTTTAGGACCCATTCCCACCAGCCTTTTTAATTCCAGTCCCAGTCCGGCTGCAGGGAAAGTCGCTTTGTTCGGGGTATTGTGAACATGCAAACAAATTCTGATTCGGATCAAAGAAGCCGACTCGTGTCCATAGACATGAATAAGTAGATGCTAGATCAGAGCAGCATTGGATGGGGCGTCTACATATATTTGTCTAAAGGCGGCTCTGGACGGGAGAAATGTCACGGTCAGACGGTCTGTAAAGGTTCTGAGACAAATCTGATCAATCTAAGATGCTGAACCAGCTTTCTTCTTCGTTGGTTGTCTCGTCTTCTCCTTCAGTAATGCTTGGTGCAGCACCGTCTCTGGTGGGGCTGCACCAAGTTATTTACAAGGTCTGATTCATTTGAGTTGTGCAGCGTGAACCCGGTGACCCGTGTCTGGACATGGAAACGCCATGTCCAGTGCTGTCCTTCATCACAGGGGTCTTTTAATCAATGCTAGATCCTGGATGGAGGTTTTCCTTCCCGTTAAAAGGGAGCAGTTCAGGATAGAGGACTGAATCAAAGAGAACCAATCCGGTGGTTTCCTTATCTCTGTCATTTTTTTTATGAACCATTTATATAACACAGTTACAAACTGGACCAATGTGGATCATATGACGGATTTGTTTTAACTGGATTATAACGGGACTATGATGATTTGGACTGAACTGGACCGTGTCTGTGAAAGTGTAAATAAAGATAAATTGAATTGTCTGAGTATCCATCCAGCTCCTGTTTTTCTGTAATTCCCAGCAAATATAAACACATTTCTAAACGTGTTTCTCAGCTGGGGGACCATCTCCGGACTGATTTTAATAAATCTGTCATATTATGGAAACAAAATGACATTTTTGTTTTGGCAGCCGGTGGAAGACGACCCGAGAAGTTCTGGAAGGTTCTTCTGTGAAAAGCTGAACAGAACCAATAACGGAAGCAAAAGCAGCCATGTTGGTTTGTTCCTGCGTAGATGCAGAAACGAGGAGTGGAGGTGAGATTTCCCACAATGCTTAAAGACAAGCAGCATCCAGGACGTTACCCATGAATCTCCGCCCCATATCTCCCATGATGCCACGCTGAAGCTGCAAGCTCCACCCAGTCGGGCCTGGAACGTGTACAAGCGCTGCCTCCCAGGAGATGGAGAAGGAACCAGTTAATCTGGGAACCAGTTATTACATAACCTGGACACAGCCTGAATCCCAACACTGAAGCAGTTGCAGATCAGAGTTCTGCTGAACAGACCAACAGAACCGGTTCTGGTACCTTGCTGGTTGAAGCTTTGTAGGTGGTCTTCAGCTTCTGGGACAGCTGGCTGGTGCTGTGGCTGGCTGTGGGACAGAGACACAAAGAACAAGGAGGAATGTTCACACCTGACAGATCAGCTCTTTGATTGGACAAGGCTCTGACTCTGTTCGTTCGTTCCCTTCCTTCCTTCCTGCCTTAAAAATCTCTGATTTTCTGAATTTACAAAAACTTCCAAGTTCTGTGATCCTGATCCAGGATGTCTACCAGGATCAGAAGGAGGTTCGCTGCTTCAGAACCAGAACCTTCATCTGTAACTACAGACTGGCTGTCACTAGGGCTGCAATAATTAGTCGACAATAGTCGGGGGGGGACCAAAAAAAACTACAGCGTGAGACATCATCTTCTAATCCTATCTCTGCAGAGAGTTGCACAATGTACATGCGCAAAGAGGGAAAAAAAATACAAAGTGAGGCATCGTCTTCTTTTTTTAATCTCTGCTGAGAATATGGTGGTGGACTAGGGAGCAAAACGGCGGCAGAGAACGTCAAAAGTCTGGGATAACGTTAAACTTACAAAATAAATTAAATACATGAGATTTGTAAAGCGGACCTTGTGTACCACGGAAGTACGTCTGCAATGCTCGAACATTTAAAGAGGAGGCACGTCGGACCTAACAACCTCACGCAAGATTTCAAAATCTGAAAGTGAAATAAAATCCATTTATAATAATCATGAGATACATAAACCGATTGGTCGACTAGCCGTTTTAATAGTCTGTGACTAATCAATCATCAGATAGTCATTAGTTACAGCCCTAGCTGTCACCAGCTTTCCTCCCACCTGCTGGTTCAGGTTCTGCAGAACCTGCGAACCTTCTTGCTGTGAGGCAGCGGCGCTAACCACCTCCACGCAGCCTCGGTCACAGGCTCCATTTCAATCAGCACTCTGGTGCTCCTCTTTCCCGTAGGCGGCGGCTGCAGCGAAAACTCGGAAGGGGGGAGCACTTGGAGGCGATTGTGAATGTGACGCTTTTCTGCAAATAATGTAATTTCATATTTAACGTGGAACTTGTCTGGTGGCAGTGCAGGGTTGTTCAAGCGGCCTTGTCGGTGTCTTTAAATGTGACGTAGATGCTCTACTTTCTCAGTGCCTCAATCAGCTGTTCATTAAGTGTAATAAGGACAGTCGTTCTCCCTCACAGGTTAAAAAAGTCCTGGAGGAAAGCTGCTGTTGTGTTAACGTACCGGACAAGTGTTCAGCCTGTTGGTCCATGTGCTGTTGTTTAGTTGAATAATCTGCCTTTCCAGATTAAATGTTTGTAGTCTTGGATTTTTGTGGCATAAATAAATTGCTAAATAATACATTTTATAATTAAATGCTACTTATTCCCCAAACTTTATGATGCATTTTATGACTAATGGGACTTATAGGCCAAAAAAGTACAGTAATAAACTAAGAGCTTCAGTTAAACGGAGCTCATTTTTAGCTGTGTTACCATGGGAACGCCTATAAAAATATGCCCATGTGCATAAACATGCGAAGAAGTGATCATTTTAAGACTTATTTTCTGGTTACTGGTTTTTTTTGTTTGTTTCCTCGTGCCAGTCAGGACACTTTAGTTCGGAAAAGACTCAATTTTATGAGATATACGAGATATTATGAAGGGCCACCAGGTTCCCAAAAAATGTAGGGAAATATTTTTTTCCTAAGAAATAAGTCGTCATGCCGTAGAGGGTAAGCGTTTCCAGTTGGCAGCAATGGATAAAATCCATCTAAATGTCGTCAGAAAACAGTCTGGACTCTAACCAAATAACCAGTTTTTGTAGAACATAGTTATAAATTCTTCTTTCTAAAGTCCATTTGAGCTTTAGGAGAGACTGGAATCACATTTATTATCCCACATTTCTCTTATGGTCTCATATAAAATACGACATTCACCACAATTCTGTTCTAATAAGAGACGAAATATCCTGCAGGAGTAACAACTAAAATTTTAATTTTAGTTGTTTAATTTATTTACAGTTCTAGAAAAACACCACAGATGCAGGAAGAGGAATCCAGACCTTTAGCTTTCAGGGCTCCCTTGGACGGGTCTCCTCCTTCAGCTATTTGTCCGTCTCCGGTCAGACGCTCGTTCAGAGACTCGATTTCTCTTCGTACTGCAATGACAGAGCAGCGGTGATCAGATGTGAGAGCACCTGCTAGAGATCAGGACGGTCAGGTTTGGGTCAGGTGAGTCTGTCAAGTTTGGGTCAGGTGAGTCGGTCAAGTTTGGGTCAGTTGAGTCGGTTAAGTTTGGATCAGTTGAGTCGGTCAGGTTTGGATCAGTTGAGTCGGTCAGGTTTGGGTCAGTTGAGTCGGTCAGGTTTGGGTCAGTTGAGTCGGTCAGGTTTGTGTCGGGGACATCGGTCAGGAGTCTACTACTCACGTTCAAGGTTTTCAATGTAGAGGTTTTCAAACTCGCGTTCAATCTGGCCGAACAAGTCCAGGAGGTTGTTCCGCAGCGCGAGGGGCAGCTTGGAGTCCTGGACAAACCACACATGGATTAACTTCCCGGGAAGCATCGACTTTAACCCACAGCCAGTGACCAGACAAATGTTTATTAAAGAAAGTCAAATTTTATCAACCTGAGTTCAAAATGCAGCTTTATGGAAAATAACAGAGTAATAAGATATATGTGCATCCATTCAGTGATCAATGAGCAAATATCGTTCATCCAGATGGAAAATATCAATATTGTCTAATAAATCAAGGTTCCAAAAGCCATGGACGTTAGAACTCAGAGATTATTATTCCAGAGATCATGTAAACAACACATTTCTGTACCGCTCAAAAACAAAGAAGAACCATAGCAACAACCGGTAAAAAACAAAAGAGAAGAACCATAGCACCAACAGGTAAAAAACGAAGAAGAACCATAGATACAACTGGTAAAAAATGAAGAAGAAGAACCATAGCAACAACTGGTAAAAAACGAAGAAGAAGAACCATAGCAACAACCAGTACAAAAAGAAGAAGAAGAACCATAGCAACAACTGGTAAAAAACGACGAAGAAGAACCATAGCACCAACAGGTAAAAAACGAAGAAGAAGAACCATAGCAACAACCGGTCAAAAACAAAGAAGAACCATAGCAACAACCGGTAAAAAACGAAAGAGAAGAACCATAGCACCAACAGGTAAAAAACGAAGAAGAACCATAGCAACAACCGGTAAAAAATGAAGAAGAAGAACCATAGCAACAACCGATAAAAAATGAAGAAGAAGAACCATAGCAACAACCGGTAAAAAATGAAGAAGAAGAACCATAGCAACAACCGGTAAAAAACGAAAGAGAAGAACCATAGCACCAACAGGTAAAAAACGAAAGAGAAGAACCATAGCACCAACAGGTAAAAAACGAAGAAGAAGAACCATAGCAACAACCGGTCAAAAACAAAGAGGAACCATAGCAACAACCGGTCAAAAACAAAGAAGAACCATAGCAACAACAGGTAAAAAACGAAGAAGAACCATAGCAACAACCGGTGAAAAATGAAGAAGAAGAACCATAGCAACAACCGATAAAAAATGAAGAAGAAGAACCATAGCAACAACCGGTAAAAAATGAAGAAGAAGAACCATAGCAACAACCGGTAAAAAATGAAGAAGAAGAACCATAGCAACAACCGGTAAAAAATGAAGAAGAAGAACCATAGCAACAACCGGTAAAAAACGAAAGAGAAGAACCATAGCACCAACAGGTAAAAAACGAAGAAGAACCATAGCAACAACCGGTAAAAAACGAAAGAGAAGAACCATAGCACCAACAGGTAAAAAACGAAAGAGAAGAACCATAGCACCAACAGGTAAAAAACGAAGAAGAACCAAAGCAACAAGCGGTAAAAAAAGAAAGAGAAGAACCATAGCACCAACAGGTAAAAAACGAAGAAGAGCCATAGCAACAACCGGTAAAAAATGAAGAAGAAGAACCATAGCAACAACTGGTAAAAAATGACGAAGAAGAACCATAGCACCAACAGGTAAAAAACGAAGAAGAAGAACCATAGCAACAACCGGTCAAAAACAAAGAAGAACCATAGCAACAACCGGTAAAAAACGAAAGAGAAGAACCATAGCACCAATAGGTAAAAAACGAAGAACCACCATAGCAACAACCGGTAAAATATGAAGAAGAAGAACCATAGCAACAACCAGTAAAAAATGAAGAAGAAGAACCATAGCAACAACTGGTAAAAAATGAAGAAGAACCATAGCAACAACTGGTAAAAAATGAAGAAGAAGAACCATAGCAACAACTGGAAAACACAACACCCAGCATGGAAGAGGATATACAGGACAAGGGAATGATGGTGGTCTTGGAACTAGCGTTAACAGACAAATACAGAAAAAAAATAAATAAATAACTGAAGACGGCGCAAACACGGACTTTATTTACTTCCTTGTTCACCAGCCAGCTTGCTCTATGATTGACTACATTCCATACCACATCACCATTCCTCAGAAATCAGCTCTGAAATATTGAACATGTTTAATATTTCCGATTGTCGGCTACGACCCGTTTCAGAGCGGATTATCGGGACAAATCGGCTCGTAACACACCACAGACCAAAAGATGATTGGACAGGGAATTCTCACGATGATCGGGCTATTGCCGTCCGAGGTCGGGAAGATGCAAAGTCGGGACAAAAACAGCCCAAAAATCGTTGTGTGTACCAGGCTGTAGAGAGACCAGTAACCTAACATTATGTCTTCGGACCTCCGCTTCATTTTACCAAAATTTTGCCTGCTGACGTCCTTAATGCAACATGTGCTTTAAAAGGGTAATAATGTTGGTCCTGATGGTCTGGTTTTTAAAACCTGTTGCTCATGTGATTATATCTCCCTTTGCTGATTTATGTCATTTATCCCTAGCTACTCATTCAATCCCATCACTTTGGAAATGTGCTAGCTACCCTTCTCTTTAAATTGGTGATGCCTCTGATGGCAATAATTATCAATTAATCTCCATTATTTGTAATGTTGGTCAAATATTTAAGAAATTGGTGTTTAATCAAATATTGGAATATATCGCTTTGTATAATTTTCTATCTTCCTCCCAGTCTAGCTTCAAGCCGAATTTCTCCACGGCCGTTTTAAAATTCTCTAATGACGTGTACTCGTCTTTTGATAAAGGACATCTTAACTGGTGCATATTTTATAGACCTCTCAAAAGTGTTTGATATGATTGATCACTATCTCCTTCTTGATAAACTCTTTTCTATTGGTCTTCTCTGGGTTAATGCATACCTTCATAATAGACATCAGTATGTTGGGTTCCAGGCGTCTGAGTCTAGCCTCTCAATTACTGAATATGGTGTCCCACAAGGACCAGCCTTGGGTCCACTTCTTTTTTTCCATATTTATCAATGATCTTTCCCAGATCTGCAAAGATTCTTCAGTCCATCTGTATGTGGTGATACTGTTATCTACAGATCTAATGCTGATCCTAGTGTAATACAGAGTTCTTCGCAGTCTGACTGTAATTTATTAGACATGATTTTTTATAATAAACTACTAAACAAAAAAAAGAGTCCTGTCGTATGGTGTCATAGCCAACCACTCATCCCTCTGTTAACTATTAAAACGTTGATGGCTCATGTCTCGAGAGGGTTGATTCATTTAAATATCTTTAAATATGTTTAGTTAGAACCAGAGCTTTCATTTAAGCCTCATATAGACCGTACAGTGAAGAAAAGCTAGGCCTGCTTGGGCTCATTGTACCTTGCTATTGAGTGCTTCTCTTTCCAAGTTAAAAAAAAAAAAGGTTAGTTTCACAATCATTACCAATTATTGATTTCAGAGATGTTTACACGAATACAGCTGATATTCTCCTGCAGCCCATCAATGTACTTTTTAAGTCACTGTGTAGATTTATTTTGAAGTGTTCATTCTGAACCATTGTTTTATGTATAATTAATTAAGTTGGCTTTCACCCAAATCTAGAAGGTCCCATCACTGGTTTCTCTTTATATTTAAATGTGTGTATTTTACATGTCCCTCTTAACTGAAGGAGTTTCTGGTCCCATGTACATCATACACACTTAGACACACCCAATACCAATACTTCTTTGTTCCTATAATTCTTATCAGTCATTTTAGTATAGAGCCCCCCATGACTGGACTCACCCCATGTTGCTGACAAACAGAATACATGACCTACCATGACTTCCTTCTAGAAATACCGAGATATTTCTTTTCGTCTCCTGTGTTGTTTTTTGAAGCACAATGATTTTTATATTGAAAGGTGTTGTTTAAACACACACTTACTTTACTTACTTCACTATAGTAGCTCGATATATTTAAAAATCTCGATATATTGCCCAGCCCTACAAGCTAGTACTGGTACACCTGTGGGAGAAAAGGACTAAGCTGTGCTGAGAGTCCTGTTTTCCCCTATAACGGATGAATCCACCGTAAGTAACACCAAGTACCTCAGTAAGATACACAGATTGCTGCTGGATAGCTCAGTTGACAGAGCAGAGGACTTTTAGGGCAAAGCAGGCCCTTAATACCTCGGTGGTCTCAGGAGTCCACCTTCTGACCGGCTTCCGCAGTCTGTTGACGGAGCAGAGCAACTGTGGTAACAATGGGGGATGTAAACTCCCTCGACAGATAATATGGACGTAACTGGACCGCAAGTAGTTTGATGTCTGGGTGCAGAGACGCTCCTTCACCGCAACATGTGCAGGGTTACACCATCTCTCACATGCACTGCAACTCGCCCTCCTTTCTTTGTTCCACAGTGTCTCTGTTGGCTCCTGAAGCCGGGCAGAGCCACGCTGTGGTCCGAGACATGCGACTGCAGCCATGTTTCAGTAAAACACATCAGAACTCATGGTATTCCTTCTGTGTCCTCACATGGTCCAGCTCGTCTGGTGACCGTACATTTCCACTCTAATAACGGGAACTGGAGGCTTGTGCTTTCTGCATCTAGGACGTCTAGGATTGATGTAATGTTTACTGGTTCAGCAGCGCAAATCTGCACAGGGGCTTTTATTTTGAAAATTACAGGAAAATTTTACACTGCTTCCGTGTGTGATTTCCTGTCTGCCCCTATCTGAACTGCTGAGTTTTATGCGTTCTGGAAGTGTGATCCGTCGCTGCGTAAGTTTAGCGGAGAGCCGTGACAAGGCGCTTCTGGGATGCTTCTGACCCACCAAGGCGTCTGGTGGGAATCAAACCATTGACTAAAATGGCCACAAACAGCTGCAGAGGCTGCGACACACACGCATCCGGTGGAAAGTGGGGGTGAGTTGAGGGAAACTCTGGGTTTTCTTTTTCAGAAAGCAAGGCCAGTCTTATCCCAAATCTGTTAACATGGTAACTGACTCCATGAAGTAAATCTCCATGCTGGCAGGGTCACCATAAAGAAACACTGAGTTTCTACTTTTCTCCTCCCACATGAAGCAGCAATATCAGTACTTTTCATTGCAATAATTTTTAAAAATGTCTCTTGTAAACAGGACCTTTATTTATAAATGCTGGCAACAGAGAACATTTTAGAGAGAAAACGGCATGTTGAGCCACCAGGAAAGTCCTCACACATCTGGAATTATAATTCCACAAATGTGTGGTGGGTAGAGATCTGCTGTTGGCCTCTATGGATCTCAGCACATGGTGTCTCCTCAGCATCCTCTTCCTCCTCCTAACCCGGACTTTCTCTTTAAACCCTGAGTTAGTTGAGGCTCCTTTCTAGAACAGGCCCCTGATCGAATTTTTCCAAGTTATGCACAAACCTCTAATCACCCATTAACAATGTGACTCAGGTGTATTGCAGCAGATAAACATGTAAAACCTGCAGGACAGGTGGCTCCACAGGTCCACAGTTGGTGATCCTGCTCTAGTGCATCAGAAAAATCTTCATATGTATTTTAAGGGCTTGAAATAACTGAGATGAGTACAGAAAATATTCATTTTAAACTTTTTATAATTGAAATGAAAAAAATCAACATTTTAATTAATTTAGTTCCAGTACTTGCAGACCCAATAAAAACAGAGCCAGTGTAAGAGATGTTGTCAATTGGTCCAGTAGGTGGCGCTAGATTTACCTGCTCGCACCATATAGGCAGGTAGGAGTCTTTCAGGTGACCGGTGTTGCTGTACGGAGGGAGCAAACACGTTTTGACCGCTGCTGTTTAATGTGATGATCGGAATTTACGATGGAGATGGATGAATGTGGATCATTGCCGAGGAAATGAAGACTCGTTGGGATGAGAAATAAACTTAAGCAAAGAAAAATTCTGAAGTTTGGAAACTTTTTCATTCATCAATCACGCATGCGCGTCCGTGCAAACAGCCTCTCAGTGGCTGCGAGTGGAGATTCAGCTGCTACAGCCAATAAAAGTAAACTACACAAGCAGTAACAAGCAAACGTGCCTCTAAGCTCACTGCTAACATAGATGCTAA
Organism: Melanotaenia boesemani; assembly: GCF_017639745.1. NCBI lineage: Eukaryota > Metazoa > Chordata > Actinopteri > Atheriniformes > Melanotaeniidae > Melanotaenia > Melanotaenia boesemani. Next base: position 27,163,513 of record NC_055699.1, read on the forward strand.
CATCAGCTTCACATTACAGTGATGCACCTCTCCAGGCGTGTTTTAAGGTGGATGTGGTGGATCCAGCATCCTGGGTTTTTACACCACAACAGTCCAGTTTGCCGCTCCTATACTGGTCCCTTATTATCAAGTTTTTATTGCCTAAAGTTACAGGCGCTGCAGCTACAGCTGTTCACTGTGCTGTCAGTGTTGTGATTGGTTGCTTGTGCACTGCAGGACGTTATGTCAGTGTCATGTCTGGAGAGATGACAGCAGACAGGAGTCTGGATAGAAAGAAGATCATAAAATAACATAAGATGTTCATGAGTCTCAAATCGTGAGTCCAAGTCGAGTCTCAAGCAACTGGAAATGCAGCTTAAGTGCAACTCGAGTCCGAGTCCCAGACTTGAGTCCCCATGTCTGCCACAGACCGTCGAGCAGAAACAGAATGTAAAAACTAAAGGACATCTAGACCAGAACCAGCATATTCTCGAGCTCTAAACGTAAGTTTAGAGGAAGTTTATCACCGGCTGGGTGGCAGCAGTGGAGCTGAGACAGAGAAACCTGTAACTACAGAGCAGGTCCTCAGGTTTCCTCCATCTAACCCTAAAACAGACATCTGTGTTTTCTGAAGAGGAGAACCTCCCTCTGGTTGGCAGAGGGAAGCCGTGATGTGGCCTCAGCAGTAAGAATCAAAACAATGTTGTTGAACTGGCTGCTCCTCTCTCTTCTGTAAACGTTCCCACATTCCAGGACCTGCACCTGAAACTGATCTTGAACCACAACCTGTCAGAGTCTTGCAGGGAAACTGAAACTCACCTGTCCCTCCAGCATGTCTCCTCTCAGGACACCTGCTGTCCTCTCCTCTGTGCTGTTGCTGCGCCGGATGGACAAACTGTGAGCTTTTCGCTTCTGTTTGGGATGACGAGCAGCTGAAGCCGAGCCACTGCTGCCTCCACCCTCCACAGGCATCCCTGCCGTTGCCCCCGCCCACTTGCTACAACCAGCCTGATCAGCAGGTAAACACAGAGCACACTGGCTGGTGTCTGTCACCACCTGTCTGCAGGTAAAAAGCAGAAACAGGTGAATCATTAAACTGATGTTTGTTGATGACCTTCTGACTTTAATCAGCCTGAATTCTGTTTTTCTGTCTCAGAAACTTGACCAAACTCTGTTGTTTTACACAGAAATGCCGTTTTTATTCATTTCATCTGAAGTTTAGCAACACGACCATTTTATGACCTCCTTGTCTTTTAAAAGTTTTACGCAATAATTTACCAGAATTAGAAAAAAATTCTAATTTATTTATGTGAAATGTGATCACAAACGTATGTGGCTGAAATCTTCTCATAACATCGTTCATGTCATTTGCAGCCTGAAAACCTTCATGTCTCACAAACCTGAAATCTGACACCGTCCTGCTACAAGAAGATTGAAAACAGTTTCATTTTCTCCAAAAACACTAAAGTTCAGTCATGCAGGTTCGTGTAATTTAGTTTTATATCGACTTATAACTGAACAAGGTAGATTAAAGCAATGGAATCACAATAATTAAACAGTAACTTCGTTTTATTTTATTCTGTGTGAATTTTGTTTCATGGCTCAGCACCGACGTACTGGTCAGAAAATAACCGGGACTTCTTCTACTCACCGCCGTCACTGCCGCCCTGAAGCCATCGCTGCTTCTCCGGAGTTTCTTGAAACCAGGTTAGCTTAGCTACAAGCTAGCGCGGCTAGCTGCCACATATCACCTTCACCTTCTGACTTTCACGCGGCAAATCAGAGGGTTACCTGGGCTTTGTCCTTCCAAACGTCACGCAGCACACACCTGTTTCGGTTTCACCCTTTCATCGTGATTTATTTCTCTGACAACAGACGCCCCTGCTTCTCATACATCACCATTTCACTCAAACATTTGACACATCAGGTATTTGCGTTCACTTCCACGTCACGTGGTTTGTGTTTGCGCTTTTTGAGCCAATTGGTGCTCACGCTGCAGTCAAGGCGTCGAATAAAAATCAGTGACGTCAGACGTGAAGAACGCGTTCCGACCGTGGGATTTCTCTCTGAAATAACTGCTTTAAAGAGACGCCAAAAGACGTGAAGAGACGCTGTGGTCCCACCTGCCACCGAACACACATGTCGTGAGTATTTTAGTGTTCTATGTGCATCTCTGGGTGTGGCGAGAGCGTCGGACAGTTCAGGCTTGCGCTCAGAGGATAGAGGCCTGAGCGCTTGCTGCTCAGCTCAGTGGGCTGATGGCGGGATGTCAGGAAAACACGGAGTGGATTTACTGGAACGGAGCAGACCTCATACTGGAGCAAATATTCATTCAGTAATTTTTATAAATAACTTTATTGACATCTGAGTCAAACTTACAAAAATACGATCTAATACAGAGACACGTGACAGATCATCGTGGGCTTCATATCTTAGTTTATAATTATTAAAGCTGAAAAACATCAAAAAATAAAGTGAAAACAGAAATATTCAGACTGATATGGATCAGTTTAGAAAAGCTTAAGAATTTGTTTTTGGGTAATGATTAATTTGTTATTAAAGTTCATGTTATTAATAATCAAATCAAATCAAACTTTATTTATATAGCACCTTTCATACATAAAAATAGCAACTTAAGGTGCTTTACAGAGAGTAAAATCCCCCAGAACCCCAACCCAATAGCAGCAAGCCCACCCCCCACCCCTTCCCATCAAACACACACACATCACAGAGGGTAAAAGCAAGTTAAAAGGACCAAGGAAACGCTGTCATAAATTCTGGGGTCTAGTGGTGTGGGGAAACACTGAGATAAAACACTGTAAAACCAAATCTAAAACAATCTAAAAACCAACCCTGGGTATAAAAGTAATAGTAATATTGCTAAGACCCATAAAATAGGAGAACCCGTGAAATAAGAGAATCACAATGATAAAACAAATACATAAATGATAAATAAATAGAAGCTGAATACAGCTTGTGTGTTAAGAATAAAGAAATGAATAAATACAATAGTAATAATAAAAGAAATGATTAAAATGCTAAACTAAAAAGGTGGGTCTTGAGTCTGTTTTTAAAAATATCCACACTAGGTGCTCCCCTCACGTCCTCAGGCAGGCTGTTCCACATACGAGGGCCTTAGAAATAAAAGGAGGACTCTCCGTGGGTTTTTGTTTTTACTCTGGGAACAGTTAAAAGGCCAGTACCAGAGGACCTGAGGGGTCTCGTGGGCTCATAAGATAAAAGTAAATCAGATAAATAAGGTGGGCTAAGACCATTAAGAGACTTAAAAACCAATAAAAGAATCTTAAAATCAATTCTGAAGCTGACGGGGAGCCAGTGCAGAGACTTTAAAATTAGTGTAATGTGGGCCCTCTTTCTGGTCTTTGTCAACAGACGTGCAGCTGCGTTCTGTACAAGCTGCAGCTGGTTCAGGTACTTCTTCGGAAGACCAGAAAGAAGAGCATTGCAGTAATCTAATCTTGATGTGATAAAAGCATGAATCAGTGTCTCTGCACTGGCTCGAGAGAGAAACGGCCTGATGCGGGAGATGTTCTTCAGATGATAAAAAGCAGTCTTAGTTATGTTTTTAATATGTGGCTCAAAACTGAGATCTGCATCTAAAATCACTCCCAGGTTTTTTACTTGATTAAAATGGTTGAGTGCTAATGTTTTCAGTTTGGCCTCCAGTTTCTCTCTCTCAGCTTCAGGTCCAATCATTAAAACTTCTGTTTTGTCCTGGTTGAGCTGCAAGAAGTTTTCTGCCATCCACCCTCTGATATCTAAAATACAATCTAACAAGGCATCAATGGGCCCGTGCTCATCAGGAGTCACGGCAACATATAACTGTGTGTCATCAGCATAGCTGTGGAAATTTATGCCGTGTCTTAATATGAACATTAAGTCTTAAACACATAATTGTTTTTTTTCAGTCATGTTTGTTTATATGAGGTGTAGCTATAGATTATTATAGATAGATAGATAGATAGATAGATAGATAGATAGATAGATAGATAGATAGATAGATTGTTTTTTTAGATTTTTGCTAATTTATTTGCAAATTTATTATAAGAAAAAAAAGTAGGCTGTATGTTGTTCATTTAACTTTAGCTTTGTCAAAGGACAGGACTCAACCAGAATACATTATTTATGGTGAGAATCTCACTTTTGAAAGCCTAAAACCAACATGGTTCCAGTACAGGGTGGAGCAGGGGGTCCATGGCATTTTAGTATATGCATGAAGGGGGTCCTCGAGGAAAAAAGGTTGGGAACCACTGAGTTAAATGACTGTAATGTAATGTAAACAAGCCTGACTAAAATAAAAGCAGAGTACCAAGATAAATAGTTCTTAGTTAAAGAAGAGGAAAAAATGGACGTAGATGTGCAGGAGGAGAATTATTACCCATCATGGGTTAATAAAAACGGCACATTTCTGTATCAGCTGTCTGGTTGGTCTGATAACAGCTGTTCCTAACGCGAGGATAATGTTTCATTCTGGATCTGAATGTCCTGGTCCTGCTTTCGCTCTCAGACCTTGAATGAAATTATCATCCAAAGCAACAAATGAAAGAAACATTTCTCTGTGTTCGTCCTTCAAATGAAACTCACTCAGTTGCTTCTTGTCACATGACAATGAGACATGGAGGCGTGTGATTCCTGGATCCAGAAGTTTCATTTTTATCAGCATGGAGGGGTACCAGGCTCAGAAAGTACCGTCGTGGATCCAGACGTCCTTATACAGAAGGTTTTTCTAAATCCACAAACAAGATTCAGTTACACGTCAGTTCTAATCTTTTATCTAAAGACACCTGGACCAGGTAGCTTCTTGGACTGAAGCCTGTTGCTTTTTTATTTTAATTTCTCAGTAAAGCTGAACTGCAGGTCCCATTTATTTGGTGTGAAACATAAAATGTCCGAGCTGTACGACCAGAGACCTGCAAAAACTCCATTACAGCAGTCAAAACAGATGATGAAGTTTTTCTAAATAATGCTGAGTCATTAGTCCCCTTATTATAGATAAAGGTGACATAAGCTAAATTATTTAGGAATTTCACAGTAATAGTAATTTTGACAGCCTTGATAAAATCCCTAATTTATTTGAGGCTATTTTCTTTTTACAATGACCCCCTGAAGTTATCTAGGGACCCCTGTGGAGGTCAGGACCCATGGTTTGGGAAAGGTTGCATTAAGGTAAACTGAGCTAACCACAAAAAAAAAAAAAAAAAAAAAAAAAACATATATATATATATATATATATATATATATATATATATATATATATATATATATATATATATATATATATATATATATATATATATATATATGTTGAAAAGGTTTAAATTTCACATTCCATGTGAAAGAGTGGATCACGATATGTATTCTAAATAAGTTTTTTATGTATATATTTTTTGGTGATTTATCAACCTTATTTTTTTCTAATAAGATGAGTAAATAAAAGTGGAAAAGGAACAAAAAAAAGATAAAATACATAATAATATAATCATAAACAAGGAAAAATTGGTATATGTACACACTTACCTGTACCATACATTTACTCACATCCATACATTTGGTATTAAGTCACATTAATAAACAAATAAAAAGATATATCAAGTTTAATTGAGCTGTTTTTTGTTTGTTTTTGTTGGTGTTTTTGTTTGGTTGGTATTTACTGTCTACACATCATGTAGATTTTTTAACTTTATTACTGAAACCAAATCTTCTCCTTTTATCCAAATCTGTCAAATTTTTCAAAATAATAAAATCCAGAAGAGTTTTACTTTCTACGGGGACCTTCTGATCAGTTTATTGGAGCATGACCTTTTTTGTTGCTGGATGAAGTCCGTGTCCCTTCTCTGCGGACTCCTGTCCGTGTTTTACCCGCAGCCCCGTCCTCCGGCCCTGTGATTGGTCTCTTTGGGTCAGGCCATGGTCCCAGCTGTGTGGGCGGTGCTTCGGATGGTGTCCCGGGAGGGAGCCGCTGTGCTAAAACCAAAAGCTCCGATCTGCGGGCCCCGTTATGCGGCTACGTCTACGTGCTTCCGAGGGATATCCAGGTAAGCTAGCTCCACGAAGACCCACGGAACCGCCTCAAAGCCGCGAGTCCAGACCGTGGACGACGAGACGGTTTCCGGTTGTTTGTTTTGTTCCGCTAGTTTGTAGCTGACAGGAAGCTAATTATTCTCTTTATTTTAGCTTTTCAGACTCCACTTTCCTCCAGCCAGGGCAAGATCAGAATCACCTTATACCCTAATGAACAACCACCTTTAATAATTTCACCTGATAACATGATAATGGTGATGAAACCATCCTTTAATAAAATAATCTTAAAATAATCTGCTCTTTGTGGAGTTTGAGACACATTAAGGAAAATTTACTCCTAAAGTTTTAAATGAGCTGAAAAATTGAAAGAAATACTGTTTCCAGCTTCTTAAAAGGACAATTTGATATTTTCTAACTGTAAACTGATCATTTTATAAGTTAAACTTCTTTATTTGACATTGTGTCACAAATAATGATTAAGTTTTTAAGGTGTCAGCTCCAGACAGCGTAGATGTGAAATCATCAGATTATGCCCATTTTTCATCCATAAATACTTCTTTTCCTTTAACAGAAAATCACATGGTTGTACGTTAATAATGTGCATTAATATGTCTTATCATCAGGTCTAATTTACCACCCTTTCAGGTCATTAGAGGACAAAAAAGTCCTCTTCCCAAATCTTCTGCAAAAACATGACAGATGAATATCTTTCCACTTTTTTTTTTCATTTTGCTGAAATATTTGAGTCAACTTCAGTCTCGATCACAAATACCAAACATGTAATTATTTAGATTATTTTAACCCTTTAAATGGCAGTTTGATCACAAAAGCACAGCAATTTACTGTGTGTGTGAATCATCTTCACTCCTCATCATGTTTGCTGGCGCTATGTTCTCAGTCCTTCATAGACGTTATAAATGAACCGTCCTCTCACAAACCTGCAACATTCGCAAAACTCCCCGAGGGGGCAGGCAGGAAGATCGCTCTCCGTGTTTTTCTTGTTCGACTGCAGTTCTGATTTGAGACACTAGGTTTCAATGCTTATTTTGCCTTTAACAGGAATTCTGTTGTCGTCTTCTTCGACCGAGAAATACGACCATACTGGTGAAGACATGCTTGCTTATTATTAGTCAGGCAGTGACTGGGCCAAGCCTGGGTCCTGCTAGTAAGAGGCATAACCTGCGCCTTTGCCATCTTGGCCTGCTTTAGGGCTACTCTGCCTGAATAAAATACCCCCGAATTTCATTAATTTATCAGGGTTTTTTATGGGAAAATGTACCTATCGGACCAATTTAAAAAAAAAAAAAATCCCCATATCAGCCGATATTTTATTGGTCCAATAAATATCGTGCATCCCTAGTTTATATGAACACAGCGGCGCCACCGTGGTTACACATTGGCAGGTATCGAACTATTGACTCAAGAGTAGCGGTACATCCATCCCTGGTTGGTAGTGAGTATCTGAGGTGTTTCCTGTCTCCTGACAGCTCAGTGAGACGCCTACAGGCAGCAGCCAGGATGCCAGAGGTTACTACGGAGACCACCGCGGAAATATCCACCGACCACCTGGACGAGAAGCAGGTGCAGCTGCTGGCGGAGATGTGCATCGTTGTCGACAGCAACGACCGCAAGATCGGAGCCGATACCAAGAAGAACTGCCACCTCAACTCCAACATTGATAAAGGTTTGTCCTCTTGAATGGACATCCAGTGTCTCTGACATGTCCTCACGCTGTTTTTGTGTCCTCAAACCATCTCTCCTTGTCCTCGCACCATCTTTATGTCCTCATGCCATCTTTATGTCCTCACGCTGTCTCTCCTTGTACTTATGTCGTCTCTCCTTGTCCTCACTCCGTCTCCTTGTCCTCATGCCATCTCTGTGTCTTCATGTCATCTTCGTGTCCTAATGCCGTCTCCCCGTGTCTCCAGGGTTGCTCCATCGAGCCTTCAGTGTCTTCCTCTTCAACAGTGAGGAAAAGTTGCTCCTCCAGCAGAGATCTGATGCCAAGATCACCTTCCCAGGTGGGACGTCGCCGTCACACGGTGGACAGACTCTGATGGACGCCGTTTATTGCTGTCCCACATGTTTGTTTGTTTGTTTGTGTACAGGCTGCTTCACCAACACATGCTGCAGTCATCCTCTGCACACAGACAGCGAGCTAGAGGAAGCGGATGCTGCCGGCGTGAGGAAGGCGGCTCAGAGGAGACTGGGAGCTGAACTGGGAATCCCTCTGGAACAGGTGTGTGTGTGTAGGTGATCCAGATTCAGGTGTGTCTTTGCTTCGGCTGATCTCCTCTCACTGGTCAGGTGACTCCAGAGGAGATGACCTACCTGACACGGATCCACTACAAGGCCCAGTCAGACGGCGTCTGGGGAGAACACGAGATCGACTACATCCTGTTCATGCAAAAGGTAAACTGACCCAGATCCCAGTGCCTCAGTCCAGGTTCCTGGGTCCCGGTTCGTAGTTCCCGGTCCAACATGGTAAAGCTGGATTTGTCACATATGGCTCCAATAAACAAAAACACATTGAATGAAGCAGCAAGTAAAGCTCAATTATTAATAAGAAATAAAGAGCTGCCAATCAATTAATCAATCAATCAATCAATCCATACATCAATCAGTCGGTCTCAGAGATGCTGTCAGTAACGGATTCCATGGATCAATATTTCTTCTGTCTGGAATAAGATCAATTTGCCCTCCAGCAAGAAAAAAGTTAAATATTTACAAGACGTAGAAAAATGGTTTATATTGTAAATCATTCAGAATCCAACCGACATGTTTACACGGACGATGGATAAAAGGATCGATCAGGAACAAGTCGATAAGATTGGAATACCCCGACATGAACAACATTGATTTCCAGATGATCAATAATCTTTAAACTCCTCCAGTTTCTAACTACATCCTGTCTGGTTCGGGTCTTTCCTGAAACTCATCCCGTCCCCAAACCGCCACCCGGATCAATCAGAACTTAATAATGGATAAGTCCATAACAGGATTGTTTCCTCCTGATTGATCGGATCGTAGATAGGTTTAAAATTATTGATCAAGCGCCATATTTATCCAACTTCTTAGAATTACTCCAAACAGTCGACTTGTGAGTAAAAGAAATCCTAAAAGCTGCACTAAACTTATCAAGTGTGTCACGCTGTTGCAGGACTCGACCTTCAGCGTCAGTCTCGGAGCGGTTCTAGGCGCCGTAAACGGGATTCTAGATGACATCACTTCCTGTTCATTGAATTGACCAATCGCTGAATGGAACCATTTATTTAAGAAATATCGTCTCAGTGAACCGTTAAATGAAGGGACTTTATATTTTCACAATAATGAACTAAATTATACAAAATATCTACATTGGCAATAAACAAAAAAATAAATCTTCTTAATTTAAGTCCTTTTTTTAGATCTACACTTTTATTTCCAATGTAACTTTTTCTGATTGTGTTTTACGCCTTTCTGTGAAGCACCGAACATCCTCGTTGCTTAAACCTGCGACAAGTAAATGTGCCTTTCCTTTCCAATTGATTAGTTAGGTGATTTACTTGAAGCTGGCGTGTGGTTAAGTTACCTACTCTGTCCACATAGCTTAAAACCAACATGGAATCAAAAAGAAAACCCAACTGGAAAGAGATGCTCCTACTGTAGAATTAAGCCTGGTCCACCCATGAGGATTTTTTTAATCTGAAGAGATGTTTTATCTGTTCGAGACCTCACACATGAAGATAAAAATCAGGCATGTAACAGTGTTGATGGTACCGTGTGTGGTGGCTCCGATAATGTCATCACAGACAACACACACATAACGATGCTGTCCCGCATCCGATCTACAATCTAGTCCTCCGAGCCAGAAATCTCTCGTGATCTAACAAAAACGAAGAAGAACCATGGCAACAACCGAAAAAACACAACACCCAGCATGGAAGAAGATCTACAAGACGAGGGAATGATGGTGGTCTTGGGACTTTATATAGGAAAGTCTTATTAGACTCAAGATAATCGGGCATTTATGTGTATATAATCTTTATATTATATATAATCTTTATGTGTGTACCCTGCTTTAGTCGACTAGGAAATGACATCATAACGGGGAAATTTAGCAAAATGCTGACAAGCCATGATAAAAGAAACATGTGGGAGGAAACTGCAAACCAACAGAATGCGTCTCAAGCCTTCTGCTCTTCCTCATCTGACCCAAATGAAATGAATCCAGCAGCCTGTGAAGTTCTGTGCAACCACTCGTTAATGTGAGTCCGGTGAGTTGTAGCTGAGACATGGATAACCTGCTGGATTGCGGCTCTTGTGGAACCGAGTCAAATAATAAATAACATCAACAGTATCTCTTTTGTGTTGTGCAAACAGGAAATATTTATTATTCATTTAAAAAAAAAAAACCTTTATTAAAACAAGATACTGCTCAATTTCAGACAATGTACTACAGGAAACCCCTAACCATAGCACACCTCTGTAGGTCTGGTAGATATTGGGAGGAATGATTCTTAGACCTGATAAATAGCTTTTATTCTTAAGTTTGAGGGTCGGACTAAATCCCAGTTTCTCAGCACTCAGGAGTAAAATAGCTTTAAGACGCTTTGTAAATACGGATCCTGGTCAGACGAAGTGTTTACATGATGCATCAACACAGTTAAGGACAATTTCAAACTTTATTTAAACTTTACTAGAAACCAAAGCAGGAAAATTCTATCCTAGAAGAGCCAGTGAGACCTGCACTGGTCCAGTGGGACCAGTTCCTCAGCATAACACACTTAGTGGTTTTAGAATCTGGTCTTTTGGGGAATAACATCTCCCGTCTGCTCCTCAGGACGTGGACCTGAACCCGGATCCCAACGAGATCAAGACTCACTGCTACGTGAGCAAAGAGGAGCTGAAGTTGATGCTGGAGAAGGCGGAGAAGCAGGAGCTGGAGGTCACGCCCTGGTTCCGCCTCATCGCCAACACCTTCCTCTTCAGGTGGTGGGACAACCTCCACAACCTCAAGCAGTTCACGGACCACCACAACATCCACCGCATGTAGACGTCCATGTCTGCAAACAGGTGGCTGTTAGTTCACCTGTCGCACACCTGAGAGCAGGAAGTGGTTCAGAGAGGAAGAGACACAAGTTTCAAGGAAACTTAAAACTTTTACCTGCTGGAAAACAACCACCTTATTTTTCTATAAAACTGATTAGAGCTGAGGGTGATGATGATGATGAAATATGAATATAAGAGGTGAGGATGATAAGGAAGAGTAGCCGTCTTTCTTCCTTTTACATAATAATTAAGTGGATTGTGGCCGCTGGCTTCATTTCAAGGCAGTTTGTTTTTTAGAAAACGGTAAAATCCCATCTGATTGTTTCAGACAGAAAATAAAAATGTTTGTTCAAAACAACTTGTTTGTTCATTTCTTTCATTTCAGGAACAGAAAATAAACGTGAAGCTTTTATTTATGTCAAAGAGGAAGTTAAAACTGCAGAGAACAGACCAGAAGACGACGTTAAAACACAACCAGGACTTTTCCTCCAGGTTCCATTGCCTGAGACATTCACTCAGTGGTTCATCCCTTGGGCCCATCTTCCTGATGGGTCTCGGATGTTTCATCTTGTATATGGCCCTGATGCTCACTAGTCCTCGGCCCCCCTCTTTGTGTTTAGTGTAAAGCCTCTGGATACTGGATTTGGGGTGGAACCCACCATGCATGGTGAACAGCTTCCATGTTTTAACATCTGTGGTCTAAACTTCCTCCTTTGGCAGCTTATTATCCCAGCAGGTGTCTGATCACTGGCACAGCTGTTAGTTGCCCCCGATCTTGTTCTTGCCATTGAGCTGACTTTTTTATATATATATATATATATATATATATATATATATATATATATATATATATATATAAAAATTTATTGTGTGTGTGTGTAATTAAAACTATATCAGGACAGATTTGTTGTAATAATGTTCGAACAGAAACAGAGGATTTGCTGTAAACACGCAGATTTTATTTGTCAGTTGTAGATTTAATACTGAACATTTTCTTCCATCATCTGCTGATCAGCTACTGAGGGTTCCACTGGTAACTGGTTTAACTGGTTCCACTGGTAACTGGCACAATAAACGTATAAACTTGGCACAATCAGCTGATAAGTGAGCTCCAGTTATCAGAGTAGATTAATCCAGTAAAATAAACAGTGACAATACTTGGTTATATGTGACATCAAAGAGATAAATGCACAAATATAAAATAAAATGCAGCATTTGCCAGAAATGGCTGTTATGAAGCTACAAGACAGACAGATTACTGGGTCCGCTCCTTTACCGTCAGCCGGGCGGTGACCCAGGGAGAAGCGATGGCGAGCAGTGAACGAGGCAAGCTTTTGCCAGTGGAAAGAGGCTTTACCAAAACAAAAAAGGCATGGATCTTTCAGGGCAAAACTGGTCATAAAATAATAAAAAGTTAATAAAGCTATAATTGTGTACACATTTCTTTCAGGTTTTAGTGTCCAAAGTGCGACAGTGTCCGTCGGGGGTCTCTGAACATATAAGGACAATTAGTTGGATCAGAGCAGAACTTTGCTGCCTGGAGCAGCCGGAAGAATCATAAAATCAGCAGCTTGAGGAATCATATTAATGTGAAGTTATATCCTGAACAAATAAAAGCCGAACAACAACTTTCTTAATCAGGTTGGAACATTTTCTATCATCAGCAGACGGACTGATTGGTTTGTTCCACCCATGTGGTTAAAAGAGGTGTTATCACCAAACAAGCTGTCAGATCTGAGCAGGTCATCCGGCTGATATCCCAGTTTAAAAAGAGTAAAAACGCCACCCACTCAGCACACCACCGGGTCGCCCAGCCGGCAAATGGAGCAGACCCACTGTGAACTTCTGAGATATCTCAAGACTTTGTGACTGATGACAGAAAATGTGAGTTTTAACATCCTGATGGACTCCTGATCCAGAAGAACATGGTCCACAGGTTTTACCCGACCCACAGAGCCACGCACAGATAGTGGAATAAATATGATCTGCCGACTCAAGATTGGTTGGTGGAGTAAAGTAGATCTGCCGACTAATGATTGCTTGGTGGAGTAAAGTAGATCTGCCGACTAATGATTGCTTGGTGGAGTAAAGTAGATCTGCCGACTAATGATTGCTTGGTGGAGTAAAGTAGATCTGCCGACTAATGATTCGTTGGTGGAGTAAATATGATCTGCCGACTAATGATTCGTTGGTGGAGTAAAGTAGATCTGCTGACTAATGATTTGTTGGTGGAGTAAAGTAGATCTGCTGACTAATGATTTGTTGGTGGAGTAAAGTAGATCTGCCGACTAATGATTCGTTGGTGGAGTAAAGTAGATCTGCTGACTAATGATTTGTTGGTGGAGTAAAGTAGATCTGCTGCCGCATGAAATTATTGGATTCACTGGAAAAATCTTCTGTTTTCTGAACCAGTGAGATAAAAAATAAAAACCTTGTCCCCATCATGACTCCATTCCGTCCCTGTCATGTCTCCATCATGGTGGTGGACTAACAAACTGGTCTATGGGTCGTTTTTTACCTCGCATCTGAGATGGAGCTTAGCAGGAAAAGGAGGAAGACTGATGAAGAATCTGGATTAAAGACCCAAATTAGAAGTTTTTACTTCCTGGATGAGAGGATGACTGGGGGACGGGTTATGTAAAATGATCTCATTAATTCAGAAAGAGTTTTTTTTCCAGCTGAAGTCAGGACGTCCTTCGTGTGGTCACCTTTCATGACGGACAAAAAGTTCAAATTTTACTTCTAAAAATGATGGAATGATTTTCATCTTAATAAAAACTAAAGAGGTGCATCTGCTCTGATTGGCTGAGAGCAACGGTGTGGTTCTGATGGCTGACTGGTTCTTCTGGTATCACACAGTTCCTGCTGGGTTTGGTCCAGGACCTGGGTTAGGCGGGTTTAGCTTCATTGTGGTGAAAAAGTTTACCAGCTGAGCCGGGACTTCGGCCAGAACCATCTTTGCTAGAGCCTCACGTGGAGCCTGGAGGAGGAAAAGATGAGTTTTAAAAGAAAAATCCAGACCAGAGAGGAAATCCATCTTTACGGGACATTTACTGGTGATGAAAGAGGGACAAAGACATGCAGACAGACACTTTCATACCCTGAAAACTTTTGGCTATTTCATTTTGAAATTTTTTTCCTGTTTGGAAAGGAGTTCTACTTCCAGCATAGATCAGGTTGTTTGGTCCTGGTCCTAGAGGGCCTCCATCGTGCAGGTTTTAGATCCTCTAACACACCTGACTCATGAAATGGGTCAAACAGCTGGTTGTCAAGTTCTGCCCAACGACCCATTAATCAGAATCAGGTGTATGGAAGCAAGAAACATCTAAAACCAGCAGGAGAGAGGCTCTCTGGGACCAGAACCTGACATCCCTGATCCTGATCTAAAACCAGCAGGAGAGAGGCTCTCTGGGACCAGAACCTGACATCCCTGATCCTCATCTAAAACCAGCAGGAGAGAGGCTCTCTGGGACCAGAACCTGACATCCCTGATCCTGATCTAAAACCAGCAGGAGAGAGGCCCTCCGGGACCAGAACCTGACATGTCTGATCTAAAACCAGCAGGACAGAGGCCCTCCGGGACCAGAACCGGACATGTCTGATCTAAAACCAGCAGGACAGAGGCCCTCCGGGACCAGAACCGGACATGTCTGATCTAAAACCAGCAGGACAGAGGCCCTCCGGGACCATAACCGGACATGTCTGATCTAAAACCAGCAGGACAGAGGCCCTCCGGGACCAGAACCGGACATGTCTGATCTAAAACCAGCAGGACAGAGGCCCTCCGGGTAAATTATTTACTGGGGTTTTCCTTTTTTAAAAAAATGTTTTTTATCTTTTCAACATGTCCACAAAATGTTCCATGAGTTCTGAGACTTCAGAACCACCACAGTCTCTGAAGACCAGATTAGACCTGCAGGGACCATCCTGATTGCTGTCTGGATCTTAAAGCCGAGAATAAAGTTCCTGTTTAACCTCTGGTCCTCGTAGCCAATCAGCTCCATCTTCAGTATAACTCCTCCCGGCTTGTGTACTACGATTGTTAACGGAGGATTCTACCAGGGGGCGCGTTAGAGAACTCAGACCAGATAGAATTGCTGGATTTGTAGGATGAAAACAAAACCATAAAACATATCATAGAAGGACCCTTAACCAGAACACCGGGTCTGGTCTTTGAAACGCTCCATCATCTTACCGCTGTCCACCCTGTGACCTTCCACGTGGTCACTGCCCCCTACTGGTTACTGTAATACTGCAGCTGGTGAGCAAACACTTGCAGCCCTGATGAACATGCATGTGTGTGATTAAAAGGAAGAAAATACTTTATTTTTATGCACTGAGGAACTGAAGCAGCTAGCAAGCTACAGGAAGAAGTTAGTGAGGAAGAGAAGCTAGCGGCAGCTAAGATGGCCGACTAGACGAGTTTTGCTTATGACTGAAGGCTCAGAACACCTGACTGTCAACATTCACGTCTGCCCAAACATGTCAAAGTACAAATAAAGTTGTATGGAGACATCAGCGTCCCGTCAGAACATAAACCCTCTGTGTGACCATGCAGAGATTCTGTTGGAGGCAAAGCAGAAAAAAAGGGTTTAAAGTTGGGTTTGGGGTTTTGGGGTACCCTAGGCAGGACTGGAATCTCTGGGAGGCTTCAGTTTGAATAAACTGAAGAAGGACGCCACTTGCTGAGGTAACTCGGCCAGTACGCTTTGGGCGAGAGCATGGCTGGGCGCCTGGAGACAGAGAATAGATAAACAAGGAGTTTCAGGGTCAGTACTCTGGGGTTACTAACCTGACGTTACTAATCTGGTGTTACTAATCTTGGGTTACTTATCTGGGGCCACTAATCTGGGGTTAGTTATCTGAGATGATTAATCGCATATTACTGATCTAAAGTCACTAGAAGAACAGTTAGCAGTGGATGGAGAAGCTGCTCCGCCATGTTTCAGGTGTTAAAAATAAAGTTTGAGATTCATGCCCAGCAGATTAGCTTCACAACGAGGCAACAAAAAGGCTGAAATTCCGACATTCCCATGAAGCCAGGACAGAGACAAGTTGCCTAACTTCCATCTCACATGTACGGGTACAAATCAAATCTACGGATTAATTCTGCAACTCAAAAAATACCAGAAAGTAAGTTCTAAATATCTGTCCCAAATTTTACACGCCTACTCCAGAACCAATCAGATTTCTTTAATCAGTGGCCAATCACAGAGAAGAGAAGATTCTCCACCAGACTTTACATCATGTGGAAAAGACATGTGACCACGGCCAGCACAGCTCCCAAAAGATGTGCCGGTTTATGGAAACTTTTTATTCATCCATAAACCGAGCAGCTGAGTAAAATGTGGGACTTCAGACTAAATCTGTACCAGTCCATCTGACTGGTTCCAGTACTTGGTCCAGTTACAACCTTTGTCCCTGTCCTTTAAACACGGAGCGATAAAAATACGGAAAGATGTCTGACTTTGACTCACATTCTGAAACTGTCTGAACGGGACAAACTGGACGATGTCTCTCATGGCGGCTTCACCAGACATTGAGCGCAGGCATCCACTGTCTCCATCCAGGAACTCCATGGCGCTGAAGTCGGCTTCACCCACTCCAATGATGATGATGGACATGGGCAACCGGGACGCGTTGACGATGGCGGAGCGCGTCTCGTCCATGTCTGTGATGACACCGTCGGTGATGATCAACAGGACGAAGTATTGCTGCAGGACAACACAGACGTCAAGAGAACATAGATGTTAGGAGGACAGAGACGTCAAGAGGACATAGATCCCACATCACTCCATCCATCCATCCATTCCCGCTCCTATGAGGGATACTAACAGCTGCAGTGGTCTGCTGGACGGCCTGTTTAGCGAAGCATGCTACATGGTTGATGATAGGGGAGAAGTTGGTGGGACCGTAGAGTTTAACCTGAGGCAGACAGACCCTGTAGGCCTCCACCACACCTTGGATGCCTACAAACACACAGAGCAGGTGTCACACAGGTAAGACAGGAAGTAAAGGTATGTCTACCTGGCCATGATAAGATAACACACCTGCACAAAACGGATTGGATGGGTTGAAGTTGAGAGGAAACTCGTGAGAAACCTGGAAGACAGTGAGAGCTGATGAAACCCCCTGTTAACACCACCGAGACATTTCTGCAGGTCAGAGATGTAAACGTCAGCTTCACCTGCCAAGATGGAGGAATCTGGGCCCCAAAACCAAACGCAGGAAACATCTTGTCACTGCACACAGGATAAAATCAGGAGCGTCAACCAAAGAAACTGACACTACCACATGCTAACAGAGCTAAAAGACCTAACAGAGTTAACAGAGCTAACACAGTTAACTGAGCTAACAGAGCTAGCTGAACAAACTGAGCTAACAAAGTTAACTGAGCTAACATTGCAAACTGAGCTAACAGAGCTAAAAGAGCTAACTGAACTAACTGAGCTAACAGGGTTAACTGAGCTAACAGAGCTAACTGAACAAACTGAGCTAACAAAGTTAACTGAGCTAACATTGCAAACTGAGCTAACACAGTTTACTGAGCTAACAGAGCTAAAAGAGCTAACAGAGCTAACTGAACTAACTGAGCTAACAGAGCTAAAATACCTAATAGAGCTAACTGTTGGTGAAGAGATGGTGGAGTATTAGGGGTTAATACATTTCTCACATGGACCAGATTCCCACCTGTCATAGTCCTGGATGACGTTCCCCACAGACCAAATAGCCGTCAGGTACTCGTTGACGCCCTGAGGACTGATGTAATGGAGGGACTGAGGGGACCGCGGGTCCCCGTTGGAGCCCGTGAAGTCAACAGCGACCTGATGGCACACATGCAGGTTAATAGAGGGAAATAAGAGTCTGGAAAACCCGGAGAGACCAGGAGAGGTGGCGAACTCACAGTGAAGTTGATCTGACAGCCTCCCATGATGTAATCCAGGAAGCTGTACTCCTTCACCACCTGCAACACAAACCGGCTGCTTAAATGTCCTCACACAACCCACAAAACCAGAACCAGGACAAGGACCAGACCTGGCAGAGCTTGACGGACACCACTCCGGAGTTCTTGTATCCTTTCTTCTTCTGCTTCTTTTTGCTGTTGATGCATTCAAACTCTGCCTGCAGAGACAAACAGGAAGAAGGTCAGAGAAGAGGTGCAGATCAATAATCAATAATCATGTAACAGAACTAAAACAAGCTCAACATCGTATATATTCATACACTTACAACTCTGTGTCAAATGTAAATAACAGCAGAAAATTCATAAAAGTACAACGTCTTATTCATCTGTCATGATGTTTAAGTTCTACTGGGAATAAAATCTGATCCGAGGAGAATTTCCTCCGGATATTTGAGGAACCGGCTTGTAAATGAAGAAATAATCCTGGCTGGACAGGATGAAGACCCAGAGACCAACATGAACTCGTACCGGAGACGTCCGCGATGCCTCTTCCAGCCGTTTCATCGTGGTCTCAAAGGAGCCGATGAGGTCATGTGATCCGTCATCATCATAGTCATAGCACTCCACCTGAACAGAAGGGAACGGCGTAAGGCTGCAGCCGGACAGAAAACCTGGGAACTCACATCTGCTGCAGGAAAAGTAGACTACATGAGCCACTTCAGTCAAACTCATGTCATCATGACGACGAGGAGGATTCTACATAAACATAACATCCATTCGTCTGTCCGTCTGTCAGTCCTTCCATCCATTTGTCATATCACCCATCCATCCATCCGTCCAACCATCCTATTATCCATCCATCCATCCATCCATCCATCCGTCATATCATCTATCCAACCATTCTATTATCCATCTATTCATCCTATCGTCCATCATCTACCCATCCATCCTATTCTCCATCCATCCATCACTGTGTTCATGATGAAGGTCTGACTGAAGCGTCTCTCTGGAGGTGAAACAAACATGCAGAGGTGGTGGAAGTTTCTGGAGGAAGACGTGGACAGAAAGGCAGAACAGCCTCAGACAGACGCCTCCGATGCATCGACTGGACTCGTTTCCATCAGCTTCATTCACACACACATCACCCAGGAATTGATGAGAAGATGGAAAACACACAAACTCTGGGAAACTCACTTGTCCTGAACTCTGGAAACCTGCTTCCTTCCTGACATGTTGGCTTCAGAAGTTAAAGAAACGAACATCATCAGGCTACGTCTACATATAATCATCGTGTTAAGATGTTTGGATGTGACAAGGAAAAATGGGATATTTCAGGAGCGCCGGGGTTGTGTCCTCAGCAGGAAAATAGAAATAAGGAGGAAATGTGCAGCAGTCTGAGATGACTTTACTTTGATAGATCTCTCCATGTCCCCTCCACACAGAGACTGCAGCGGGATCCGGAAAGGCTTCCACGTCGGGTTCAGGTTATTCTTCACCACCTGGAAACACAGGAATGGGATCAGGTGCAAACACCGGAGCATTGTGGAGTTATTTTCCTGATTAAATAAATCATTTTTTAGTCTTTTTTTTTCATAAAACAGTAACATCGTAATCAAACTGCAGGGGTGGAATGTAAATATAGTACAAGTACTTCATTCGTGTGATACGTTCTTCATGCCTCTGTACTTCCGTAGATTTAGTTGTGGATACTTTTACTTCTCTACGATGTGGTGCATCACGTTGCAGATTTGACACGCTTCCTCAGCTGTCTAACACGTTGCTAGGCAACCTGCAACTTTAAAGACTGTTTTTGCCGTGATAGGACGATAAAACCAGTGAAGTGAAATCTTGTGTGAAGTTATTTTTATCAGTATCCGTATAATAATGTTTACTCATTATGGAAAATAAGTCCAGGTTCACCCTGAATGGATTTATGGGACCAGTAACCAGAGGGGAACTGGTCCACTGAACCAGTAACAGCAGGTAATGTTAGTTTGATCACTGTGATCGGGGCTGAAACTGACTGAAAATGAAATTTTGAAGCTGTAATGTTTTTATGGCAGTTTTTGTGGAAGCGGACTTTTTGTCCTATAAAGACCAACAAGGCTTAAAACAGCATCAACATCACCCGTTAACTGAACTTTGAGTTTTGGTCAAAATCTAATGTGTTTTAGTCAAATCTGTCACCACATCCGGTTTTTCCCATTCATCCTGATGATGGAACAGCCTGGAAGGCAGAGATTCCTTCTTCATCTACAGGAAACATGTTTAACATGCAGAATATTCTGAGTAAACGCAGCATCTGCTCATGTCGGCCAGTACAGGTAAAGGACTGGACTGGTTTCCACTAGTTCTGCAGTGAAACCAACAATCTGAGCTCCGCTCGTCACATGACGCTGGTGGTGAGTTTACTTCCTGCTTCAGAATCAGACCAGAGGATGAAACCAGACCTCAGGCTTGAGAGCCAGCAGCAACGTTCTGCTGGTTAATCTAACCAGCTCAGATTAACCAGGTTAGATTAGATGTGTCAGTCTACCAGCAGCTTTAATCTGCAGCATCACAGACTAACTCCGGTCACCTCGGTCCGGTGAGCGAGCTGCCAGCTCCCACTCTCTGTCAGCTTGTAGAATTCCAGGTACGGATCAGACTTCCCAAAGAAATCCTGCAGAGCAAAAAGAAACTGAATGAAACAAGAAATCTAAAATTAATATGAAATGAAAGCAGCTCAGATTTCAGACAGAATCCCCACCTTGTTGTCCAGTTTTCTGGCTTCCGCCTCAAAGTTCACCACCCTGTTGTCCTTTATCTCCTCTGCACTGATCTACAACGATAAACAGGAAACAAACATGTAAACAGGAAACAAACAAATAAACAGGAAACAAACAAGTAAACAGGAAACAAAGAAATAAACAGAAAACAAACAAGTAAACAGGAAACAAAGAAATAAACAGAAAACAAACAAGTAAACAGGAAACAAAGAAATAAACAGGAAACAAATAAACAGGAAACAAACAAACAAACAGGAAACAAACAAGTAAACAGGAAAAAAACAAATAAACAGGAAACAAATAAGTAAACAGGAAACAAATAAGTAAAATAAACAGGAAACAAACAAATAAACAGAAAACAAACAAGTAAAGTAAACAGGAAACAAACAAATAAACAGGAAACAAATAAGTAAACAGGAAACAAACAAGTAAACAGGAAACAAACAAGTAAACAGGAAACAAACATGTAAACAGGAAACAAACAAATAAACAGGAAACAAGCAAACAAACAGGAAACAAACAAGTAAACAGAAAACAAACAAGTAAACAGGAAACAAGCAAACAAACAGGAAACAAACAAGTAAACAGGAAACAAGCAAACAAACAGGAAACAAACAAGTAAACAGAAAACAAACAAGTAAACAGGAAACAAGCAAACAAACAGGAAACAAACAAGTAAACAGAAAACAAACAAACATGGCCAGTAAGACTTTGGGTTTGTTCCTCACCGTTATGGTCCCCTTTCCTGCCGGCGTCTTGTTCTTTAGGACGAGCGGTCGGGTCAGATTCTTACTGGATACGATCTGAAGAGAAAAACAGAAAAGCAGCTTCAGTTAAAGGAAAAGACTCCTGCAGCCTGCAGAACGACACATCAACACGGCAACAACACAGCAGAGGAAACATGTGAGCTCGGATTACACAGCAGGCTTATCACACATCTCCCACATCCTATTCCTATCAGATGAAACTGAACAAGTCCAACTAAATCTAGAAAGACCAGGAAAGCTGTTCATCTCAGAATATTAATGCCAGCAGGATTACGTCTCATTTTATGTGTGGAGAGATGTTTTCATATGAAGGTAAACCATCCTCCACACAGAGACTCGGAGCTGGAGGAAGATCAGCTGGAAAAACAAGCCATCATCACATTTTCTGGGAAGAAATGACTGTAGAGAAATTCACTAGGAAAAAACACAGATTATTTTCAATCCACTGGTTTGGTTTCTAAATGGTGTGTTTAGCCTTCGTTCCTCCAAAAATGATGTGTGGAATATTATTTTGGCAACAGGGAAAACAGCTCAGGAATACCCGGAGGCAAGTTTTTCTCTGAGCCAGCAGTCATCAGACTCGGTTGCTGACCTGCAGGCCCTCCGGGACCGGAGCAGGACACCCTGCTCTAAGCCTACAGATGGACATTTCTGCACCGTTCTGGGGGTGGTGGGTAAAATATGTGAAACCTTTCATACCTGATTTACTGCAAATACCAAACGAAAGACAAATTAAACTTATTTATTCTAAATTCATTTATACTGCAGCATAAACGCACGACCCAGGAGCTTCAGTCCTTCTCAGTCTGATGAAACGATGCCTTTTACAACTGCAGCTGTTCTTCGCTTATACTTCGGTTTTAGTAGGAATTCTGTTTAATAAGTAAAGTAAATTTAAAAGAAGCAGAATATTTCAGGCCAACAGAAACCTGACCTGACCCAGGGTGCACTCCAGCTCCCCCAGGAAGTCGTCATCACTCAGGTCAATCGTCTTGTTGTCGATGTCGTAAATCCCAAACTTCAGCTTCTGAACCATTTCAAAACAATAATCAACAACAAACTTTTTGGCAAACTTTGGGTCGAGGCAGTTCTGGACTTTCTCTGTGCGCCCCAGCTGTTGAGAAAGAAAGGATGCAGAAATCTGGTGAAACTTTAACCAAATGATAAAGGAAGTTACTGACACACAGTCTGTGATGAAACAGGAAGTGGAAACTTTCACTACCGGGGGGGTTAACAATTAACACGACCCGACCACATTGGTGTGTTTCTGTATGAACGCATCCGTCCACCATACTCACCTCATACCACTGAGACTCTGAGCTGCTCATCAACAGAACACACAGAGGGTCCGACTTGGAGCCGATATCCTGGTCCAGAAGGTTCTGACAGGCCACAGTCAGCTCCACCTTGGTCACACACTGGGCGGCCATGTCTACCTGTTCACACAGACATGACAATTTCTGATGACCCTTCACACCAAGACTGCACCTAGATGTACTGTGTGTATGTGTGTATATATATATATATATATATATATATATATATATATATATATATATATATATGGGGTAGCTCTGAAGGCTAACTGGGACATTTTGAACCGTTTAATGATGTCAGAAATCCCCCTCACCACAAGAAGAAAAAAAAAAGTTTTATTTAACTTTAACTTGAAGTAGACATGTCAACATTAACCACCGACCCAATTATTTGAACTAGTTAACTAACCAACCACAAAATGTACCGTGTGTTAACTGAAAGTTAGCGATACGCTGTTTAGCTAGTTAACCTGATGTAGCTAACGGGTTGGGTTCATAGGTTCGGTTCCGTTCGGCTGGGTCGGTAAACAATGGTCGATTAAAGAGTAGCAGCAGTAATATTACAGTTTTTATGTGAAGCAGAAAGATGGCAAACGTGACATATTATGCAAGAACGCGGTTCAATGGGTGTGGAGCATAGAAGCTACAGTAACCTGGTGGTTTTAATGACATAAAATGAGCATCTAACATAATGCTAACAGGCTAAAGCTGATAACTGGTAAGACTTCCACACATCGTGGTTAATATTTATATTCAGACTTACTGTGGAAAAAATGTCAGACTATGCAGAAAATGTTGCCGTCTCCTATAAAACTTGTGTTTACGCAGAGATTATTTACTCCTTCCTGCGGCGTGAAAAGGCCACGCCCATCAAGAACCTGTGGAACGTGATTGGCTCCAAATGGACCGCGTCATTCCTGGAAAGAGGGCGTTAAGTGAACGGAAAAGCTGATGTCATGCTAAAGATTTCAAATAATTTTAATCAAGCTAAAAACACCGGATTCAGTTAAAAAAAATAGATGAAAGAACTTAATCTATTATCAGTCCGTCAGTGAAATGGGTCCCCGAGTTGGGAACCTACATCTCATTCCCCCAATCCCAAACCGAAAACTTGAGCACTCGCCCTGAGCCCCTGATGACTAAGGGTGAATCCCATTTCACCCCTTGGCCCTACCCCTTAGCCCTTCCCCTTCGTTTTGCGCGTTCACGTGTAGGGGTAGGGGTGTCCCAATTCCTTTTAGGACAGAGGGGTAGGGGTAAGGGGTAGGGGTAAGGGGTAGGGCCAAGGGGTGAAATGGGATTGGGCCTAAATGACATCACCTGCATGAGGAGTCGAGGGTGACAGGCCACAAGGGCTCGAAATGCTTTAAATAGGATTGGGACAGCACTTTGAGACCTGCACTGCAAGGAGAGAGACGCCAAAACGAGAGGATTACAATTCTTTAAAAAAAAAAAAAAAAAAATGACAGAAGAGAAGTTGCTGCAGCGACGATTTGTCTGTAAGTATAAAACACTGCAGCCATGATTTATTGTCATGAATGTCTGAAAGAATGTGGCTAATAACAACGTAATATCTCCATCAACAGGGTCTGAAGACCAAACCAAAAAATTAATTTGTCTCAGGATAAAACATGAAGCGCTATTTACGGGCTTCCGCAACGCGTCCTTACAAGGATTTGAGTAAGTGTTGAGTTCTTGTAATCCATATAAAAGTAAATGGGCTGAAAACAAAAGAAAACCAGTGTTGATGAGCAGCATTTGTGTCTGTGTGCGTATGTGTATAGTGTTATCATTGCAGAAATGGGTCTGCAGAAGGTTGTGACCCCCAGCCAGGCTGCAAAGAAATGGGAAAACTTAAAGAAGAAATATAGGGTTAACCTGTTTAATGTTTATGCACATGGGTTGCTGGGTAACGACCCAGCGCCACAATACTGAAGAACATGTTTCACACGTCGGCTTCTCTCGGTAAACTCCGTGTTTCACGTGACATCGCAGTGATTTATGGGTAATTCCTTAGCGAAAGTTGGCATCGATGCTGACTTATGGAAAGGGGGCAGAAAGGGCTCAAAAATGTCCGCCATCATCCCTTGATCACTCACACAATTCCAATTGGAATACCACTGAACCCTCGAGCCCCTCGCGGGAGCGCGCCCGTGAGTGCAGGAGTGCTCAAGTGTTCCATTTGGGATTCGACCATTAAACGTTTTCTTCTCTCCCTCCCTTCCTCCTCCTTCCGTGTTTTGTTGGTTAGGGATTAGAGATGAGTTAAGTCATCACTATAAGGTGCCTTTTGAGACTCCACATTCCCCCACAAAAAAGCTGAGATTTTTCAGTGAACTTCATATTTATTGCATTAAGTAGATGTTAGGCTGTTAGAAATGGGTGTTGGTCAAGCTCCCACTTTTTATATAAATTTACTGTGAGCAAACAAAGAGCGAACAACCAGCAGAATGATCACACACACAATCAATTGCTTCTCTGAATTTGTTTTTGCATTTCCATATTTTCTTCTGATTTCTTCGATCAGAGACGTATGGAAAAGAAGGGCTCTTTTAATGGGTGACTTCACTTTTTGATGTGCCAACAAAGTATTAAATTTTGCACGAGGTGATTTTGAAGCCTGTTTTGTTTTGGCTCTGTGTAACCTCTTCCTGTATTTCTCACTTTACATTTTCTCTTTTGCAAGCTCCAATAGTTCCATCTGTTTTTTTTGTTTGTTTGTTTGTTTGTTTGTTTGTTTGTTTTTTCAATTTTCTCTTTAAACTCCTCCGAATGCTTTCCCCTTGAAGCTGTCGCCTAAAACACAAACATTTAGTGAGAATCAACTTAGTTATCAATATGTTAATATGTGGGGACATAAAAAGTTTATCATTTTTCTTCAAATAAATTGAAACTATCTAATAAGTCATCAGCTTTACATTCAGTTATCTAACCTGGAGGCCTGCTCGGGAGCCGGGTGGTGTCTCTGCAGCAAAGCCCCGATCCTGTTTCTGGCTCTAGCTATTTTATTTTTTTATTTTTATTTTTTTATTCTCTCTCCATTTCTTTTGTCTTGCTCTCTTCTCTCTCTCACTAAGCTCATTGACACCCTTCTTCTTCCCAGACTCTGTTTTCCATTTTTCTCTTTCTCGAGGTACTTTCTTCTTCTCTCTGGGTCTGCATCAAAACGTTCTTGACATGCTACCTCAGCAATGTTTCATCTCATTCCTTGAAAAATACAATTCAAAATGTTCTCTTGTGCATTTTAACCGAAGGCACATGTACATTAGACCTGCCATTTCAAACTAGGCTCGCTGATACCAAATCAACAAAAAAAGTTTACGTTGTCCTCTCCTATCTGTGTATAACATATTATTTTAAAAATGAGTGTAATAGCTGTTGTAAAGTATAAAATTAGTAGAATATGCCCTAAACTATGTGCATGTTCTTACTTTATTTAATCATGTCCACCCTGTCATGGCAGGCTTGCTGACAGGGTGGACATTTTTGGCTAATATTAGCATTTAATGAGCACATGGTAGACATTTATTTAGCTGCATGATTCAGTTAGCAGGCTGACTGTGTACAATTTAACAAATATATTTCAAATTTCTAAAAGTTTCTTTTATTCATCGATATTTTACGATGACAGAGTCGACATGTTAAGCTTGACAACACCCAGTTATATATACAATGGGATGAAAAATACAAAATATAAAGTAAATACTTACTTTGCTACTATCCACTGTATCAGCCACCACTGAAGAAAGACAAAATACTGGCAGTGATGCCACTGAACACAGGAGAAGGTTTCTTAAAGGGCCGGTTATCCGGTAATGACAGGGTGGACAGTGATTTCAGGGACACAAACAAAATGTTTAATATAATTGTGAAAATAGAACATATTTGATAAAAAAAAATGTTTTATGAAGAAAGTTGTTGTGGACAATTAAGCCATGTAAAAAGAATTTTTTGATTTAGTATAATTTTACTACTTATTAAACACAAAAAAGGCAAAATTCTGTACATGCAATAAAAACTGCATAAAATGAAGGAAAAATGTTTTAAGACTTTTAATTTTGCCAATATGTGTGTAAATGTTTGACCATTGATAATAAGACCCCAGAGTTTGATTACTTTACTATGTTTCCATGATAATTGTGTGACTGTGATGAGGACCCCAAAAGGAACCTTATGGCGATATTGACTCAGTTATGACCTTATGACCCGTCTGACCTGAGCCTCGTGGTGAAACCTCAGGAGGAACGGTCAGAAACATTTCAATATTTAACCAATGTTTTTATTTCTCACTGATCTGAGTCCCGTTTCTTCAGTGTCTGGATCAATGTCAGAATACAGAAAACCCAAATCCTTCTCCTCCATCACCCAGTCTGCTTAAACAACCATCAAACCAAATTTTTCACCAATCAGTTCTTCATTTTTTCAGCAAAAACTGGTGTAATTATCCTTTTTATCCATTAACATTAGTCCAGATCTGGGTACACACACTTCTACATGAAATAAGAGGCTGTGCATCTGAATCATAGGCAATATTTATTTAACATGTTCATATAAAAGCACTTTATCTCAGTTTTACATGATTAAAAAGATAATCATAAAGCTCTAAGTGGCTACAATGGCTTATCATTTCCCTTTGAGGATTAGTAAAGCATTTCTATTTCATTTGTTTTGGTGCAGAACATGGCAGAGATAAAACTCCGGATAAAACCGACATCATGACGCAGACATGAATCAAACATGAGGCAGTTCCACAGTCATACGTGTAAACAACGAATAATCACATGCATGTAAATATCCAGATGCATCAGTAATTCCTCGTAAGACAGAGTGAACCTCATTTTTAGTGTAAACAGACATTTTATGATGTCACATCTTCATGGCAACTGATGAATAAAATGAATCCCTGGTTGAACTCATTGATGGAAGCAAATATAAAAAGAACTCAAGAAAAAAACAACAGCTGTTTTTTTGTTGTTTTGTATGTGTGTTAGAAAATTTAATGTTTTATACTGCATTTCGTTTGGAGACAGAGATCGGGGAGTCATGTTTGTGCAGAATTTGGGGGGCTGCTTTGTGTTTGTGTTTGTGTGGCTGTGTGAAAGACGGTGTTTTTTTGTTGTTGTGTAGTCTCTTTTTGATGTGTGTAAAGGCTCATTTTGAAAAGCATGGAGTGATTTTTTCATGTAGAGCACTTTGTGTTGCCCCAGCATGAAAAGTGCTTTATAAAGTTTAAGTTTGATAAATTGTGTTAAAGGAACATTGTGTCACATCTTCTGTTTTCTGGCCAGAATCCATGTCTGCATGTATATGTGTGTTATCACTGGTCCAGTATGACCTCCGCTAGTGATCTGATGCATTCTTGTAAGGGAAGAATTTTAGATTTGTTCATTCATGTGACGGGTAAGCCGGTAGCGCAGTGCCATGTCAGTCAGACGATAAATAAGAAAAATGCAGCAGCAGCACGGGAGCCGTTTCACCAGCGTGACCAGACGATACAAAGAGGAAAAACATGGGGCTAGTCTTCTCCAGGTGGAAGCAGCTCCAGAAGGAGAAAGATTTTAAAAGGATGCTGAAGTTTTCAGCTTTCTCCTCGACAAGTCACCGGTGCTGCCTAAATTAGCCTAAAGCTGTTTCATTGGGTTTTGTTAGACAGTGTTGCTCTTACCACGGTTACCATGGTTACCATAGGGCAGCTTAACAAAAGTTTCTACTAAAATACACCAGCCTCATTGGTACAGAAGTGAATGTTTACGTGGTTTCAGTCATCATAGTCACGGTAAACAACTAAAAGCCGGTGGGAAGGCTTTATAAGCTGGTTTTACTGGGACTAAAAGCCGGTGGGAAGCTTTATAAGCTGGTTTTACTGGGACTAAAAGCCGGTGGGAAGGCTTTATAAGCTGGTTTTACTGGGACTAAAAGCCGGTGGGAAGGCTTTATAAGCTGGTTTTACTGGGACTAAAAGCCGGTGCTGTGTGGAGGCCAGTTTCCCCTTCCAGACCCGTTCCCGCTGTTGGAACCATCCTTCCTTCTAAACACAGAGGAACTATAACTGACAGTGAATTCCCGTCCACCAGATGTTTCCCCCTGACCAGTTATGATCCAGAGGGAACTTCTTCACCTGAGTGTGTTAAGTTTGAAACACAGTAACTGTGTTACTGGTTAATACTTATGAGTGTTTCATGGTGATCACACATGTATACTGGTATTGTGAAGTAAACGGAAGTAGGAAAACTGCGTTGTTGTTAATATGGTGGCAGTGAATAAAGTTAAGGTTCTACTTCAGAAGTGGGTTCTTTGTGTGTAACTGAGTGAACACTCCATGAACTATCGGATGACATGCTTCATGGGTGTTGTCGAGGCTTTTTGACACATGGCGGCTACCGTTGTTGCAATTCGTGTTTAAGAAAGTGAGACGCTAGAATGCGCTATAAGTTAGGATATGATGCACGATTCCAACGTTGGATGGAAGCAACACGTTAACTTTTAACAGATAATCTGTACTGTAAACATCGCGGTAACATCTGGAAACTCTGTGGGTGCAGGTGTGTGAAATGGGGGGACGGGGGTGTATTAATAAAGACATGTAGATCAGACCTCCAGACTGTCATGTACACAGCTGATGAACACCAGACCAGGAACATGGATGTTATTAGCTGCCTCAGCTCGTCCAATAAAAGCAAGAATATTACTGGAATTCTTTACAGCTCTGGCACTTCAGTGGAATAAAGTAAACTAAATTTATTGAAGTTAATATCTGATGATGATGGTGACAAATGTTGGGGAATCTATAACATCTTTACGTTTCAGCTGTTCCAACACGACCGTAGGACGAAGAAGGCTGGTTTTCAGAGAGCATCGCTGGGGGAGCTGACGGTGGATGAGGAGCATCGCCGTGTGGTGGCTTCAGGTTCATGCTGTTGAAGAAGCCAGACACCTGACCCGGGATTTCCGCCAGGACATTCTGAGCGAGCGTCTCCCGAGGACACTGAGACGAGACAGAGACAAGAACGGTGGACAAATATCTGAATATATGAGGCAAATAAATAAAGACGTGGATTATTATTTCTGAAGATCCCAAAACTCAAATTCCTGAGTCAGTTTTGTTCACAAATGTCAACACTGAGCAGAAGAACGTCCCTCAGACCAGATGTAACGTCCTCACGTCCCACAGACCGTCAGATATAAAACTAAGTGCTGGGTATTTGTGTTTCTAATCAGAGCTCTGGGTACGTTACAGGAAACAGGAGAGATAGGAGGAAGGAGAAGGTCGGGGTCATACATGTCTAGGTAGGATGAGGGTCTCTGGGGGTTTCTGAGGTAGGATGGAGGTCTCTGGGGGGCTTCAGGCCAGATAAATTGAAGAATGAGGCCACCTGGTCTGGCAGCTCAGCCAGAACGCTCTGAGCGAGGGCTGCAGCACCCGCCTGGAACAACATGGCCTCATTTAAATGTTGACATCATTTCAGGACTGTGCAGACCAGACCAGATCAGACCAGACAGGACTGAGTCAGACCAGATCTTGCTGGAACTCACATTCTGAAACTGTCTGAACGGGACAAACTGGACGATGTCTCTCATGGCGGCCTCGCCAGTAGCTGATTGCAGAACTCCATTGTCTCCGTCCAGGAACTCCATGGCGCTGAAGTCAGCCCCGCCCACCCCGACAATGATGATGGACATGGGCAGTCGGGACGCGTGGATGATGGCGGTGCGCGTCTGATCCATGTCGGTGATGACGCCGTCGGTGATGATCAGCAGGACGAAGTATTGCTGAGAAACAACAGTGAAGAAACGACAAGGAAGTTAACACTCCTACAGAGACCTGAATTCAGACCAGACCAGGGGCCTCATTTATCAAGCTGGCATAGGAACAAAAACCGGCGTACGCCAAATATAGTCAACTTGTGGGATTTCTGAAAACCAAACTTGATGGGAAAATGTTCCTACCTCCACACAAACTCTGACCCAGGTGTACGCACAGAATCTAGCAAAACGACGACACCAACGGTACAGAATAAAATCCAGGAAATGATGTGAAATGTGAGACATTTCTGCACAATCCACCATTACATTTCACACCACATGTTAGATATTAAAGCTGCTTGCAGAAATGAATAAAGACACACATATTAATTCTCCTAAGAGTGCACGCTCGGGGGAAAAAGAAAACAAACAAAAAAACTTTTCCGCTGATGAGCCATCATGGAAATTATGTGATGAATAAGTATTACAGGCGTCTACCTGACCATTTATAGCCACCATGTGGGTGTGAGAAGGCGTTTCCTTTAGAGCTGATTCTGATTTATGAACGGAAACAGGCATGGGACGTGCGTGGGCGCGCTTTGATAAATCTGAAAGTAGAAGTGCGCAGCATTTGCTTTTTTCACTGCAAATGCCACCTGTAGTTTTCTTTGCTAAGCACACGTTTATAAATGAGGCCCCAGGTCATAGACCGGAATCCAGACCACCAGCAGATGTATAGGTCATTTAGAACAGGGTCTATAGATGGTGGTCTGTGATTGGTTAGAGCAGGATCTATAGATGGTGGTCTGTGATTGGTTAGAACAGAATCTATAGATGGTGGTCTGTGATTGTTTAGAACAGGGTCAATAGACGGTCTGTGATTGGTTAGAAAAAGATCTATAGATGGTGGTCTGCGATTGGTTAGAGCAGGATCTATAGACGGTGGTCTGTGATTGGTTAGAACAGGGTCTATAGATGGTGGTCTGTGATTGGTTAGAACGGGTTCTGGACTGTAAACTTCTCTTCCATTAGTAGTTGGTAGAGACATACTGATCAGGATGATCACAAATAAGTTTAAACTGATCAGGATCAATCTAATGTGCATGTTATTGGTTCAGAGGCTCTGAGCGATGAGTGAAAGATGAACAGGACAGGAGCGGTTTCATCATTTTCTAATGTGGCATTGAACGTTGGAACCGAACCAGATGGACAGAACAAACGTGGATTTTATGTCAAACGTATAAATTTTAGTCATGATGACCAAGTTCTGAGGGATTACTGGAGGCAGAAAGTTCAGGGGGTAGACCAGATTGATAACAGGAAGGTTGGAGGTTCAAATCCCACTTCAGCCCAGTCAATCTGTCATTGTGCCCTTGGGCAAGACACTTCACCTTCCTTCTCTCGTTGGTGGACAAATAATTAGTGGTAGCTGGAAAGGCCGTTGAAGCTGATTGGCTGCTATGTTTCCACCTGATCATTTTTAACAGTTTCTCGTCTGATATCTTAATTCCTCAAGCTTTATTGTAGTTTCTTGTGGATTTTTTGTAGTTTGTCTTAGTTTTTCTTGGTTTCCCATGGATTGTTCATAGGTTGTCTTGGTTATTCATGGTTTCTTTTTGTCGTGCAGGTTTTCAAAGTTTGTCTTGATTTCTTGTTAGGGGTGCAACGGATCACAAAACTCACGGTTCGGATCGTGTCACGGTTTTAGAGGCACGGTTCGGATCAGTAAAAAGGAAAAACAAAAAACAAGATAAATGCTTTCAATTTATTTTTTTGAACACTTCAAAACATATGTTTTAAAACATATATAATAATTCAAAACATATACACATATAAATATAAAACACTTCAAAGCATTTGCCCATTGAGTAGGCCTATTTAGAAAAAACAAAACACTAATGACATCTCTGAACTCAAGATATCCATATATAAAAACAAAGTGCAATATGGGCCATTGCATCTTGAAAAAAGTAAAGAAAAAGGTAAAAGACAACAAGGCATACCTAAATTTAAAACTTCAAATTCTTTTTCAAAAATGTAAGGATGTCTGCATTGTCTGGGGAAAGTGTAGACCTCTTTGCAGACACTATGTCTCCTGCTGCTGAAAACACCCTCTCACTGGGGACAGACGTAGCAGGCACAGCGAGGTAGCGCCTTTGCCATCCTGGCTACATGAGGGTAATTGCATCCATTTCTTTTCCACCATGCCAGTGGATCCCCATCCACTGGAATGCCAGCTGCTGCCTGGTAGGATGCCACCTCCTCTTTAACTGTAGTGGTAAATGTCTTTGTTATTACCTTGTTTGCAAAGGTCTCCCCTAAAAGCTCCTTCATGGCTGATTTTTTTTGTGGAGGAGGTGTGTCCAAGTGTTCTCCTGACTGCGCACTGGCTTGACCCTGTAGAAACAATGATTTGATCCAATTGATTGTTTTATTTTAATATTTCAGATTTTGTATAAATAAAATTGTATCAATAACATTTATTAGAACAGATTAATATGCATATTTAAATTATATAATTTCTCAAAGCAAAAGAGCCAAGACTAGACTGCAGTACACTATTCAGGTAATTCATTCATATTTTTTTTACCTCATCATCACAGTCCACTTCAGTGCCGAGACTGGCCACAACCTCAGCAGTGAGGCCAGAGTAAGTTGTGAGGTGCAGGGAAGGATCGAGGTGGGATAGGGATGTGAACCTTGGGTCCAATGCAGTTGATCTATGAAGATAGTCCTGTAGATTAGCGGGATCAGTGTATCTGGGCTCCAGGTCCTCTTTAATGGCAGCCCTGACATCTCTGGTGATGGTGCAGTCTTCCTCACTTGGGGTCAAGGATTGTAAAATCCTTGATTCAAGGGTAGGATCATGGACACAGACGGTGCTGACTCAGTGCTCAATAGGGATGTAACCATTTTGAGGGGTTTGAGTACCTGGAGGACCTTCTCTGCCACTTTCACATCGTCTTCAGACAAGGTAACAATATCTCTGATATTTTTTTTCAGGACTTTGTCAGTAAGCGCTGAGAATACAGCTGCCTGCTGTTCAAGATAACGCTCTAACATGTCATAAGTGGAATTCCACCTTGTTGGCACATCATGTATGAGCTTGTGGGTGGGCAGCTGTAGCATTTCTTGCTTGGTCTTAAGCAAATGAGCTGCTGTTGAGCTATGGTGGAAATATGCAACCACCTTTCTGATTCTCCCGAGTAGACGTTCCATCTGGTTCACTTTGATTCCCCTTTGGGATGCTAAATTGATGACATGTGCAAAGCATCCTACTTGAGGGCCCAGTCCAGCCTCATATACTGCATTAATTTGGTTTCCAGCATTATCTGTGGTGACTGGAATGTTGACTTTGGGCCTCTCTAACATCCATTCTGCTACTGCTCCTGTCAGTACCTGCGCTAGATTGGTGCTGGTGTGGCTCTCATAGAGAGGGCGTGTCTGCAACACTGGGCTTCTCATCTCCTACTCCGACGTTATAAAGTGAGCAGGCACCGTCACGTAGCTTTCTGTAGCTCTGGACGTCCACCCGTCTGTGGTGAGAGCAACGAATGATGCACTAGATAATTCCTCTACTACTCTGTTCTTTTCCTGCTCATAAAGTTCTGGAACGATCTTTGTGCTAAAGTGTGTGAGCGAGGGGATTTCGTACCGTGGCTCAAGTTCTTTGACCATATATTTAAATCCCTTGTTCTCCACGAGGGAGTATGGCCTCATATCTGCCGCTATAAACACTTGTTACAGGGAAAGGCTGCTGAAATGCACCGGTGGTTAGCGGCTGTGTTGCCTTTTTTTCCGCCGTCGTTGTCAGTGACACACCCGGGTGATGTCGCTTAATGTGCGTGATCATGCTAGATGTATTGCCATGCTCGTATGACTTTCTCATGCCACAGTGCCGACACACCGTGACAGTTTGGTCCACCAACCTTCTCCCATCATCATTATAGTTGACCGGAAAGGCAAAGTGCTCCCATACAACTGATTTAAATGATGCTGGGGGCCTCTCTAGTTCTTGCTCTCCTGGTCCTCCACTCGCCATGCTTGCTAACACACTGCGCTTTGACATGCGCAAACTGTCTTGTTCGCGTGAACGTACACCTGGCTTTTTTTTTTTTTTTAAATTATCAACCAATCAACGCCTTCCAGAATAAAACACACCCAATCCACAGTACACCTGTGATCCGAACCGTGGCTAGTGATCCGTACGGCTCACGGTTCAGTCATGATCCGTTGCACCCCTATTTCTTGTGGATTCCTTTGGTTTGTCGTAGTTTCTTAGTTTTTATTGGTTTCTAGTGGTTGTTCATAGTTCGCCCTAGTTCCTCATGGTTTCTCATAGTTTTGTTTTTTTTTCTTGTGGTTTAACATAGCTTTTTTAAAGTTTCTCGTGGTTTCTCTTGTGTTCTCATAGTTTTTTTTATAGTTTCTCTAGGTTTCTCAGTTTTTTTTTTATATTTTCCTCATGGTTTCTTTTTTTTTTTTGTAGTTTCTTTTGGATTATCTTGGTTTTAAGTGGTTTTTCTGTTGGTTTTTCTTGGGTTTTTTTTTCAAGGTTTCTCGTGGCTGTAAATGGATTCTGTGAACTCACTGAGGCGGATTGCTGCTGCAGGGCCTGTCTGCCAAAATGAGCCACATGGTTGATGATTGGGGCGAAGTTTGTGGGGCCGTAAAGCTTCACCTGAGATAGACACTGCTGATAGGCTGCAACCACACCCTCTACACCTGGAAAACACACAGAAACAGGCCTGATGGCATGACCATCACACACAGGTTGAAAAATCAGTTCAGAAAATGTGGAGATTTGGACCGCGAGCTACATGAACACAGAGTTATATTTTTATGGTGACACTGAAGATTGTTCCAGTTTCTCCACATTCGTGATTCAATCAGAGAGTAAAAGAGGAAAAGCTGCAGGTTTCTGGGTAAATGAATGAAAACTGAAATGAGAACGAATAGAGCTGATATTACCTGCACAGAACGGATCTGATGGCTTGAAGTTGATGGGAAACTCATGGCTGACCTGCAAACACAAGTAGCTGCTAATCTAATCCAACATGAGCAGAAAAACCACAACACTATCCAAATATGTCTGTAATGAGAAAATCACCTGCCACGTTGGAGGTAACTGAGCACCGAAACCAAAGGCGGGGAACATCTTGTCACTGTCAAATAAAGGACAGTTAAATAAAGGATCGATGTCCCACATGTCCAACATCTATGGTCAAACACAGAGTGACTGAAAATCAGCTGCTGAATCTGGATCCCTCTAGAAAATTTATTGGATGAATTCTAATGGAGCAGGAAAAGCTGTTGTGTGACAGTACATAAAGATGGTGATCAGTGTAATTTCTGTTAGAAAGTGGTAAAAATCTGCATGCTGGTGGCAAGTCTTTGGTTTAAATTTGAACTGAGACTGAAGCCTTTTGGAAATTTGTCTTCCAGAACTACAGAGAAGAACCTCAGAATGATTCTGGACCAGGATCTCAGATAAAACAGGTTTCCAGGACCACCTTCTTCCACTTAGGATATATTCCCAAAATGAGGGAAAGGTTCACAGCTGAGATCATGTGACTTAAGGGTGGACTCTAAACTGAGTTCTGCATGAAGACGCTTTAATCAAAGGTCAGACCGCTGACGCAGGACAATCCTTTAAATGATAAGAACTTCATGCTGACTGTGTGGTCTTATTTAACCAAACATTAACCATCATGGGCTTAATCTGGTAAAAGCTACAGTTACAGAAGCAGCTTCGTTCTACAAGCTTTTTTTAGTTATTTATTTACTTCTGTTTTGTCTTCAAGGTTTTATCTTTTATCTTGATTTTATCTTTAGGTTTCAGATATTTAATTGGTGAAGCTCTGGGGACTGTTTACATGTTTTTCCTTGTTGGGGTCATCATGTCTTCCTGTTCTTACTCTTTTAGAGGATGTACACATGGACGGATGGACAGACAGATGGATAGATGGAAAGACACGTGGAGGGGATTATTTTCTGAAGACACAGCATGGAGACGTCTCACCTGTCGTAGTCTTGGACAACGTTACCAACGGCCCAGATAGCAGCCAGGTACTCGTTGTAGCCTTGGGGGTTGATGTAGTGCAGGGAGGTGGGCAAGTGGGGGTTTCCATTGGAGCCTGTAAAATCAATGGCAATCTGTCCCCAACATGAGGCAGAAGGTCTTAAATATACCCAGAAATCCATGAAAACACAATAAATGTAAATATGACAGCGATATTTATCAGGTAGAACCCACAGTGAAATTAATCTGACATCCACCCATGATGTAATCCAGGAAGCTGTACTCCTTCACCACCTGCAGAGAAACACAAGAAGATCATCAGTCTGCTGAGGTGCTGGACTGCAGGGTCCTTGTGGAATGGGAAAGAACTCAGTGGGCTGAGGAAATCCCAGATTAAAATCCCAGGTAACGCTGTTGCCATGGAGACATGCTGCTGTAATCTATGAAATGTGTGATCGGTTCACTGAAACAGCTCAGACTGTTGAAGTCATGTGATCACGTTCGATCCGAGCCGGTGGTTCTGCTTAGGAATTATCGTCCAGCAGCAGGTAAACACACACATCAGAGACCTGAAGCAGGAAGCAGGACCCGGATATCTCTCTGTTACCTGGGTTACACAGACATTCAGGATCCTGATCAGCGGTACTACGAAGCTGGTTCTCAACTCAGTAGTTCAACCAAGGGTTTTCCATTTGGATCGGCGCACGCTCACATAAAAGGGGCGGAGTTTGCAGCATCTGACCAATCACAGACATGGAGAAACCCTGCAGAGTAGCAACAGTACATCACCATGGAGGAGCAGACCATTGTTCTTTCCTAAAACACCATAGCAACAGCCAGGAAGAAACGCTGGCTCTGTTAATGAGTAAATTGGTGAGATTGTAGGATATTAATTGATGGGACGATATAAAAGAGCATGACTGATAATTATGACGTAGATGTTTGGGGCGGAGCTTCAGGTTCCTTTTCCTTGTATTTTCCATCCAGTTCTTTTGAGGCTCGGCATCCGTGTGAGCGTTTGTGTTGGAGTATTAATTCCTCACCATGACGACACGAGTAGTTGTGGTTCCATAAATTCATGGTTCTGCCGTTCTGCCATGTGTGAGCATTATCATTAAGGTCATTATCTCAGATCAACCCTAGTGGAGCTAAACGGACTCGGGAACAAGTCAAGAACAAGAACAGAAACATTCTTCAAAGCTCTCAGAGACATGGCTTCATTTCTTCATCTAAAGGATGCATCTGTCCCTAAAAACTCTTCCCCTCTAAGCCTCCTCTCACCATCCACCAACATGGACAGGATGTTCTGAGAATGGGCGGGACACTTTCCAAAAAACCTGCTTGGTCAGGAGGTGGAGCTTTTATACTTTACTATTACTATTATTACTATTATTACTATTGATCTCTGATCCAGAACATAACCTGCTCCGATGCAGGTTAGCCGTTCAGCTTAAGTTACCATGGTGATTTACCTGGTACAAAGTTAACAAGCGTCATAGGATGGAAAACCCCGGGTTAACCCAGAGGTTAACTGGATAAGAGAAAATCCAGCTTCCTGGTTCAGGCCATAGGTCTACCTGCAGGTTCAAGGTTCAAGGAATCTTTATTATCCTGTGAGGGTAATTTGTTGTACAGCAAGCAGTTAGTCAGTCTGTCTGTTGTCTGCATCTCGTAGGATGTATTTGCACCCTGACAGAAGCAGGAGGAACTCATGAGCCAGCTCTGATCGGCAAGGACTGAACGGGCCTTGCTTTGGGCTCTGGTGTGATACAGGGCTGAGAGGTCCTTCAGGGAAATCCCTGCAACTTCCCCACAGTCTGACAATCCCCTGCAATCTGTTCTTGTTTTTAAGGGAAAGGAGCCGTACCAACAGAAAAAAAGAGAAAGTTAAAAGGGATTCAATAAAACAAGAGTAAAACATTTGTCAACATTACACCATTAGCTGTTAAACAGTCAACCAGCCAGGCTACAAGACCAGGATCCATGGATTCCCTTAATCTCTCTGCTAAAACGTGCTGCTGACTGCAGCTAAAAGCAGATGAAAAGTCAACATCAAGTAAAGGACCTGGCTCCCCCAAGGTGGGTTAAAACTAAATTCAGCAAGGTGCCTGCTGCATCCTCAACACCTCTGCCTGACCTGAAAGCGAACTGCAGCAGGTCCAGATTATCCTGGACCTGGGTCAGAAGTGATCCCTTAACCATTTTTCCTAATGACTTAATGAGCAGGGAAGTTAGTGCAACAGGTCTGAAGTCGTCCGGAGGTCTGGGAGATGCAGATTTGGCTGCTGGAACAACGATGGGAGATTATTCTGTTTGGTAGCAAAGAGAAGAGGGTCAGCATTGGCAAACACCTGGAGACTCGGGCTCTTAAAATTACCAACCAAGTTCGTAACCTGGGAGTGTTGATAGACTCAGATCTGACTTTCAGCAGCCATATCAAAGCTGTCACTAAGACAGCTTTTTACCAGCTCAGAAACATCAACAGAATTAAAAGTTTAGTCTCCCAGAAAGACCAAGAGAAACTCATCCATGCATTCATCTCCAGTAGACTGGATTACTGTAATGGTCTTTTAACAGGACTTCCTAAAAAGAGCATTAAACATCTGCAGCTCATCCAGAACGCTGCTGCTAGAGTTTTAACCAGGACTAAGAGATCTGAACACATCACACCAGTTTTA
Source organism: Melanotaenia boesemani (assembly GCF_017639745.1). NCBI lineage: Eukaryota > Metazoa > Chordata > Actinopteri > Atheriniformes > Melanotaeniidae > Melanotaenia > Melanotaenia boesemani. Next base: position 27,202,763 of record NC_055699.1, read on the forward strand.
AAATCTTTACACTGGCTTCCAGTCAGTCACAGAATAGATTTTAAAACCCTTCTGATCATTTACAAATCCCAGAATGGTTTAGGCCCAGAATACATCTGTGATATGTTCAGAGAATATAAACCTAGCAGAGCTCTTAGATCCAAAGACTCTGGTCAACTAGTCCAGGCCAGAGTCCAGACTAAACATGGAGAAGCAGCATTTAGCTGTTATGCTGCAAACAAATGGAACAAACTGCCAGTGGAGATTAAACTTTCCCCAAATGTAGACATTTTTAAATCCAGGTTAAAAACTTTTCTTTTCTCATGCGCCTATGCATGAAATCTGCACGGTAACTTTTTTTTTTTTTTTTTTTTTTTAACTTATCTTGCTTTTAATCATTTTAATGTAATTTATTATTTTATTGTGATTATGTGTTGATTATGTGTTGATGCCTTTTACTATTCTAAATATCTGTAATGTCTTTGTTTTATGTAAAGCACTTTGAATTGTCCTGTACATGAAATGTGCTATACAAATAAACTGCCTTGCCTTGCCTTGCCTTGCCTTGCCTTTCCAAAGTGAAGGGACTTTGTGAAGCTGGAGGGAAACTAAATATCTGCCAGGTGGACAGCCCAGTTTTTAAGAGCCCGACCTCCAAAGCCATGAGGGCCAGGACTTTTCCTCTCCTTAACTCCACGGGAAAGTTTAACATGTTGCTGCTTTCAACAACAACACTGCTCTGAGAAGAAACAACACTTCTAAAAATGGACAATTCTTCACTAAAATCACAGACATTAAAACGGTTTTAAAAACTGTTGAGTTCATTAGAAAGGACCAGATCAGACCATTTAGGGAGACATGACATTTCTTTGGTTGCATCCCCATCATGGATTCACCCGCTCTCATGCACGGCGAGAGCTGCCTGCACTTAGTGTGCTCTCCACCTCATCCTTCTACCTACACTTTGCGAGTTTAAGCTCCTTCTTTAGCTGTTTTTAAAGCTCTCTCTGCTGCAATGTCACCATGTAGGACGCAGATGTTTCTTTGGTTAATTATATTTGTATAACACACCTGCTTTTCAGACATCAGATTTGTCTTCTTGCAGAAAAATGTTTAGTTTTTATTGTTTTACATCCTGATTTATTTGAAAAAAATGTGGTAGTTTAGTTTGTTTGCAGTCATAAAAACAGAAAAACAAACAAATATGTGAATAAATATCTGAAGGGCAGTTTGGGTGGAAACTAACGGAGAAATAAAAATGAGACTGAAGTTCTGATTTCATGTGAAGGTGGTGTCCTCGCTGACCCGACAGAAACCTCCTACCTTGGCCTGCTTGACGATGATGATCCCGGAGTTTTTATATCCTTTTTTTCTCTGCTTCTTGCTGCTGTTGATGCAGTCAAACTCCGCCTGAAACACAGCAGACATCCGTCACTTCGGCGGCTTTTCCTTCAGAAAACAGCTGAGTCAGGACGTCTGGACGGAGCTCACCGCGTACGTCAGCGTGGCTTGCTGGATCTGGCTGAGACTGGCCTGAAAGGAGCCGATGAAGTCGTGAGATCCGCTGTTGTTGTGGTCGTAGCAGTCCACCTGGTTCAGGTTACAGTCAGCAGAACAAAGTCAGACGACATTTTTCACCCAGACCATCAAACAAGAGGAAGTCAGACCAGATGAGACATAGAGCATGCCATGAGAGAAGCTTCCAGAAACACACAGAAAGCACGAACGTCTGAGGACAGGATGTGCAGGGATCCGCTGCCTCTTTCAGAGGACAAAAGCTAGTTGAGCTGAGACTAGCTAGCATGTGATGCTAAAGCAACTGAACCCGTCTGGGTGGAAAACCTCTACCTACACGGAGACCGGCCCATCAGGTAACCCCCTCCACATTAAATCCGCCCTTCCCACTTTTAAATTAGCTAAATCAAACTCAAATCTCCACCAGGTAGATCAGGAAGCAGGTGAGTCCACCAACGGGCCGGCCTCCTCAGACTGGCTCTACTCAGTCCTTTGTGACAGATGTGATGTGTCCGGGAATGTCGCCGTCCCGGTGGACACAGCATCCCTCACGTCAACTTTAACTCACATGTGCTGCTGCCTGGAAACCATCTGATCCTGATAAGTTTGCTTTAACAGAGTCAGAGGATAAAAACAAACAAACCAACGTGAACTAACACATTTATTCATTTACAGAAATGATCAGACATGAAAACTCAATAAATAAAAACAGGATTCCCATAATTTTCATGATGAAGCTGCTTTTATATTTTATAAAGATGTTTCTGACCTTTATCGGTTTCTCCACGTCGCCTCCGCACAGCGACTGCAGCGGGATTCGGAATGGCCGCCAACTTGGATTCAGGTTGCTTTTCACCACCTGAGGGACAGGAAGCACTGTCAGGTAACCATAGCAACCCCCTGCAGGTAAAACCCAAGCCGGGAAGGAATACCTCTGTCCTGTGAGTCAGCTGCCATCCAGTTTCTGTCTGCTTGTAGAATTCCAGGAAAGGATCTGACTTCCCAAAAAAATCCTGCAAATAAATCAGGAATGCTCAGCTAATTGAAAGAAGAGTCACACCTGGAAGTGGTGTGTCCGAATTTTTATCTATGACTTTATTTGAGTTATTCCTAAAAAGAGGCAGAAACGTGGAACATGGAAAACGTGGAGACTTTCCGGAACTGGTCCTAAGGTATGAACAAAAACTCCCAGCCAGAAAATATCCCACCAGACATGAAACAAGATGATCATCATATGTCTGAACTCAGTATCCATGGCAACCATCTAATCAGGCCAACTGGGACTTTCTGATATCTGCACTTCCAGGTTGGGACCAGGTTTCTGGATAAAAGTCCACTGCTCACAAGACTAATGGGAAGACCTGATTATCAGTATGTAACACAGTCAGTCCCACTTCTGGAACATCAGTCTGTCACCAAGAGATGGACCAGCATACCAGGAGACGGGATACTGGTATGAGGCTGGTATGAGGACCTGTGTTCACGGATGAAACACGGATGAAACAAGTTCTCATGGAGACCATGTGACAGACGTGAGAGTCTGGAGACGCCGTGGAGAACGTTCTGCTGCTTCCAGCATCAGCCAGCAGGACCGGTTTGGGAGTGGGTCAGTGATGGTCTGGGGAGGCAGATCCTTTGAGGGATCCAAAGACCTCCATGTGCTAGCTGGAGGAACCGTGACTGCCATCAGATGAGATCCTCAGACCCACTCTCAGACCGCGTGCTGCTGCTGCAGTGGGACCTGGTTCTGATGCAGGACAATGCTCGACCTCATGTGCCTGGAGCGAGTCAGCAGTTCCTGCATGATGAAGGCATCAATGTCATGGACTGGTCTGCCCTTTCACCAGACCTGAACCCAGTCCAGCACCTCTGGGACAGCATGTCTCCTTCCATCCACCACCACCACGTCCACTACAGACGGAACCAGACTTGGTTCAACATCTTTCATTTCCACACTGGACGTAACATCTAGTTAATTATTCACTGATTCACAGATATGCCAAACCCCACTCGATTCATCATGAAGATTTATCAAGATGATCAGGTGATTGATCCTGATGATCAGGTGATTGATCCTGATGATCAGGTGATTGATCCTGATGATCAGGTGATTGATCCTGATGATCAGGTGATTCATTATGACCAGATTACGACATACGTGACAGAGCAGAGAGGATTTCCAGACATGTGATATCTCAGAAAGAAAAAAAGCAAATCTTTATCAGATTTGTATGTTTTGGTTCTGAACACGAATCAGAAACTGATCATTATCTGACTGAAAGTAAACGGAGCACAAAGTCTCTTTATCTGGACCAATCCCAATTCTCCCAGTTCCCCCAGCTCTCCCAGTTCCTCATATGATATCAGTGTTGTGAAGATAAAATAAGTTCTAACTTCTAAAACGTAATCTAGGTAGTAAAAGTTGCAGGGACCAGGTCGGCGCCTTCTGTTTTTAAAGTGCTTTATAAATAAAGTTGGCTTTGCTTAGCGATTCATCTGCGCTAAGATCAATATTTCTGAATAAATAAAAATCTACTTTAGTCATAAAAACCTTTTTGTCCAGTTTTCTTGCAGCAACTTCAAACTCCACCACTCTGTTATCATTTCTCTCTTCAGCCCAGATCTGGAAAACAGCAAGATGGTCAAACATTCAGACGTAATAGAAATAATAAAAATTTAAATTGAAATAAAAAGATGTTTCTTGTGTGAAGCGACTGACGGTGATGGACCCGTTCCCAGCAGGACTCTGGTCCCTCCTAACCAGCCGCTTGGTGAACGTCCTGGAGGACACGATCTGGACAGGAAGCAGACGTCAGTTAATCTTTTATCCAGTTTTTGTTTACGGAGAGAAATGAGCTTCAATCTAAACACAAAACAGTTTCACTGTGTTCTGATCTGGAGGAAAACCCGACTCTTTATGTTGGTTCATCGGAAAATAAAAACAAGTTTAAGTTGAATCTGAAAGCTGAATTTAAATGAAAAAAAAATGTTTTTAGACATTTGAGTAGGATTTTTATTTTTAACAGTTTGAAATCATGTTGGGACGAAGCTGCTGCGACTGACGTGGCCACGAAAGACCTCCTACATCCCAGAATAAAACCAGGATCTGAAACTGGAAGAAAAACATTTAATGAACTTTGTTTGTTTATGAATAAAACTTGACTTTTACTATTTTCTTCCAGACGTTTTACACTAAGCCAACATGATGGCCTGGTTTGTCTCCATGGAAACCAAACCTGTCCCAGTGTGCACTCCAGCTGTCCCAGGAAGTCCGCCTCCTCCGGGCTGCACTTCTCGCTATCGATGTCGTAAACTTCGAACCGCAGCTTCTGCACCGTCTCAAAGTAGTAGTCCAGGACCAGCTTCTGGGAGAACTTGGGACTGAGGCAGTTCTGGATTCTCTCCGTTCGGCCGATCTAACAGAAATAAATGTTTCACTTCACAACTTCCCACAAAAAAAAAAAAAAAAAAAAAATACAGTTCAGATATTTTAAAGGTGATCCAGGATGAATGTGGGTCTTTAAACAACATGAGATCTTCAGACCTACGAACCTCGCACCAGTGGGGCCCGGAGGTGTTCATGAGGAGGACACACAGAGGGTCCGACTTGGAGAAGGCGTCCATATCCAGCAGGTCCTTACAGGAGATGGTCAGAGCTACTTTGGTCACACAGTCGGGGACCTTCGGCCCCGGGACTCCAACGGACGCCATTCAGGAGCACAAGCACTGCACATACAAGAACTGACAAACATAAACATAAACAAGGGTAAACAACAAAAACTGAGTGTTTATTATTTAAACCATGTTCTCAGCCTGCGGTAAAACCTGTTAGACCTCTGCTGTCCCATTTCTCTCTCAGCCTGTACAGATGCTCCTCCTGAAACCCCCAGAAAACGCTGAACTACAAAATACAGGCATCAGAAAAGAGGACAAGGGTTTTACTCGTGGATGGAGCTCCACCCATGGATGCAGCTCCATGAAGCATCATGGGGATCGTCTGTCTGGGATGGCCGATGTGATCGTGGTCTCAGACTAACCTCCAACCTTCAGGACCAGACTGCATCTGACTGCATGCTGATGTGAAACACATCCAAACCCTCTGCACTGCAGCACGCATCCCTCATCCCTTCTTTTAGCTCAACTTTCAGGAATGTCTCCACATCTTTGTCCCTTTCACTCCTTCTGGACACAGTTTTCCTCCTCTTTACATTTTAATATATCAGGCATTCTTTTAATATTATTACAATATTTACTTCCATACTGTGTTTATGAGCTAAAAGGAAAATAATCCATCATGATCAGCTTGCTCAGCAGTTTTATCTAGTAAGGCCATTTTGGAGGAAATTATTTAAACTTTAATCTCAACATTTCGAAAAAAATGTTAAAAATTTTTTTTTTTCTTACCTTTATTCCCCTTGTTTTCCTCAGTGACCCAGACTTGCTTGTTTTTTACTCCTCTGTACAGCCTGGTGTTCTTGGGGAGTTTCCTCAGCTCTGGATGGGAGAACTAATCAATAAAACCAGTCGACGACTCCAAATAAATTTGTATTTAAGAAAAAGTTCAAAAGTCAGGGCATGTGGAATAAAAATAAGTAAATTCAATAACAAGAACGTCCAAACGTTAATATGTTGGCGACAGCAGCAGCTGTCAGACACTAAACACGGTTAACTTGTTTTCTGTCAACAGAAAGTAGATTTTAGTCTCACACGTAGGAAGAAAACCGAATGTAGGTTTTTATTCTTTAGTCAGCGGTACCCGATCAATCCTCCGAGTTTCACTTCATTCTGACAACAACCCGACAGAATGGCAAAGGAAATTTAATTTAATCGACTATATAATCCTACAATCTTTGCTAGCGGTTCCAAAACCAGCGAATAGGAGGTGGGCGGGGCGAAGTCGCACTAACTTCCGGATAATGGTGTACCGTTAAATTCAATCACCCAGCGAATTTCCTCCCACATTGTAAATAAATTTCTTCTTTACGCACAGATCGCTCTCTTTACAATTTAACATTATTTAACATTACATTACATAATTATATATATATATATATGCAGGTCAGAATTATGGGTAAATTTCATGTTTTTCAGAAAAACATTTTTAGGATTCATTTTGAGTATTATAATTAATTATGTTAAATTTTCACTAATAATAAAGCTTGGTGTGTATTTCAGAGACATTTACATAAAAAAGAATATTCATTTCAATATTCCCATCCCATCCAATTATTGGCTGTCTTCAGCTCATGAGTCACATATTTAACCTGAATTAACATGAAATAATTCAGTATAATCAATAGTTTTGGGGGACTTTTTCATTCAATAGCTATAAAATTATTTGCCCAGATTACTTATTTTCTGTATTACATTAGATTATTAAGAAAATATATTTTCTATCCGTACTTGGGATCAGGTCAACTTGGTTATCTTTCAAAATCACATAAAAAAAACTATTTAGCATTCAAATAAAAACGTGTGACCTGCACCCAGTGATGTCATTTCCTGTTACAGATATGTTTTGGAGGGAACATTGGTATGTTTTACTCCTTCTATAATTAATTTGCACGAAATGTTGAGAATACTGTCCCGAATGCGTCGACATGAGGACCCAAATCCTGTGAGGGGGAAAAAGAGAGAGGACGCTAAAGTACTGTTGAACTTTTACCTTAATAAAAAAATAAATATATCACAGATTTGTTATAAAGTATTTTATTGCTATGAAGATATTTCTTTTATAGGATGAATGGTTTTAATGTTTGTGTGAAGCAGCTGACCACAATGAATTTCCTTCAGGATTATTGAAGTTTAATCAATCAAATGCAGGCAGATGAGGCGGGAGGCAGAGCGGTGCAGGTAAGTTTTAATAACCAAAACTAAACTTAACTCTGGTGGCAAAACTCTGGCATGACATTGACTAAAGTCTCACAGAAACTGACATGGCAAACAGAAAGCAATGAACTGGCAAAGAGGAACTGGAACCAATAAAGCTAAATACATAGAAGGAACTAACAAGGTACAGGTGAAGGGAATGAGCTAATAACCAGGTGCAAAAAACACAGAACGTGACACTAAACACATGAAAAAATAAACTGTGAATCATGAAAAATACACTCACAGTAGATTAATTATGTGTCAAATCTGTTATCGTATTTTAGTGAATCTCTTGTTCAATTTTTGAAAAATAACAATCATATGATGAAACAGAGCTTTTATGCATGCCGTGTTTAAAGCGAACACATGGAGTTAAGGGACAAAATGGTGGAAAATCTCAACTTTGTTATTGTCAACTCTGTTAATGGTTTAAAGATTTTAAAAATAACAGAGTTGATAGTGACTAACAGAGTGGACTGTTCCCAGTTTGAAGCATTTTGCTTTAGTTTATATATTTATTGTGGATTCTGGGTCATTTTTATCTTAAAGGTTAAATTTGTATATTAACATTTCTGGTTAAGTAAATGTCATATTTTTTGTTGTGAGATGAAACTGTCAGCAGCAGGAGGGCAGCGACAATACAGGGCACAGCGAGATGCCGACCCTGTAAGGAGGGCAGCAAATCTGAAAACAGACAGGGAGAGATGGCACAAAAGGAGAAATGCAGGCCTGGCAAGCACAGTGGCTGATCTAGATGAAAGGAATAAGAGATACCAGCAGACATATCTCTTATTGACGATGTCTTCAGAATCATCCCACCACCAACCTCAGTGACATCCTGGCAGCTCAGCTACAATTTGTATGGAGTATCTCAAGAGAAAGCTTAACCTAGTTGGAAGGAAGACTCAATTTCTTTTTCCCACCAAGGGGCAAGAAAGCGTGGTGCCAACATTTACATTCTCAGGATTGGAAGTATCTGCAATAGATAACTTTTTCTATGCACTTCCAGAAGCAAGAAGATGCCAGTAAACCTTGATAACAATGTGACCACAAGGGATTTGGATGAGTGGTTATATCTATCAAAGGTCAAATCTCCCACTATAAAAGCTTCAGTGGACTTGCTAATTGGGAGCAACACACACAAGATGATGGAACCATGGGAGATCATCAACAGACAGCCATGGAAAAGGCCTATATGCTGTTAGGACGGTGCTTGGATGGGTTGTCAACGGTCCATTGCAGCCTGCATCACAGCTACGGTTAACAGAATTTCTGTAAGATGGTGAGTGAGCAGTATAATCATGACTTTGCGGAAAGAGTGACAGAAGAAAAGGGGTTGTCACAGGAAGAAGAAAGGTTTATGGAACCTACTGGCGGTTCTGTGATACTAAACGGCATCATTACAGCCTGAAATGACCTTTTATGAAGGACAACGTGTCACTACCTAATAATTTTTCCATAGCAAAGCAAAGAATAGGGCCGGGATTAGAAATTCTTGAACAACAAGCAGTTTTTCAGAGAATACAGTGCATGTGTTCAAGAACTGATTGTGAAAGGCTATGCTGAAGGGGTACCTACCTATCGATCAAATGGTGGTAATGGAAGGGTATGGTACATAGCTCAACATGGCATTTATCACCCAAAGAAGAGAAAATGGAGAGTAGTGTTCAATTGTGCTGCAACTTACAAGGAAACATCATTAAATCAGAACCTCTTACAAGGTCCTGACCTAAACAGTTCATTACCTGGAGTTAACTTAAGATGATGACTACAGGCAGGAACCTGTTGCAGTCATGGGAGACATCTGAGCGATTTCACCAAGTTAATATCCCAGAGATATGGGGACTTAACAAAGGAAGTCGTTGAATTCCAAATGACCTTCCATTTGTCTGGAGCCTTATCTTCCCCGAGTCGTGCCATCTGTGCTTTAAGGAAAATGGCCAACGACAACATGGCAAAATTTTGACAGAAGTGGTTCTGACAGTGAAAGAGAACTTCTATGTGGATGACTGTCTGAAAATCCTAGCATCAGAGAGAAGCTATCCAACTGATCAAACAACTGATTGCACTTTGTCAGAGAGGTGGATTTACCCTAACAAATGGGTTAGCAACAACCGTGCAGTGCTACAGTTTCTACCAGAGAAGCACATGGCACAAGACTTAAAGACTTTTGACCTGGATAAGGATCAACTGCCCGCTGAACGAGCTCTGGGCTTACAGTGGTGTACTGAGACAGATTAGTTCCAGTTTAAAATGAAGACACAACAAAGATCATTCACTAGATGTGGAATATTATCGTTGTCTAGCTGTGTACATAATCCATTTGGATTTATTGCACCTGGCTTGCTACCAGCTAAAATCTTGCTACAAAAACTTAGCGGAAAGAAATTGGGATGGGACAAAGCTATACCTCAGGACATCTTGCAGCAGTGGATTAAGTGGAGAGAGATATGGAGAAATAGGATGAAAGAGGGCAGATATCTTGCTCTTGGTTTAAGAGTAAATATGTTTCTTATTACATCTTCCTCACATCTGTGATGTTATGATTATAGTAAGTTACATAGTTATGTTATATAGTTATAGTAAGTTTTTCATATATATATATATATAGCCAGCTAGGATATGGGACAGTTACATACCTTGGATAACAAAGCAGGAAAGGAGATATCCATGTTGCATTCTTGGTGGGAAAGGCCAGAGTAACACCTTTAAAGCCTGTTAACATTCCCCAACTGGAATTAACTGCACCAGTTTTGGTAGTACGTATTGATCCGATGTTAAAAAGGGAATTGAGGATCGTACTACGGGAGTCCATCTTTTGGACTGACAGCACAACAGTGACCAAGTACATAAAGAACAAGGACAAACATTTTTATGTTTGTCGCAAATAGGATAGCAACCAAATGAGAAGCAACTTGTATTCATCAATGGCGATACGCCACCTCTAAGAATAATCCTGCTGACAATGCATCAAGAGGCGTGACAGCTGCAGGCTTCTGTAATGACTGCAAACTCTCAGCAAGATCTTTTGCATTTGGAAATTAGTAGTCACACACTCCCCATATGTTTACATATTTATTTAAAGATTGAGGAAAAAGTATACAATACAGATCTGGGTTCAGTGTTCCTCTTCCTATAGCCAAACAGAAATGGGTCAGCTAAGGAAGTCTGAAGACTGAACACCAACTAAAATGTCCCATGAACCTTTATAGAATACACAAAATGTAGGTTGATCTGCGCTCCTCCCTCCCAGTAGCCGCTCCACTTAACATAATGAAAGAAGAAGTAGAGGAGAGAAAGCTGGGGGAGTGAGATGCACAGTAAATTTCTGGATCATCTCGCCCGTTTAACCTTTTATAATAAGAGAAGAACACAGCTTGAACTTTAAAAGAAGAACTTAAAAAGAAGTTTATCCACCAAATAGATGAACATTTCCATTCTAGTATGCCTCAGTCTGTGCTTCTACATCTACCAGCAGTTTGCAACCTGCACTGTGAACTGAGACTCATGCACATATCAGCATATTAAGCACACACACGTATAAAAACAAATGGTTACTACAAGAATACACTTGAGTAAATATGAATAAAACGGAAGAAGTATTATTAATTTATTCCAACATCAGCCAATATAGCCGACACCCCACTGGAAACACATGACCTGGAGGTAAAAAGGGAAGTTGTGGTGAATGTGGTTACCACAGAAAATTTGTCTAATGCTACCATAGTCTTATCTCCTATTTCTCAGACTGGAGGAGGATAAAAGTAGCCGTGGCATGGCTTCTTAAGGTTAAGAGCCTACTTTTGAGCATGAGAGCAGAGGAAAGCCTCCAAGACTCAGGATAGAATCAAGCAGTCTTACCAGGAAGACAAGTTCTATCAATGGAGGACTGTGATGGGGCCAAAGAGTGTGTGACTTAATTAGTGCATGATTTATTTGGATTTTAACTGCATGTCAATTCACTTTGTATGTGAAACCTTGGGTTTTATGGAGTGCTATGTTGTGGCTTTATTGACGCCTCTGGAAGCCCAATCAAACCCCTAGCAAATGAGCCCGATTGGAGACAAGTGTGAGAGTTTGACAGGATTTAGGCAAAGCAAACAGAGTGACAAGACACGCTGCTGAGGCTGGAGCACAAGGCGCGCCACAGGACCTCAGGAAAGTGGAAGGCGGCTCGCAAGTCAGAAGTGCAACAACCGATCTGGGTTCTGTGGGTCCAGCGACTCAGCCCTGGGCCGCAGGAGTTTCGTGTCGGCCTGGGATAAGTGTGAGTACATTTACCAGCAACCATTACGGATGCAAAGTAAGACGCTGGCTGCAGTGCCAGCTGGAAGGGCCAGCTGGAAGGGCCGGGGGAACCCCCCACTGAAGCAGCGGACTAACGAGTACTTTTATCTCTGCTGGCAGCAGACACGTGAGGACATTTCCAAGGAACATATTAAGGACTGAGACAGGAAGGTTTCTTATATTATTCCATTATTATTTTCTTAAAATTATTCCAAAAAATATGAATAATAAAAAAATAAATAAATAAAATAAAACTATTTAGTCCTGTTAAAAAATAAACCAAAGTAAGATCTATGGCAATGTCCAGTAACACAAGTACCAGCAACACCAGAAGTACCACCAGTACGTTGTACAGTAGTAACACCAGTTCCACCAGTAGCAGTAGTACCACCAGTAACACCAGTACTAGAAGTAACACCAGTACCAGTAGTACCACCAGTACCAGTAGTAAATCCAGTACCAGCAGTACTAGCAGTATCACAAGTACACAAGTATTTGTGTTAGTGGCTAACTAATTATCCTGGGTCAGTAACCCCAGAACTTCTATCCAACCGGGCCTGGAAAGAGTTTGATTCTTTCTTTACCGACAAAGTTCAGAAGACCAGGCAGTCAGTCAGTGCTTCATGCCAGGAGCAGGACACATGTCATAAACAAACGACACACTTTTCTCCAATCAGTCCTAAAAACCAGGAGACTGCAGTCCGATCCAAACCCTGATCAACTGCATCGACCAGAACTTCCTTCAGTTAAATGAAGACAAAACTGAAATAATAGTTTTTGGAGCCAAGGAAGAAAGATTAAAAGTCAGAACTCAGCTTCAAACAGCAAAGTTCAAAACTAACAACCAAGCCAGAAACCTGGCAGTAGTCCTGGACTCAGACCTGAATTTTAGCAGATATATTAAGACAGTTATGAAGTCGGCCTGTTATCACTTAAAGAACATATCGAGGATTAAAGGACTGATGACTCAGCAGGATTTAGAAAAACTTGTCCATGTATTTATCTTTTGTAGACTGGACTACTGTAATGCCGTCCTCACAGGTCTCCCTGAAAAGTCCATCAGACAGCTGCAGTTAGTCCAGAACGCTGCTGCTCCAGTCCTCACTAAGACCAGGAAAGTAGATCCTAGAACTCCAGTCCTCACCAAGACCAGGAAAGTAGATCCTAGAACTCCAGTCCTCACTAAGACCAGGAAAGTAGATCTTAGAACTCCAGTCCTCACTAAGACCAGGAAAGTAGATCCCAGAACTCCAGTCCTCACTAAGACCAGGAAAGTAGATCCCAGAACTCCAGTCCTCACTAAGACCAGGAAAGTGGATCCTAGAACTCCTGCTGTCCAGATAAACTTGCCTTGTTTATAATAATACTAATAGTTATTTTATTTTATCATAATCATCACTATTATTATTATTGTTATTATTACATGTATTATAATAATGGTTATTGAATACGTAAGTTTAAGTATTGTTTCTATTACTGTTGATATTATTATTGTAATTATAAATATAGATCCAGAGATATTTTGGTATTAAGTAAGTATATTATGAAATACATAAGAAGCAGTGAGTGGTCTCTGGCTATGAGGGTGGGACTGAATAAGAGCTGGACTCTTCCCCCTCCCTCTGGACAAAGACTTTTTTTTTTTTTACTTGTCCTTTTTTTGTACATTCCTTTTGTTTCATTTGTATTTTGTTCAAATAAAAGGTTCAATCAATGCAGCATCAAACAAGGTTCATTCCTGGTTGTAATTCCTGACAAACATACAGTCATGTGAAAATCATGTTTACACTGTTTGTCAGGTGTAAAGTTTCCTGGATCATCAGGAGAGAAAAGATGGAGATGTACCTGAGACGGAAGATAACCCAACCTGAGCACACATCCTGGTGCTTCAGGTGTCAGACAGGAATGACAAGGTAGCATCATACCATTTATTAAAGAAGTGCAGGAGTTGCAGACAGGCATGAAAAAGCTGTGAAACAGGAAGCTGAATCAGCTGTTTCAGAAGGGTTCAGGAGTTTTGAGGATGTTTGGAGGTTTGTACTTGTAATTATTGAAGAAGGATGCCACCTGATCAGGAAGCTCTGCCAGGACGCTCTGGGCCAGCGTCACGCTGTTTCCCTGCAATGACAAAGACCGGGTCATGTTCGGGATCAGCTGATGATGATGATCAAATCTAATCCAACTTTATTTATAAAGCACTTTAAAAACAATCACAGAGGAGCAACGTGCGGTATAGAAGACTAAAAGCACAAAGAATAAAATCAATAAAAACAATAAAATCAAATAAATAAGACAAGTTTAAATATAAAAACAGAAGCAAACTGTTAAAACCTCAAGAGTATGAAAAGGCCAAAGATAACATGAGTTTTAGGAAGAGAATAAAAATCAGGTGAGGAGGAGAAGGCCTGTCTGATATGCAGAGGCAGATCGTTCCACAGTCTGGGACCAACAACAGCAAAGACCTGATCTCCTCTGAGCTTATGCTTTGTTCTCTGTGCCATCAAGACCATGATGAGGAGGATGATGATGATCGGTGACATCAGAGGAAGATACAGAAATAATCTGTAGTTTAAAACATGTCTACATGTTGCTGCTGAACATCAGAAACATTCTCATTCTCAAACGTCAGACCTCTGGAACACATTTTAGCTCTCTAGTCCTCCAACATGTCCAACAGGATGTCCCACACCATCACCTCCTACACCATCTCCTCCTACACCATCTCCACCCACACCGTCTCCTCCTACACCATCTCCTCCTACACTATCTCCTCCCACACCGTCTCCTCCTACACCATCTCCACCCACACCGTCTCCTCCTACACCATCTCCTCCCACACCGTCTCCTCCCACACCGTCTCCTCCCACACCATCTCCTCCCACACCATCTCCTCCTACACCATCTCCACCCACACCGTCTCCTCCTACACCATCTCCTCCTACACCATCTCCTCCCACACCATCTCCTCCCACACTGTCTCCACCCACACTGTCTCCACCCACACTGTCACCTGTCTCCTCCTACACCATCTCCTCCCACACCATCTCCTCCTACACCATCTCCTCCTACACCATCTCCACCCACACCGTCTCCTCCTACACCATCTCCTCCTACACCATCTCCTCCCACACCGTCTCCTCCCACACCATCTCCTCCCACACCATCTCCACCCACACCGTCTCCTCCTACACCATCTCCTCCCACACCATCTCCTCCCACACTGTCTCCTCCCACACCAGCCTCCACCCACACCAGTCTCCTCCTACACTGTCTCCACCCACACTGTCTCGTCCCACACCGTCACCTGTCTCCTCCTACACCATCTCCTCCCACACTGTCTCCACCCACACTGTCTCCTCCCACACCAGCCTCCACCCACACCAGTCTCCTCCCACACTGTCTCCACCCACACTGTCTCCTCCCACACCGTCTCCTCCTACACCATCTCCTCCCACACTGTCTCCTTCCACACCGTCTCCACCCACACCGTCTCCTCCCACACCTTTCTCCTCCTACACCATCTCCTCCCACACTGTCTCCTCACACACTGTCTCCACCCACACTGTCTATTCCCACACCAGCCTCCACCCACACCAGTCTCCTCCCACACTGTCTCCACCCACACTGTCTCCTCCCACACCAGCCTCCACCCACACCAGTCTCCTCCCACACTGTCTCCACCCACACTGTCTCCTCCCACACTGTCTCCTCCCACACCAGCCTCCACCCACACCAGTCTCCTCCCACACTGTCTACACCCACACCGTCTCCTCCCACACCTGTCTCCTCCTACACATCTCCTCCCACACTGTCTCCTCACACACTGTCTCCACCCACACTGTCTCCACCCACACTGTCTCCTCCCACACCGTCTCCTCCCACACCATCTCCTCCCACACTGTCTCCACCCACACTGTCTCCACCCACACTGTCTCCTTCCACACCGTCTCCACCCACACCAGTCTCCTCCTGCCTTGAGTCCTGATGGGGTGTATGGATGGTAAATTGGTAAATGGACTGTACTTATACAGCGCTTTTCCAGTCAGTTTGACCACTCACAGTGCTTTATGCTATGTACCACATTCACCTAATCACATACACAATCATACCCAAATAGGCACATTGGGAGGCAACGTGGGGTGAGGTGTCTTGCTCAAGGACACTTCAACATGTAGTCAGGGAAAGCCTGGAATCGATCCACAAATGTTCCTGAGCTTGGGAGGAATAGCACTCATCGGATAGGGTGTACGGATGTCGTTGGATGCGGTGCATGGATGCGGTAGCCTTGTCTACCAGATCTGCTTACATAAAACTCTCTGAATGGAACGAACTGGACGATGTCTCGAGCCGCGACTTCCCCGCTGGGCGCCTGTAGCAGCTTGTCGTCACTGTCCAGGAACTCCATGGCAGTGAAGTCAGCTCCACCAACGCCCACGATGATGATGGACATGGGCAGCCGGGACGCCTCCACGATGGCGGCGTGTGTCAGGTCCATGTCCGTGATCACACCATCTGTGAGAATGAGCAGCACGAAGTACTGCTGCATGTGGACAGGAAGAAGATGACGTGTATGAAAATGTTTCTAGTTCCTGCTTCATTTCATCTGTAGAGTGATGTCACTCATGAGAAGCTCTGAATCTCCATCAGGGCAACAAATCAGCTGTTTGATCAGATTCAGGATCCATCGATAAATATATCAGAACTGATTCATCAATCACTTCAAATCAAATCAAATTTTAGTCATAGAGCACTTTTCATGCACAAAGCAACACAAAGTTCTGTACATAATAAAAACAAGTTATGCATATTGAAAAAAAAATTTAAAAGCCTTCACACATCAAAAAATATAACAAAAAATAAAAAGGCACACCTCATAGTAGTTCACCTACAACCGCACACACACTCACACACATACATACAAAGCGCATGAACACTCCCCTCGCTCATACCCCATTCTGTACAAACGTGAACTCCCATCATTAATAATTGTCTCTGAACTGAAAGTATAAAAATAATAATAAAATGAAAATATCTGGCTCGACGCTGCTGTGAGGAAACGGTATCTTGGGGATCCAGTCACACCGAAAACCAGCCCACTCATGACCAAAGAGGGCGCCACCATGGACCCACCCAGGTTAGGACAGGCCGGGGCCCAAACCACAGCCACGTGGCCGCAGTGCAGGACCCCCAGCCACCCAGACAAAGGGCAGTTACCATGGCAACAACCCTGCAGACAGAGCAGACAGAGCTACCGGTGTGAAGGACCCCCAGGAGGAAATCACTGAAGTTAATTAAGAATAAATAAACATAAAAAAAAGAACTGATAAGAGTGACAAGAATAAAAATACAGAGTTCAAGAATAGAATAAAATAAAATAAAAGCGTTTAGAAAAACTGTACTTGGTTAAAAATGACAACAAAACAATAAAACAGTAAAAACAATGAGACAAAAAGCCATATAAATAGGTGGTTAACATGAAATATCCAAATGGATCCGAACAGGAAGTGGTTACTTACCGAGGCCGTCTTCTGGAACTGAGTCTGCCTGGCGAAGCAGGCCACATGGTTGATGATGGGAGAGAAGTTCGTAGGACCCCAGAGCTCCACCTGAGGAAGACATCTCTGGTATGCCTGCACCACCCCCTCTATACCTGCAACACATCCCAGGTAGCAGCTGTCATTCAGAAACAAACAACGTTCAACAACTTGACCCAACTGGTTCACGCTGATCTGAACAACTGGACCAAACCGAACCAAACCAGTTCATGGTGGCCCAAACAACCGTACCCAACTGGTTCACGTTGACCTGAACAACCGGACTGAACTGGTTCACACTGACCTGAACAGAAGGGATAAGATGGGGTGAAGTTGAGGGGAAACTGGTGGGAAACCTGATGGTGGAAAAAGTTTTACAATCAGCCAGTGAGAAAAAAAGAGAACAGAAAATGATAAATGTTCAATTTAAAGGCTTATTTTTATCAAAGTTGTGGAGAGGTCACATGACCAGGGGCCTAATTTATAAAACTGTGCATAGCAAAGAAAACTACAGGTGGCGTCTGCTGCACAAAAAGCAAATGCTGTGCACTTCAACTTTCAGATTTATGAAAGCCTGCACACGCACATCCTACACCTGCTTCCGTTCAAAATCAGAATCAACTCTAACACGGGCCACGTGAGGAAACGCCATCTCACGCCCACATGGTGGCTATAAATGTTCAGGTGAACACCTATGATACATATTCATCACATCATTTGCATGATGGCTCAGGAGAGAAAAAGAGAGCAGAAGTGGAATTTTTCATGGTGTGAGACAGAGATCCTGATGGACCCCGTTGACTAACGTAAAAATGTTTAGTTGGTGGGCATTACTGGTGTCAGAAAGGCAGAATAGTGGCAGCAGGTGGAGATGCTGTTAGCGCAGATTCAGAAGACAAGACATGCTAGAGGCATCAGAACGTGCAGCTGGATATCTCAGTCGGTAGAGCATCCGTCTGCCATGCGTAGATCGAAGTTTGATTCCCAGAGTGGTGAATCGCTTTGGAGAAAAGCGTTTGCTAAATGACAGCAATGATGCTGGTAATTTGTTTTAGTTTATAACATAAATATGTACAGAGATTGGTAGCAGTTTATTTCGTGTTAAATAATGTTTCTTTCTAGTTGCTGGGTGCTCCAGCTGGGTGGGTGGTGCAGAGGGACCCAAATAGTGTTCTTAACTAGGTGGACAAGGAGCTGCGTTAAATAAAGACAGTCTGGACAGAAATTGGGACAACAATTTAAAAAAAAACATTGTGTAAGAATAAATAAATAAAAGGAAATCCACCTCTTGTGTGTTTTATTAGCGTTGCATCACTTCTAGACCTCCAGCCTCCAGTCTGCGACCCGCTCTGCTGAATGACTTTCTGACATGCTGGCAGCAGATTGTCCAACTTATTTAGCTGGATGTGTTTTATAACATGTAAGTTTAGTTTCATAATGACAACATATTTTATTAGTTGAGGTTCTTATTAATATCATCTCCCTTTTTCCTGAAAATCCTGTTTTTATTCCCCCGAGCGTGCGCTCTTAGGAGAATTAATATTGAATGTGCCTCTTTATTTCTGCAAACACCTTTAATATCCAACATGTGGTGTGAACGGTAATAGTGGATTGTGCACAAATATCTCACATTTAACTTCATTTCCTTGATTTTATTCTGTTCTGTTGGTGCACAGTTTCCAGTTTTTCCACATTGTGTGTGTACGCCTGGGTCAGACTTGCTGTGGAGGTAGAAACATTTTCCTGGCAAGTTTGTTTTTTATAAATCCCAAAAGTTGACTATATTTGGCGTACGCTGGTTTTTGTTCCTACGCAAGCTTGATAAATAAGGCCCCTGATCTCTAAATAAATAAAAGTTGCTGCTGATTTTCATGGAAAAGTGTCAATAAAAACATCTTAAATAAACATGTCTGATGAACCAGAGATTACCATAAACTTATTTATGGGGAATAATTTTCTATCTAAGGCAGCTGAGATGCTGAAATCTCTGCTGTCAATGTCGTCTTTTATTAAAAATGTTTAATACCTGGCTGGATGGAGGGACCTTGGCTCCAAAACCAAACACAGGAAACAGCTTGTTACTGAAACAGAAGAAACCAGGAAGGTAAAACGTCTCTAAAGAGAAGAAAGGAAATGATGAACAGGGATCAAGTGTGGAGATGAAGAAGAGCTGTTGGTAGTTTACCTGTTGTAGTCCTGGATAATGTTACCCACAGCCCAGATGGCGTTAAGGTACTCGTTGTTGCCCTCTGGGTTGATGTAGTGGAGGGACCGAGGAGATGTGGGCATCCCGTTGGAACCAGTGAAGTCGATGGCAATCTGGTCCGGAAGAGGAGGAGGAGGATCAGGATCAGGACCACTTCAGTCTCCAAACACCTGACAGAGTCTACTCACAGTGAAGTTGATCTGACATCCACCCATGATGTAATCCAGAAAGCTGAACTCTGTCACCACCTGGAGGAGACCAGACCACGTGAGACAACATCAGACCATATCAGACCACACCAGTGACATGTGGTCAGGAGAGGCAGGTGAGGCAGTGCCTCATCTGTCATGATAACGAAAAAAAAAACAAAAAAAACATAAAAAAAAATATTAAAACACAGATGGACAAAATTGTTGGTACCCTTCAGTTAATGAAAGAAAAACCCACAATGGTCACAGAAATAACTTAAATCTCACAAAAGTAATAATAAATAAAAATTCTTTGAAATGTAACCAATGAAAGTCAGACATTGCTTTTCAAGCAAAGGAAAGAGTTGTCTCAGGAGATTAGAAAGAAAATTATAGACAAGCATGTCAAAGGTAAAGGCTATAAGACCATCTCCAAGCAGCTGGATGTTCCTGTGGCTACAGTTGCACATATTATTCAGAAATTTAAGATCCATGGGACTGTAGCCAACCTCCCTGGATGTGGCCGCAGGAGGAAAATTGATGACAAATCAAAGAGACGGATAATACGAACGGTAACAAAAGAGCCCAGAAAAACCTCTAAAGAGATTAAAGGTGAACTTCAAGCTCAAGGAACATCAGTGTCAGGTCGCACCATCCGTCCTTGTTTGAGCCAAAGTGGACTTAATGGGAAACGACCAAGGAGGACACCAAGCCACAAAGCTTCTGGGAGAATGTCCTATGGACAGATGAGACAAAAATGGAACCTTTTGCCAAGACACATCAGCTCTATGTTTACAGATGGAAAAATGAAGCATATGAAGAAAGAACACCGTTCCTACTGTGAAACATGGAGGAGGCTCTGTTATGTTCTGGGGCTGCTTTGCTGCATCTGGCACACGGTGTCTTGAATCTGTGCAGGTACAATGAAATCTCAACACTATCAAGGGATTCTAGAGAGAAATGTGCTGGCCAGTATCAGAAAGCTTGGTCTCAGTCGCAGTTCATGGGTCTTGCAACAGGACAAAGACCCAAAACACAGCTAAAAACACCCAAGAATGGCGAAGAGGAAAACACTGGACTATTCCAGTGTTTGTGTATTTTCTGCTGATCTGTGCTAAAAATGCATTTTCAGTATGACTAACACGTTTTTGAAAGTTTATTAAATTAAATATCGCTGAATTTGAGTATTTCCCGATCAAATCCAGGGCAGAAACCCCCAGTGGAGGAGCTGTGCCTCTCCTCCAGTACAAACTGGGTTGCATGATGCGTGCCCGTTTCAGTTCCTCAGCATATCACCAATATGAACTTTACAGAAATATTTGTTATACACCATGACTCTCTACAGTCTCTATCTTTAATGTATTTGTGAGAGAAATATTCCTGTTTATCGTACAATAAAGTGCAGAGAAAAGTCAGCAAGTGAGGCAAACAGTACTCTGCCTCACCTCAAGGGGGCACACTCACACACCAACACCGTGTGCAGTGTTACCAACTTAGCCACCTTGTCGCTATATTTAGCTAGTTTTCAGAGCCCTCTAGCAAAGCGACTAGTGACAAATCTAGCGACTTTTTCTGGTGGTATTGGAGACTCTTAGAGCCCTCTGGAGACGTATATGAACGTGGTTTATTCTTCTCAATGAGGAATGGGTGCTGCGCAGGCCCCTCCCCTGTCCAAAAGCAATCAGATGAGCACCCAGCTGCATTCAGAGCAGACGACGTTCACCTCTGTTTCAAGACCAGACTGAAAATTAAACGTACAAAGCTGCTATATAATGAAGAGTGTTGAGGAAAACATTTAGAAAGCTAAAAGTGTTGTGAAATGTTGCAAACTCCTAATTAGAAAACAACCTACAATTAATAAAATTAAACTACAAAAAATAAAGTATTAACCAAAAATTTTTATTTTTATAATTTTTGCCTTTTTATACATTTTCAGCTTGTCTTTTCATCAATTTTTGCCTTTCCTACGACATTCCTCTCCAGGGGAGCCAGGCTATTACGCACATTAGATGATGTCTTTTAGCGACTTTTAGGACAGCCAGTAGCCACTTTTCTTACTGAAGAGTTGGTAACAGTGGGTGTGTGAGTGTAACTGAAAGAGGAATGCTGATGCGACATGAAGCATTACCAGTAGTCACATGCTGTGGAATGAATATAGGATGCTGTTTTCAGTTCTTACAATCAGTGCCTCAACATGTCACTAGACCACACCGGATCACATCGGACCACATCACAACAGACCACACAGGACCACACCAGACCACATCACACAGGACCACATCACACCGGACCACATCGGACCACACAAGACCACATCACACCGGACCACATCGGACCACACCGGACCACATCACACCGGACCACACCGGACCACACAGGACCACATCACACCGGACCACACCAGACCACATCACACCGGACCACACCGGACCACACAGGACCACATCACACCGGACCACACCAGACCACATCACACTGGACCACACCGGACCACACCAGACCACATCGGACCACACCGGACCACACAGGACCACATCACAACGGATCACACCAGACCACATTGGACCACACCAGACCACACAGGACCACATCACACCGGACCACACCAGACCACACAGGACCACACCAGACCACACAGGACCACGTCACACCGGACCACACCAGACCACATCGGACCACACCAGACCACACCGGACCACATCGGACCACATCGGACCACACAGGACCACATCACAACGGATCACACCAGACCACATCAGACCACACAGGACCACATCACACCGGACCACAGCAGACCACACAGGACCACACCAGACCACATCACACCAGACCACACCGGACCACACAGGACCACATCACACCGGACCACACCAGACCACATTGGACCACAATGGACCACATTGGACTGGACCACATCACACCACATTGGACCACATCACACCGGACCACAACAGACTACACCAGACCACATTGGACCACATTGGACCACACCAGACCACATCACACCACATTGGACCACACCGGACCACATCACACTGGACCACACCAGCAGATTCACTCATGAAGCCAAATCTGAAGGTTGAGATGCAAACAGATTATTTCTACTTTTATTTTTACTTAATAAAAACGACACATTTCATCTTATATCTTCTAATCACTTCATGGAAATCCAGTTCTGGACCAAGACTGGATCCATATCCTTTACCATCAGAACCCTGATCCAGCCCCATACCAACAGAACCCTGATCCAGCCCCATACCATCAGAACCCTGATCCAGCCCCATACCATCATAACTCTGATCAATACCCATACCATCACAGAAGCCTGATCCATACGCTGATAGCGTCACGGTCGTTATGGCAACACGCACAGCTGAACAAGCTGAATCTACCATCATTGAAGGAATTTCTGAGTTGTATTACGGGTTCAAATGGATCCAGTATTCTTTGTAGGTTTTAACATGAACACCTTATCTGAGATCTGAACTTCAGGAATATTTAGAGCGACTTCACTGAATGAAACGCTTTCATTAGGACATTTAAAAAGTTAAAATTTTTTCCGTCCTGAGTGCGTTTTTTTCCATCACAGCGTTTCTGGCTGTGAATCTGGGAAAAACTGTATTGCTCTGGTATTTGACAAATTAATGTAAATGTGTCAGATCAGATTATTACAGTAATCTGACTACTCCCTGATAACTGATTCTGATTGTCAAGTAAATGCACTCAATGTTTTATAAAAATTACATTACAGTCATTTAGCAGACACTTTTAATAGCAAAAGGATTCTGGATCGAGTCACTGGATGGTAAAACCCTCATTTCTCTTCCACCCGTCCTTGAGTGCCAAGCTGTCCCAAACAATTGGGCTAAAATCCCGACGCCGGACGCAGTTCTACACCAACCCCAACTCCATCACTGTTCTCAGTGTATTCCTGAATTTGACCCGAAAGTCAAGTCAAGTCACATTTATTTATACATCACATTTAAAAACAACCTCAGTTGACCAAAGTGCTGTTTAAAGCAAAGCAGATAAAATGCCTAGGCCATCATTAAAATAAAATAAGATAAAAAAATAAAATAAAATAAAAAAACTAATATATCTCATAATACAAAATAAAAACATAAAATAATACGTTAAAATAACATAAAACACATAGGAACATAGATACAATAAAACCTCAAATAAAATGCTCAAGCTGGAGGAAAAGCCAGTGAGAAAAGGTGTTTTTAATAATGATTTAAAATGCTCAACGCTCTGCGCAGATCTAATATTAAAAGGCGGACTGTTCCAGAGTCTGGGAGCAGCGACAGAAAAAGCTCGGTCACCTCTGCCCTTTAACCTGCTTCTAGGAACTGTTAAGAGCAGCTGGTTTGTTGATCGCAGTGCTCTGACAGGACTGTCAACAATTAAAGCTCTGATAAAAAAGGTGGTGCTGTGCTATTAAGACTTTAATAAAGTAAGAAAATCTGAAACTGGATCCTGTAGTGGACAGGAAGCCAGTGAAGTGAAGCCAGCACCAGAGTGATGTGTTCTCGCCGTTTTCTTCCTGTCAGAAGACGAGCGGCTGAGTTCTGAACAACTTGCAAACAACAGAGCGACTGATCAATCCCAAATAGAGAGAGTTACAATAATCCAAACGGCAGGTGATAAAAGCATGAATAACTCTCTCTAGATCTCTGAAAGGGACATATGATTTTACCCTGCTCAAGAGCCGTAAATGAAAAAACTAGATTTGACCACAGAGTTAATTTGTTTATCAAATTTAAAATCAGAATAAAAAAATCACAGGTTTCTCACTAAGTGCTTAGAGTGCTGACATAACAGGCCAGCTACACTGACATGAGCATCCAATAAGTGAGACACAATAAAAGCAATTATTTCAGTCTTGTCTTTGTTTAAAGAAAGGAAGTTTTTCCCAAACCATGAATGAACTTCCACAAGACAGTTCAATAGGGCATCGATGGATCCACCAGACCTCGTATGTATTGGCAGATAGATCTGTAGGTCGTCAGCAAAACAATGGAAGGCAATGCCATGCTTCCTAAAAATGAAACCCAGTGGAAGCAATAAATAGGGAAAAGAGAATTGGACTCAGAATGGAGCCCTGTGGGACCCCACAACTAAGTGGTGAAGCTGCCGAGGAAAACTGGTTCAGACAGACAGAGAAAATCCTGCCTGCTAGATACGACCGGAACCACTTCAGGGCTACGTCTCTAATGCCAACACGTGTCAAAATGACATAACAAGATTTGACGGTTAACTGTATCCAAGGTTGATGTAAGATCTAGAAGGAGCAGAGCAGCAGAGCTACCACAGTCAGCAGACATGAGCAGATCATTAAAAACCCTCAACAGCACTGTTTCTGTGCTATGAAACCATTTAAAACCAGACTGAAATTGTTCAGGAATACAATTAAGATCAAGCTATGACAGTAGCTGGTTATAATCTGACCTCTCTAAAACCTTTGACAAGAAACCAAGTTTAAAAATCGGTCTGTAATTCGAGAGGATAGAGGTGTCAAGATTTTTCTTTTTGGTGAAACAACATCATGTTTGAAGGCAGCTGGAACACAGCCAGACCTCAGAGATTCATTGATCAGGTTAACAATGTTAACATGCTATAACAATGTTAACATGCTATTTAAAACATCCTTAAAGCGCTGAGAGGGAAAACTGTTAGGACAGTTAGAGGGCCTCAGGTGTTTAACAATCTCAGTTAAAGATGAGAGAGACACCTGCTCAAAATGTTCAAAGTTAAAAGGACAAATCGAGGAAGGTGGAGGATCTAAAAGAGAGCATGAAGGAGGAGACTTGATTGAAGCGATCTTATTTCTAAAAAAGAAATCCATCACAGAGCATTTGAGAGGGTACAATGCTACTGGATGGAGTTTTATAAAAAAAAAAGAACTATGGTTTATTAGAATTAGTTGATATAGGATTGGAGAGACAACTGGATGTGGCAGTTTTAACAGCCTTTTGGTTGCACGTAAACTATCATGAAAAATCTCTAAAGAAATTTAAAGATGAAGTTTTTCATTCTTTCTTTTAGCGTGTCTACAGACACGTCTGAGGGCTCACGTGGTTTCATACAGCCATGGTTCTGTCGTTGGTTTGGAACGTCTGATTCGGCGCAAGTTGTATTGAAAACAGTTAGAAAATCATCGAGACTTAAGTTATTACAGTATTCTCTTACACAAAGTGCAGAGTTACTAAAAGCTGCAGAGAACAGAGATGCAGTAGAAGAATTAATTGTCCGGACACTGTGCTGCCGAGCGCACGGCTTGACTGGAGGACAACCATTGACTGTGTATGACAGGTTTCACTATGGAGTATCTCGACTGAACGCTCTTGTTTCTTGCGGCGTGATCTCTCTCATGTCATACTTCACAGCAGCTTGTTGCAGCACGAGACCGTGGTGGAGCACTTAATCTGTGTGAGCATACTGGCTCTCACACACTAACTCTCACACACTGGCTGTGAGACTCATGCATTTGAGTGGCTCCTCATGCTCTCACACTAAACCTGCAATTTCTCACGTTGGAATACACATCAAGAGCAATGCCGGCTGATCGAGAGGTTCGGGAGGATTTCCAGTGGGGTGCATTATTTTTGGGCCGGTGTCCCGGTGTGTGTGAAAAAGGCGCAGCGTCGCAGCAGCGTGGTTCACTCACTGCTCATAGGTCAGTCTGACACACAATGATGAGGAGAGAAATTTCAGCTTCGCAACCAGCAATGATGTGCAGTACATTTTTTTCTTCTAGTTTTTGAAACTACATTGATAGTGATGATGGCTCCGTACAGAAGGAGCTATTAGGCCAGCAGACCTGTGGATCCTCTGTGGCAAAACACTGGTTTACTCAGTTCTCCACAAATGCATAACCTGTCACAAGCTGTGAGAGAAACCTGAAGAACAATGCATGGCTAACCTTCCATCTGCACGCCTTAAAGCTTGCCCTGCTTTCACATATGTGGGACTTGACGTCTTTGGGCCTTGGTCTGTTACTAGATACACTAAAGGAGGGCAGGCAGTCATCACCATCATCACCATCAACGTAATCATCATCATTATTTATCATCATAACCATCAATGTCATCATCTTAACCATCATCATCACCATCATCATCACCATCGCTGTCATCATCATATCACCATCACTATTTATCATCATCACCTTCAACGTCATCATCGTAATCATCATCATCATAATCGCCATCACAGTCATCACTATCATCAAAGTCATCATCATCATTGCCGTCATCGTCATAATCATCCCAGTCATCATCATCATTGCCGTCATCGTCATAATCATCCCAGTCATCATCATCCCAGTCATCATCATCATTGCAGTCATCATCATCACCATCAATGTCATCATAACCATCACTGTCATCATCATCATTGTCATCACCAGCATTATCATCATCACTGTCACAGTCATCATTATTGTCATCATCATCACAGTCATCACCATCAGTGTTATCATCATCACCATCAGTTTTATCATCATCATCATCATCACAGTCATCACATCAATTTTATCATCATCATCATCATCACAGTCATCACCATCAGTGTTATCATCATCATCATCATCACCATCAGTGTCATCATCATCATCATCACCATCAGTTTTATCATCATCATCATCATCACAGTCATCACCATCAATTTTATCATCATCATCATCATCATCACAGTCATCACCATCAATTTTATCATCATCATCATCATCATCACAGTCATCACCATCAGTGTTATCATCATAATCATCATCATCATCACCATCAGTTTGATCATCATCATCATCATCATCTGATGGTAACGATGACGACCTTTTCTTTTTTCCTCCTTACCTGGCAGCGTTTTATGCAAATGACCCCCGAGTTTTTATAATTCTTCTTCTTAAGTTTCTTTGGGTTTATACACTCAAATTCAGCCTGAAAATCAGAAGAAGAGTCACATTAAAATCTGTAAAATATAAAGAGTGAAAATGAACATAAATGAAACAAGCAGACTCACGGGGGACACGTATGTTCCCTGTAACATCCCCGCCAGCGTTGCTGTGCAGCTCCCGATGAGATCATGTGATCCATCAGCGTGGTTGTCATAACAGTCCACCTGAGGATGGATACAGACTGCTTTTATAAAAACCAGGTAAAGCCTGATGGTACATAATAAACTCATGTAGTTTTCCAATTTCACAGTTTTCTTCTAAATGAAGGAAGAAAATTAATCCGTCTGTAAACATCGCACCTGCTGAGCTCACAGAAAATCTCAGAAACTCAACCAGAGTAAATGAAGTGAGTAAAATCATTCGTACATACAGGCATGGCTCATCCAGCCGGGTCAAAAGTTCTCCAGGTTTTAGTTTGGAGTGTAAGACGAAAAGAAAACGAATGATTTTTAAATGAATTATTAGTCTGAGAAAGGAAAACGAGTTAATGTGCAGTTTTTGATTCAGACATTAATAAGCTGCATCTCATAGAGCAGGCTGAGAGGAAGTGGGAATAAATCATCACCTTTATGGGTTTTTCCACCTCTCCTCCACAGAGAGATCTCATAGAGATCCGGAGAGCTCTCCATGTGGGGTTCCGGTTGCTGTAGACCACCTGGATGAACAGGTGTGAATGAGCAGAGAGGCATAATGAAAGTAAAGACCCATCGACGCTGGATGCAGTAGACGGACACGTCTCCTTTGCAACGTTAACGTGTAATTTGGTTCATTTTCGGATCCGTTGCTTGATACGGTAAATGGAGCAAATGAAGCGATACTATCAGAAACCACAGGGGGGCAGTGTTGAGCAGGACAGCTGACACGCGACCAGCGAGAAGAACTAACCAGAGAAGAAGAACAGGAGGCGAAGGAGGAGAACAGAAAAAGATGTGGACAACTGCAGAGACAGTGGAAGCTTTTGAAGAAAGGCTGTGAGTGTGACGGGCGGTTTATAGCTGTGCTTTACCGCCACCAACCGGTATCTGAACCCGACGCCAGAACTCTGAACTCAACACTGCCTACTAGTGTATGAATGAATTTAATAACCATGGCAACGTAAAAGACTCAGAGAAGTGTGAGGGTGGAGACGTAGGATAATATTTGAAACAGATTTGTAAGGGAGAAGATCTGGACCTGCTCAATGCTGCCCCCCGGTGGTTTCCGGTGGTATTGCTCCGTTTGTTGCATCAAGCAACACATCTGAAAACAGACCAAGAAAAAGAGTTTTTACCTCCGTCCTCTGAGCCAGCTGCCAGCCCGTCTCTGTCTGCTTGTAGAACTCCAGGAACGGATCTACCCACCACAGAAACTGAACCAGATCCAAACCTTCAGTCTCAGAGCAGAAAGCTTCATCATCATCATCACTAACATCACACAAACAACAGAAATCTGAACCTTTTTGTCCAGGTGGCGACCGGACACCTCCAGCTCCACCACTCTGTTGTCTGTTACTTCCTCGGCACAGATCTGCTCCCAAAGAAAAGACACAAACATTCAGACCAGCTGAGCCTGGACATCTTGCGTCCTAAATCTCTGTCCAACTCAGCCTGGAAGCCGTCTACCTTTGTCCTGGACTCACTGTGATGGTACTATGGCCAGCTGGCCTCTTGTCCTTTAGCAGCAGCTGTCTGGTCATCTGCCTGTTGGACACAATCTGGACACAAGAAAGGCGTGTCAGGCTCCGTGGTGCATTCAGGGTCCATCCACGCTGGAAACTCACCTGACCCAGAGTACACTCCAGCTCCCCCAGAAAATCATCGTAACTCAGGTCGTAATTGTCGGTGTCAATGTCGTATACGCAGAACTTCAGCCTCTGGACCGTCTCGAAGTAGTAGTCCACCACAAACCTCCTGGAAAACTTGGGATTCAGACAGTTCATGACCTTCTCTGTGCGTCCAAGCTGAGGGAGGAAGAATCATCGTAAACCAGCTGATCCTAAATCTGAAATATATCTATTCTTCTCCACCAGGGCTGGAGGGGGGTGTTCTCCTACCAGGACCTCATACGGACCTCACACCAGTGGGTGCCAGAAGTGTAGATATACAAAACACACAGAGGGTCTGACTTGGAGAAGACATCCATGTCCATCAGTTTGTCACATGACACTGTTAGCTCCACCTTGGTGGCCAATCGGGGGTCTGGTGGTGCTGAGGCCATCCCAACTTCTGTTACTATGACGATGAGAAAAGAAAACCAAAACACTTTGCTTATGGAGCCATGGTGGAAGCTAAATGTGTTCATGGGATCAGCAGCAGAGACAAGGATGTGGATTGTTCCCATGAAATAGATCCTGGCTCGTCCTCCTTCTCCACAGCGCTGTCATCATGGAGGACAGAGTTAGTCCCAGACTGTGGAGATGTGGCATCACCACTGGTGGCAGAATCTCATCTCCACATCTTTCTGCATCCAGATTTCCTCCAGTGATGATCAGCCTTGCTCTTCCACTGAGGAAGATGCCTCCACCAGGAGGACCATCCAACCGCTGTAGCAGGTCATGATCACATGATGCTGCTGATCAGACACCTGATTGTCATCACCTGGAAGAGCACAAGCTCCAAACAGCGTCACAATTAGCTGTCTGGACAGTTTTTCATGGACACAACCCACACCCTCAACTCTGCTGCTCATCCCACAAACACATTTTCCTCTAGATGTGGCTTCTTTTAAAGGGAAATAAACTTTCCAACAGTAGAAGGTTTATAGTTAAACAGAAACAATCTACCAAACATTCATCTCAGGACTTTTTCCATTACATTTAAATGAAAAATACATGTCAGTTTTCATTGTTACAGAAGCTGAGAGCCCATGGTTGAACATTGTTAGATCATGAGCTCCAGAAAACGGTGTTCTATTAAGATGTGAGACATCCTACCTTCGTTAAGTTATTCCAAGTTTGATTTTTGAGCAATCGGGTACTTCAGTGAGTCTAAATAAAGTCCCCACATTTTTCTAAACCAGCAGGATGTTCTAGTTTAGGAACATTTCGTTACTTCTGAGTTTTAGTTGCAGGAAAGTTAAAGATTTCACAGACTTTTAAAGGTAACAGATATAAAATCAGGCGTCTTGGATTATTTTAAAAGATGTGAAAAGCTGTTCGTTTGCTAGTAAATAATTACACTAACATGTTTAGAAGATCAAATGTTTAATATGTTTTCTTATGTAATAATTTAGTTTATATACAGTTAAACACACTGACTATTTCCGTTGTCGATCAGTTTGACCGTTATTCGGTCAATAACTGCAGTGACAGGTGGGTGTCGCCAGACACACAAACTCAACCCAAACATCTATTTATATAAATATGATCCTTTCTGGGACAGTGGCATGTATACCTGTTTATTTGTCGAGAAATCAGATGTTTTGCTTCCACCGGCGGTTTGGAGCTGTGGAGCAGTTACGTGACAACAACAGTTGGGGACTCGGGGGCGGGACCCGCAGCTGGGGAGTCGGGTTCCACCCCGACTAATACTGTCCAGATCCCTTCTTGTGGTCGGTGTGTTTATTGAGTGTTTTGAACGGTCAGATTAGCGCCAGTTTCATGCTATTTACAGAAAACATGGAGAAAAAAGTTTTTGTACAAACAAACTGATAGGTCAGTTCGCGTAGGGTTCTCCGGAACTCTGAGTCTTCAATAGTTTCTAATCGGATCTATATAAATGGGACAAACCTCCACGGGGATCATTCAAGATAGACAAGTCGAAGCTATAAGTTAGCTAGTTGACTGTGTTAGCTAACAAATAAAAACAAAGTATTCTGTTTATTTTTTTAATTAATAATTTTATATTTTTCAACCTTCACACGTTTTTTATTATTATTATTTTAGTAGGTTATTAAGACTTCATGAGACGTCAGCGTTAGCGTTTTGGTGCTCTTGAACGCTCCCCGTCCGTCTCCGCTGTTCTGTCAAAACTTGCTACCTTGTCAAAACATAACCCCCACTGATATCTGACGATCTGCTACCCCATCGGAACGCAATACCGGTGTTCTAACATTTCAACCTACCCATTGACGTCCTACTTATGCCTTCTGCCCATTCGCACAAGAAAACGTTTCAATCAGGTTTCATGTCCGCGTCTAACAGCTGTACCTCGTCAAAAAAAACTAATAACTTTCATTTAATGTATTTATTTTCACGGAAACTGTAGGCCTATAATTACAATTCAATTTAATCTTTATTTCAGACTCACAATTTGGTTCATATAAGAAGAAAAGGAAACGATAGTTTAAAAAACAACACACACACAAAGAAGAAGAAGAAGAAAGAAAAAACACACACACACACACAAAGACAACACAGAAAAGAGTATAAATTAATTCTATAATCCAGTGCTTCCAGAGTCCAGCGTTAGATCGTACACTGCTCTCTTTAGGCATCCTAAACACCATAATATAATTTTTAGAATCCTACAATCCTATGATGAATTTATATAGAAAATTTCTAATAGCAGCACGTACGGTGGGCTCAGCATCCTGCACAAACAGCTGACTGGCACTCGTTCATCAAGGGACCTTATGTAAAATTCAAAGTGCATCATCAAATTTGCAACTTGCAGCCTATTAAATTTAGCTTTACTGTAGCTGCACCAGAAGTGGGCACACAGTAGCATATGTTAAATTTACATACCAGCATATTTGCCTGTGCCTACAATTTACAATTCTGTCTCTGAATATCATCATCATCATCATCACAAAGGGCATTCCTGATGATATGACCTACATATTTCACTTGACCCACAACATTTAAGTAATTTTCTCCCAGGAAAAAAGAGAGGAAAGCTGTCTTCCTGTCCTCTTCAGTCCTCACAATCATAACAACAGGTTTTTTAGTGTTAACGTCAAACTGCTGACCATCATCTGAACAAACTGGGGAGCTGCTGCAGGCCAGCAGATGGTTGAAAAGAATGGTTAATAAGCCTCTCTCCTACCACACAACTAGTTTTACAGTGTCCGAGTCTGAGAACGTGTCCAAGTACAAGCTGAAGGGCACAGTCTCACCCCATTAGTTACCAACAAGGGTTCAGAAGTTTTATTACCCATCTAACTTGCATTGTTTGGTGTGTGTACCAAAAATGAAGAGCCTGAACAAGGTATAGTTGTAATTTTGCAGTTTGCCATGATTGATACAGTCAAAGGCGTCGGAGCATCTAAGAAGCACAGAAACATGGCAGAATTCTTCCCTCTGTACTCACTTACAGCCTCTTTTACAGCGTATAAATACACGTCTCTGCCATGTTTACTTTTAAAACTGAACTGCTTATCTAGAATAATCATTTCGCACACCTTAGCTAACACACTAGCTAAAGCAATGGGTCTACAATTTTTGCTACTGGATATCTTCCCTGTTTTATCTTTAATTACCGGACCAGCAGGCCAGACAACACAGAGCTGGGCAACATAGCATGCATCACCAATCCAGAAAAACATAAAGCAAGCGATGTTACCACTCCGTGCTAGCAAACTTCAAACGTTCTGATGTAATCTGATCAGGACCACATGCTTTACTTAGTGCTAATTCTCTGATCACACCACTGACTTCATCAGTCCTAATAACCACATTTTCATGGGAAACAGCACCAATACTCAAGTCCTCACTTTTAACACATTTTAAGAGATCACTGTAATGTTTTCTCCAAAGCTCAACAGTATTTGTCGCCCCCAGTAACCCCTTCAATACTAGAGGGCAGCGGTATTTTACTAATATTCATACCCTTGATTTCTTTCCAGAAATCTTTCATATCATTTAGCAACAACTTTCAGAATCAGCTCTCAAGGTGTGCTTTCTCCTTTTAACGAATCACAGCATATTTAAACTGAACCAGCTAGCTTCTCAAACTGGCATGCAGGCGACCCAGAGGCTGAAGGCCTCTCTAGCTTGCTGGTGAAGTTCACTCACATGCTCATTCCATCCTGGTCGGACATCTTGATTTTTTAGGCTATTTGTTATAAAATGTTTTGCTTGTATTATTTAATCCATTCACAGTTTTATCACACACAGTACATAAATCATTGTTGTGGTCTGGTATAGCACTGTGGAAATTGGAATTTTGCTTTTCAGTCAATCTATGATAATGCTGCAGATTAAGACTGTGAGCTTTCACCATTCTACTTTACCAACATAAGGGTGAGCATCCTTCATGGTCGGCTCAGGCAGTGACTCTACATTTAATGTCACAGAGCTAGGCAGGTGATCTGTTGCTATCCCATACCAAATCTCAACGTTCTCTATGATGTTTGCAGATGACATTGTGATCTGTGGTGGGAGCAGGGAGCATGCAGAGGAAAAGCTGGAGAGGTGGAGGTATGCCCTGGAAGGGAGAGGAATGAAAGTTAACCAAAGCTAAACAGAACATGAGTGTGAATGAGAGGGAACTGAGTGGAACAGTGAAGTTACAGGGAGTAGAGATAAAAAAAAAGGTGGATGATTTTAAGTACTTAGGATCAACAGTTCAGAGCAATGGAGAGTGTGGAAAAGAAGTGGAGAAATAAGTACAGGCAGGTTGGAAAGGGTGGAGAAAAGTGTCAGGTGTGATGTGTGATAAAAGAGAATCACCTAGGATGAAAGGAAAGGTGAAGAAGACAGTAGTGAGGTCAGCGATGTTGTATGGTTTAGATACAGTAGCACTAAAGAAAAGACAGGAGGCAGAGCTTGAGGTTGCAGAGACTAAAATGTTGAGGGTCTCTTTAGGAGTGACGAGGATAAATAGGATCAGGAATGAGCATCAGAGGGACAGCACATGTTAAATGTTTTGGAGAAAAAGCCAGAGAGACCAGAGTGAGATGGTTTGGACATGTACTGAGGGGGGATAGTGAATATATCGGTAGAAGGATGCTGAGGTTGGAAATGCCAGGCAGGAGGTTTAGAAGAACACCAAAGAGGAGATGTATAGATGTTGTGTGGGAAGACATGAAGGTAGTTGGTGTGAAAGAAGAGGATGCGGAGGATAGGGATAGATGGAAACAGATGATTTGCTGTGGCGACCCCTAAAGGGAAAAGCCTAAAGGAAAAGCAGATGTTCACTTTCTTCAATAAAAGCGAGTCTTTCACCGGGGCGGCATGGCTCGGTGGGTAGGGTGGTAGTGGGGTGGCCGGTTCAATCCTCGGCTGGTTGAGATGTCCCAGGACAGGACACCGAATCCCAAATGGCTCCTGATGGGTCGTGATAGCGCCTTGCATGGCAGCTTCTGCCATCAGTGTGTGGTGAATGTGAATTATGTTGTGTTTACCACTTTGGGTAAAAGTTCTATATAAATACCATTTAATTTCTTTTACGTCGTCTCCCTGCGCTCGTTTTAAACGAACTGTATTTATCCGCCTTCATTCATGCAAATAAAAGTTTATCTTGGAAAGTTTGCCAGCGTCAAGCTCAGGTGTGAACTTTGTGGAAAAGACACTCCATCAGCTATATTTAAAAGTGTTTTGAGTTCTTTTATTATAAAAGATAATAATATAAACTTTAATTCATTTAAACTGCTGTGTCATCCTACCTGCGTTAACAAGGATTCTTTAGGGTCATTTCTTAAGATCATGCCTAAAAGGTTCAGTTACAAATATGTAGATTAATGACTTTTAAACTAACAAACTTTTTCTTTCCGCAAAAAACTGAATAGTGTGAAAAGTACACGCGGTATTCTGTCCTGATGCAGCACGGATCGACACATAAACCTGGAAATTCAGCCTGCGGTGGCTCCACAAAACACCCGCATGTTTCCGCACCATTCACGGCTTCGAGCGATCAAAAGCAGCGAGTTTAAAGATCGTTCATCCACACGATCTTTAAACTCATACTTCGTATGCACAATCTTCAGAAATAACGTCCTAGTCGTTGAAAAATCAAACTTGGAATAAATTAATGAAGGTCAGATGTCTCGAGGGGATAAAGTTCGCTGCCTTATAGGATTATTTCACTTATTGTATAATAATGAAACACCCCAAGTAGTTTAAAGACTAATGAAATTGTTGGAGCCATTAGCTGTTTTTTTTTTTGGCTTGCAAATTTATTGGTATTATCACAGACCGC